>NC_061118.1:5683004-6020880 GCF_002878395.1 Capsicum annuum | reverse complement strand
TTTTTTTTTTTTTAAGATAATAAAAATATAAAGGAAAAAAGGATTCAAAATATACTCAGACATAAAATTTGTCGTAACACAATTGAATTTTGTTGGGGTCCTATAACTCTCCTAGACTATTTTTAGTGTATTTTAATGACGATTATAAGCTAATAAATAAATAAAATTTATTAATACATAAATGAATAAAAAAATTTAGTGCAAATAAATGTTAGTAAAATGCACTAATAAATATTCTAAGGGAGGTCATAATATACTAATAAATAGTTTATGGGGTTCATAGGACCTCCGTAATATTCATGCGTGTTACAATAAATTTCATCAAAGTTTGAGTATATTTTAGACCATTTTTCCCAAATATAATGATTAAAAAAATTATAGTACTTAATTAAGTATTTTCAGACTAAATAGATAGATTAAAATAAAAAGTAAATAAAATAAATATAGACACCACTCTTTTGTTTATTTAAAGCTAAATTTTAAGAAAATGTTTTTCCTTTTTGAAAATTGTATACAAATGTGACTGTAAATATAATCATGTAAAACATGGGTTCGGTTTAAAAAATAATTTCACATAAAATCCTCAGATTTTCTTTCTTTTATTCTATGTTATTTTGATTTGTGCATAAATACTACGACTGTAAAGTGTAACTTTACATGGGGTAACTTTCTAAACGTGAATGGTTGAATTTTTATATCATAAAAATATTAGAAAAATTAAATAATAAGAATTAATTGTCTGCTGGAGTGATTTTGGCAGATTTAAAATAAAATATTTTCATTAAAAATATTAGTATTTTATTATTTTTAAATTTTAAATTGAACAAAATAACTAATAACTAATTAGTAACTAAACTAACTAATTTGTCCTAAAAACTAATCCACGTAATAATCTTGTGCTGCCACTTGACAAAATCTTGGCAAGACTTTCTTGCCATTTAGTATATATAGATTATGATAATTAGTGTCTTAAATTTGTCACTTCATGTAATTTTTCCTTTCCTTGCATAATGGCACAAATCAACAATCACAAGGACAAACCTAGAGAAAAGTCGGATGCAGAGTAAAGTTATTATATAAAAGAATAGGTAGGGTTAAAGATAAATAAAATTATTAAATAATGAGCAAAAACAAGACGAGAAACGAAAAAAAATAAGGTAAAGACTTGATCACACCAAATCGGCCGCTACATTAAAAAAAATGAGACTTTGCTTCATTACATAACGAGAATTTAGCAATATGATACAGCAAAATTTAAGTAGCAATGAAAACAAGTATTGTATTATACAATACAATTGGTAACAGCCATCCAAACAAGCTGGAAAGGGAAGGCTGTGCAGCGAGAGAGAAAATAAGTAGCAAGAACCAATAATTGTAGCTGATGGAATTGATACAGTAAACAAATCAGTAAACAATGTTCTCTCGCTCGATACATCAATAGGCAAATACTTGAAGGCTTAGCATCAGCCCATATCAGATTATATGCATTCTACTGATCACGCTAACATTGTTGATACTAATGTACACTCGAGCAATCAAAAAGGAGCAACAAGCAATTAGAATATGATGCAGAGGAGGGACGTTCGAAGGATGTGAGCATAAATAGAAGGCTGAAGCACCGGAGGGCATCTCTGGCTGTTGCAATGCAGTTATCAATTGTCAATCTGGTCCAATTATGACAAGGGCGGCAGAATCATTGAGATGAATGTACACGCACAAAATTCTTATTGCTGGTCTTGAATCTTTAGGGGGACTAATTCACTGTCCTGATGTTGGCCTCGTAACCTTGAGCATTTTGGAAGCCATCTTTGAGCCCATTCGGGTAACCTGGAAAACGGCACAGATTGACACATGAACTTAGGAGAAAAGGTGATCTGAGTAATAAAAAATTAGAAATTACCGTACATTTTTGTCACTTCAGAGAAATGTATTAAAGGCCATACAGTTGGGATTTCTTTTGAAAAAATTCTTTTGGATATGGTGCTTAATAGTGATGCACTTCATTTTTTTGTTTGTTCCAGAATGAATGGTACTACTTTTTTAAACTATAGAAACAATTTACCATAAAATTTGAACTTCTCATTATATACTTCACGTAAAAAGGCCTAAATTACCCTTCAGGTATTAGAAATGGTAAAAATATAGTCTCCTTCCACCTTTGGGCTCTAAAATGTCCTTCCCATCCACCTTTGGGCTCTATTTTGCCCGTTACCTTAACAGATCCTTTAGGAAAAATGATTAGGATTTTCATTTAATACAGGGTCGCTTTTCAATGGCTGAAATTTTAATTAATCAAAAACTCATTAACCCACTAATCCATCCCGGATCCCACTTGAAATATATCCGACCCATCTTAAAAACATCTCAATCTTGATAACTAAAAGGGAAAAACCTTCTAAACCGATTCATTTTGTCCAGTAGTTCTTCTCAACCGACCCAATTTTAAAACATGTGATCTTTTGGATGATTGCTAAGATCACACCCATCAGAAAAGAAATCAAAATGCGCTTATTGGAAGAGCTCAAAGCAAAGGCTTCTCATTAATTGAAGCAACTAAACAAATTATCCCATATTTTATGTTGTTGTGGTAACTATTGAATAGTCAAATAACATAGAATTCTATGAATTGCTTTGAACAAAAATTCTATTGCTATTCCATGTGAGGAATATTCATAATCATGGTACGGAAAATGAATGTTAGCTATTCCATGTGAGAAATATTCACATTTAAATTCGTCATTTTAAGACCGAGGAAGAAGAACTGGAGAAATGAATCGGTTTAGACGGGCTTTTCCTTTTAGTTATTATGATTGGGTCGGGTATATTTTGTGGGATCCAGGTTGAGTTTATGGGTTAATAGATTTTTGATTAGTTACAATTCCAATCCATGAAAAGCTGCCACATATTAAATGAAAATCCTTTTCATTTTTCCTAGGGATCTGTTAATGGAAAGGGAAAAATAGGGTCCTAAGGTAGATGAGAAGGGCATTTTAGAGCCCAAAGGTGAAAGGAGGATATATTTGTACCATTTCCAATACTTGAAGAGTAACTTAGCCCTTTTCGGTATCCTTGATCCTTAACAACAACAGCAGCATACCCTGTGTATTCTCACCTAGTGGGGTCTGGGGAGGGTAAAATGTATGCAGTCCATACCACCACCTCCGATGTAGAGAGGTTGTTTTCGGTAGACCCGCGGCTCAAGAAAGAACAAATAATAAATAAAGTCGTGATAAAACATGAGACAAGATGAAATAACAGAAATACAGCACCCACAAAGCAGTACTATATGCTAACAAACCGCAAGCCTCCCCCCTAAACCCGCCTACCTAGAGACTCCACCCTATGTGCAAAGTCCTACGATAACTACCAGCAAGGTTACCCCAAAGCACACCTAATTACAGGTATAACTCACCCACTCGCACTAACCTTCTGCCCTAATTCGCGTTCTCCATAACTTCCTATCTAGAGTCATGTCCTCAGTAAGCTGTAACTGCTCCATGTTATGTCTAATCATCTCCCTCCAGTACTTCTTCGGCTTACCTCTGTCTCGCCTGAAACCATCCAAGGCTAATCTCTCACACCTTCGAACTGGGGCATCCGTTCCCCTCATAATCACATGGCCAAACCATCTCAACCTCATTTCTCGCATCTTGTCCTCCATCGAGGGCCACCTCCATCGTCGCCCGAATAGTCTCATTCCTAACCCTATCTCCCCTAGTAAGTCCACACATCCACCGCAACATTCTCATTTCCGCTACCTTTCACTTTTGGATGTGGGAGTTTTTGACTGGCCAACACTCCACTCCATACATCATATCCGGACAGACCGCCACTCTATAGAATCTGCCTTTAAGCTTGGGCGGCACCTTCTTATCACACAAAACTCCCGAGGTGAGCCTCCATTTCATCCACCCCGCCCTTATACAGTGCGTGACATCCTCATCAATCTCTCCATTCCCCTAAATCATAGACCCAAGATACTTAAAACTCTCTCTTACAAACCTGAGAATCCAACTACACTACCACCTCATCCTCATGAGTCGCGTCACTGAACTTGCATTCCAAGTACTTCGTCTTATTCCTACTCAACCAAAGCCCTTTACACTCCAGGTTTATCTCCAAACCTCCAATTTATCATTAACACCTTTCTGGGTCTCATCAATCAAAACATCATCCTCAAAAAGCATACACCAAGGTTCCTCTCCTTGAATATGTTGCGTCAAAACATCCATCACTAAGGCGAAAAGAAATGAACTAAGAGTTGATCCCTGGTGCAACACTGTCAAAATAGGAAAATGTTCTGAATCTTCTCCCACTGTCCTCACTCGAGTCTTCGCTCCATCATACATGTTCCTTAATCACTGACATACGCCACCGGGATCCCTCTAGCCTCCACGGATCTCCAAAGAACCTCCCTAGGAACTTTATTGTACGCTTTCTCTCGGTCGATGAACACCATGTGTAAGTCCCTTTTCCTCTCCCTATACATCTCCACTAGTCTCCGCACAAGGTGAATTGCCTCTGTTCGACGACCGAGCATAAATCCAAACTAATTCTCCGAAATAGGCACTCGACCACTCTCTCCCAAATCTTCATAGTGTGACTTAACAACTTAATGCCCCTGTAGTTGTTGCAACTCTGAATGTCACCCTTGTTCTTGTAAAGGGGATCATCGTACTCCATTTCCAAGCCTCGAGCATCTTCCCAGTCCTGAAAATGCCATTAAACAATCCAGTAGCCACCTCAAACCTATCCCGCTCGTATACTTCCAAAACTCCACCGGGATTTCATCCGGCCCTGTCGCCCTAACTCTACACATCCTACGGTTCGCCTCAACCTTCATACGTCTACAATATTTGAAATCTCGACATCCCTCTGAGTGCTCCAGCTCCCCTAACACAATGTCCTTGTCCCCTTCGTCATCCTTAATCCTTGATGATATGATTTATAGTCATACAAATATCTATGGCTTGTTTTAGAAATATTTCAAAAAAAAATTATTAAGAATTACATAATTAATGTATTTGTACATTCAGCTTAATTCACCGTACCTTAGTTAGCTAAGAGTTAGGATAAGTCACAGTTAGTTACAATTAGCTGTCAACTCAGCTAGTTAGTTTTACATATTAGTTAGATTAGTCGGTTACTTATTATTTGTATATAATGCTCTTTGATTACATCAATAGGTTTTGAGATTTCTATTCTATCCGTTCTCCCTTAGATTGCTATTTTCTTCTTTCTCCATTTCAGATCGAGAATAGTAGAATCTCCATTGGAGTTCGGTTACTTTTTAAATTCTGTTAGTGACTCTTTCTTAAACTCCTACCCAGTCAAAATAAAAAATATAAATTGGGACGGATGGAGTAATGATCATGCAACAAGGACAACTTAACCAACCGTATTTAAATATTGAACAAAGCTTTCTTGACATTAGGAGCAAGGACATAAGCAATTTTAACAAAGATACCATCTCTTGAAACCAAATAAGCACTGATGAAACAGAAGTGCATAATGGCATCGGCACTGCCAATTGCAAAACATACGAAAAGAAAGGAAAAGATGGAAGCAAACATATATTAAATGCTCTCCCCCACTCTTTTACTCCCCTCTTTTCGGGGCTGTGGGCAAATAGGGTTAGAACACTTAATGTTGCAAAAGAATTGACGCAATGATTATTATATACAATGAAATTGAGTTCCAGACTTACAGATCCAATCTCTCATAAATTGCCCTACGGACTGAGCTGTTAAGACCATATGCTATTGAGTTAAAGAGACCCTAAACAAAGCATAAAAGATTTGTCAAGTAAGAACATTGTCAATACCTTTTAGAGTGTCAAGAGTTGTTAAAAGGAGAGTAGATCAAGATTCAAGACTAAGCATCAACATAAAGAGGGTGTTTGGTAAGTGTTTTCAGCTTTTAAGCACTTTTTTTATTGTCAGAGATGAGTTCCTATCCACTGCGAACCCTAATTTATGGATACAGGCACTTAATTCATTAGCTCTTTTATTCATTAAACTAAGTAATCAGTTCAGAATTCACCAAATAGTTGAAGCAAACACTTGACATTCTGTGGATAACCTTGGTGGGACAGAGGATCCAAGTCGTTCTTTGCAGAGGTTTTTATGGTTAACACTCGGCCGAATTTACACTTAAAAAATGGGGCACAGGAACGTGTGCTCTCTTCGTAAAACTAGGTATGTTATGCATATATTTTTTAAAATTAGTATAATATTACCTTTTGGCACCCATGCTAAAAGAAGCCTGAATGGTGCACTTTTGATTAAAGGTTAAGTTCTACCTTGAGGATCGGAGATCAGTTCCCACTAAATACACTTTCTCCTACTTTTTTTATTGGTGCACCCATGTTCTAGAAATCCTAAAATCGCCTCTGTTAACACTAGTCACCAACAGGTCTATAGCTGATTGTAATCTATATGGTAATGATGAAATAAAATACTCATCGAAGAGTGCAACAGTTCCCACCACACACCTTCCACAACCACATCAGACAGAAGAAAAGAGAGAGAATTCATCTAAAGATAATAGGATTTACCATGAGCTGTGCCATTCCAACATCAAGAACAGAAAGCCAAAAGATCTTATGACCGGGTTCAACAACGTCATGTATACGGTTGATTGTACCGAAAAACCATGATCCAATAAGAATGAGGGGATAGTAACCCCAACGATTTAGCGCCTGCGAGATGTCCAGCAAAATAAAAGTTGATATAAGGAGGTAAATAGCAAGAAAAGAAAATGAGGCGGTGTCCAAACTCCACCAGAAGACATTCATTTTCTACCCATGCTCTTACAGTTATTACTTCGATTTACTTTGACATAGGAGCGGAAGCTCTGCATACCTTCATGTCTGACCGCGGATCTGGTTGGTATGACCGCTCTGACATGCCCACTGCCATCTGGAATATTAGAAGAACCGGAGTACTTGAAGTTTCACAATTTTCTTTTCAGAACCCAAATCTTCATGAACCAATAAAGGAATGAATAAATATTTAACGACAAAGATAATGACAACATACACGAGTTGCATTGTTTAGCATCCGTATAACTTGAAAATAGGTGACGCCATTAAAAAGAATGGCACCCCAAAGAGGTGCATAAAACGTTATGAAGTGTACCACCTGCAGTGATGAACATAGAAAAGATTATATTTGAGAGAAGTTCTTTCAGACTGAAGCAAAAAATATCTCAAACAACTTGAAGGCAAACATCAATCTGGACCTGATGGTAGGCTAAAAAAAACAGGTTTTCGGCTACATTTCATCTCTTAATTTTTACATTTTAATCGTGTTGAGCTAGACGATCAGTATTTTATACTTATTACATGAGCTATATTGAAGGGGAACCTTGGAGTAACTGGTAAAGTTGCTGCCATGTAACCAGGAGGTCACGGGTTCAAGCCTTGGAAATAGACTCTGACAGAAATGCAAGGTAATGCTGCGTACGATACGCCCTTGTGGTGGGGCCCTTCCCCAGACACCGTGATAGCGGTAGCTTTAGTGCACCGGGCTGCCCTTTTTTTTTACATGAGCTATATTGTGACTTGATTTTGAGCTAAGAAACATTTTAGAAACTAAAATGGACGCTTTGGAGCTTCAAAGTTTGAGTAGATGTCCAAAAATTCAACTGCAATCAAATATGGGGTTTAAGGACCAAATATGCATATGAAAATTTGAAGAAAGATGAGAAGCCGAAAATTTGGCCTACCGCGACGCACCAGGCGACGCTGTCGCGTCACAACAGAGTATTTTAATTGCAGAAATCTGTTTGCACAAGGCTCTGGAAATCCCTCTTGCTGCATCGCATAGGGCGTGGTGGACTGCAAAGCTGCAGTTCATTTTCTACCATGTTTTTCCACTTCGCATTAGTTAGCGTCTGTGTAGCTTGTTTTTCAGTTATTGCAATAGTTCATTGTTGTTACTGTTTTTCTCGTATGTTATGTACTGCTTTCCAGAGTGCTTTATTTGGCTGTTGTTACTGCTTTCATTTTCATACTCTCTTTTTCAAACAAGTTTGACATGCTTTACTTGAGCCAAGGGTCTACCAGAGAGGCAGAGACAACCTCTATCTCTAAGAGGTAGGGGTGAGGCTGCGTACATTCTACCCTTCCAGACCCTACTTGTGGGATTACACCGCGTATGATGCTGTTTTCCACTTCACCACATTAAGGGTATTTTGGTCCAAGGTCTTCAGTAAACGATATACATACATCAAAAGCACAATTTGAAGGGACGTTTGGACCGAGAGAGAATTGAGAGAGCGGCTAAGCTTGGAGACATAAGGATTCATTTCTTTTTCATCAACAATTGATTAATATGCGAATTTGAGTTGAAAGTTGGTTGTAATGTTTTCTAGTTTTCATGCCTGTTTTTATTTAGTTAAGGTAAATGTATTTTATTCATAAACAAGGCCAACTTGTACAAAGGATAAAACCAAAAGGTAAAGAAAATACATAATTTGATTCCCTACAATGTCGCACCCATTCATCTATACAAGAAGGAAATTTATGGGTGCACCCAAAAAAAAAAAAAAAAAAAAAGAGACCAGAGGCTATTCCTTAGCTAGAAAAACTCGACTCTACACCCTCAAAAGCCCTCCTATTACTCTCTATCCAAATAACCCACATCAATGCAAGAGGAACCAAATTCCAAGTCTTACGTCTTTTCCTCCTATTCCCGCTTCTCCAACAAAATATTAAGTCTTTCATAGTTTTTGGCATCACCCAAGAAACTCCGAACCACCAACGCAAATACCACCATAATCTTGTGGTAAAGAAACAATGGATAAGAAGGTGATCCACTTCTTCCCCTGTCTCCGTACACATGTAATATCAACTGACACAAACAATCTTATGCTTTCTAAGATTTTTCACTGTCAAAATCACCCTTCTAGCTGCTAGCAAAGAGAAAAACACACCTCCCACCGCTATCCAAATTGCATCACATGGAAATGCGACCTCCCCCCAAATCAGAAGTTTCTCATAGAGAAAACTCCGTTATTCTCCAAACTCCACAAAGCATCAGGTTCATCCACCGAATTGACTTGCCCGTGAAGGATGACCATCAACCATTGGAGTTCGGTGATACAACATCAAATACCAAAGCGAGAATTTGACTATGAAAACGAAGAGACAATTGATAAATGTTGAGGATAGATAGATAGACACAAAGAAGATAGAAAGAAATAGGAACTAATGAATATATCAAATTCAAAAACCCCTAATTCTATTATCAACAAGCATCTAATCTCTTACGTTGGCTGCAAGAGAATCGAAACATCCTTACAACCACTGTTTCTAAAACAAGATGCAAGAAAAGCTTTTCCAAGCTCACTCTCAAGAGTTTCCATTCTTAATCATTATCTAAGAACTCAGGAAATAAAGAACTAGGAGTTTCTATTTATAGTTTATTACAAAAGTGGCCCTTGAACAATTTAAGAAAAAATTAGTCAAAATGGGATTGGTTGCTTGTGACAGTTCCACTGATGATCCGTTCAATTGGTGACTAACCACCAAGCCCTCCGTCACCTTAAGACGGTGTGGTTCCCTCCTTGGCTCCTTTTGGTGGTTCCATTGACGGGCAGTCAAGGTTGTGACTGACCACCAACTGAGCTGTCGCCCTTAAACATTAAGGGTCCTCCTCGACCTCCATTTGGCGGCTCTTGTGACAATTCTCCAAGGCTTTGGGGAATCTTCAATTGAGCCGTCACCTCTAGGCAATAGGTATTTTTTCCCTCCGAGCGCATCCAAGCTCCAAGCTATCAACCACACATGGTGTTGCACTAATGTGAGCTCCAAAAGGGTCCTCCAAGCACGTCCTTGTGTCCTTATGAGATCATGACTTGGATCTCTTAGTGTTGTCCTTGAAATATAGGCCAAGAAAGGTTGGTGATGATTTTGATTATATTATCCTCCCCTTCTAGAAAATAATTCGACCTCGAATCCAAACCTTGCAAAACCATATGGAAAACAAGCAACAACAATATCCTTAAGGCATGAGGCCTAGTGTTAGCAAAATCAATTCGATCACCATGCCAAGGTGGTACACACTAAACATATAATCAAGGATCCTTTGTGTTTAACATGAAAAACTCATTAAAAAGGTTGCAAAGGAACCGGCTATGAGAAAAACCAAAAAATAAAGAAAACACAGGTCGTGGCATCGAAAACCAAAAAGGTAAGATCACATTTGTGTTAGGAGGCACAGACACAATTGTTTTGTTATTTCCTTGAGAGACCACACCAAAAGTGGTGTCACTAATGGTTCAAAAATCCACAAGAGCTGCCCGGGGTCAAAGGTGTGAAAGACCAACATAGCATTTTCACTCAAACAAGTGGACCAACCAAAGGACTTCCTACCTCTAAGGAAAACGATTCCAAAACAAGTATTGACTTCATCATAGGCAAAGAGGTATAGAAAGGAATCAAGCATTAAAATGCAAAAAAGTCATGCTCAAGGAATTTAGCACATAATACACACAACGATCTAATCAAAGCAGTTAAGCACATATTACTCTTCCCTTCTAAACAAGTCATGCTCACATGATATGTAGATTCAACATAGTCATGAATAACATCATATGCAAAAAAAATAGTAAAGAAAGGTGCTAAGGACATTATTCTCATCCAAGATGCTCTCAAGAGTAGAATCACAGAAGGAGAGATAGACATTTCAAGCACATAGAATCTACCTTCTTCAGGGAACTTCCCAAGAGAAGTGAGTTTACCAATAGAGTCATGCTACTAGAGGGAATGAAAAACCTATTAGAATCCAAACTAATCCAAAACAATCAACTCTCCCCAGTAGCGGGTTCCCTCTATTCATGGTATTAGGCATGCTCCCCAAAGTTCCATTTGACACTTCAAATTGTCCAACCCAATGAAGGTGACAAGAAGTCTAACAACCATGGACTCTTTTTCAAACAAGTAATCAACTTAGCATCCACGAGTTGTGGTCCACACAACTTAAGCACATGTGTCAAACAAGGATGCAAGTAAATAAGCGATACCCAAAGGAGGCAATGACACATTTGCCCAAAGGGTTATACGAATGATACCACCTAGGGATAGGGGTTCATCAAATGCAAACAAGTGATAAAGAAAGCTATCACATAAATGGAATTCATCCAAAGTGTTTCCGAGAAAAGACTCACCCCTTCACCTACAAGTAAATAAGACTTAGTTAAGAGTTGGGACACACAATGGTGAATTCTCTTGGACTTTTTCATTGCTCCCCTTCGTTAAAGAACACTCCTCCTTGTTGGAGATTTTTCCCTTACACAATTTTGGTCCAACAAGTGGATTATAAATTCTTATGGAAAACTTTCCATCGTAAGGAAGGAAGCCAACAACTTTAATCAAATTTTGCTTGCCTTCTTGACCAAGCACCAAATTGGGTGTATAAAAACCACCAAATTTTAAATGGTCACCGGGGTCAAATGGAAGAATTATCCATGACCCCAAGGGTGCCACTATCACAAAAAGATACTCTTTACACAACCATAGGCAATACAATACACCCTTCAAAGATATACTCGTTGAAGGGGAGCCTTGGAGTAACTGGTAAAGTTGCTGCCATGTGACCAGGAGGTCATGGGTTCAAGCCTTGGAAACAGCCTCTAGCAGAAATATAAGGTAAGGCTGCGTACGATACACCCTTGTGGTGGGGCTCTTCCCCGGACACCGCGCATAGTGGTAGCTTTAGTGCACCGGGCTGCCCTTTTTTTTTTAACAACCATAGGCAATACCATAAGCAAATAGAGAGCAGAGAAAGGCGTCACACAACTTAACTTCATCTAAGGTGTCCTCATACATATACTCACTATTAGATTCAAAATCATCAACATTAGTATCTTCAACAATAGGAGCACACAATGAAGAAGAAACAATTTCTAAATAATTAACACCTTCTTTCTCAAGGGAAGAACCCTCAAGTTGACACAAACCACCAATAACATTATGGAGGTCACGACTCAAGTCACCACAAGAATCAAGTAATTCATCCTCATATTCATCAAACAAGGGTGAAGTGTCCTACAAAGGATCACAACCAAAATCATTTTCAAAAGAACAATCACTAAATGTAGGGGTGTGCATCGGTCGGTTCGGTTCGGTTTTATGTGTTATTGGTTCGGTTTATCGGTTTTTAAATATGTAAAACCAATGACCAACCAATAAGATATTTTCTTATCGGTTTCGGTTTATCGGTTTTTGGTCCTTAACGGTTCGGTTTTCGGTTTAACCAATAAGAAAATACTTATAAAATAAAATCTTAATTATCGCCAAAATCCTACGCAATGCATTTTAGTTTACAAGAACCTTCAAACTTGAACTGAATGTTAATTAGAAAAAAAATTAAATCCTAATTGTTGGAAGCTATAAATGCTTCAAGCTTTTCAATACGATAATAGCCGAACTTTATATTGTGCCTTTGTTGCCCTGACTAGGTTAATACTTTGTGAATCACTGAATTGTGAATAAGTAGTGCATATAATATATATACAGACACGTATCTCTCTCTATATATATATATAGATAGAGAGAGGGAGATTTATATATATAACATAAATAGGGATAAAATAATAATTTAGTGTATCCTTATTGGGTTATCGGTTTAACCGATAACCCAATAAGCTAAAACCGAAACCAGACCGTTTACCCAATAAATTTTTTTATAAAACCAATAAAAAACCGTTAACCCAATAACTCAATACCAATAACCCAATAATATTTTTATCGGTTCGGTTTATCGGTCGGTTCGGTTTTTGCACACCCCTAACTAAATGGGTTTCTCAAATATTCACGTAAATCAAAGCTATCTTCACTTATGTGATTGCTCTTTTCAAAAGTAAGAGATCACTATCAAAAATTGGATAGTTAGCACAATCTTCACTCAATCCTATATTATTAATGGATTTCAAGAAATAGGATAACATGTGAATCTTAAGCATACCATCCCTCTTTTTAAGAGCATCACAATGCACACTACTAGATGACAAACTAGACGCGATCTCACAATTATCAATTAAGATATCTTGCTTTGAGAGAGGATCATAAAGCAAAGAAGGGAAATTAAAGTACACAAGTTCACTCTCAAAAAAAGATACATGTCATCTTTCACATCATTTTCATTCACATGATATTCTACGAGCAAAACTAATAATAAGACCATCATCACATGATATGCTCAACGAATCATTTCTACTCACATAATCAACTCTATCAATATCATCACTAACTTGAGGCTCATCAAGCACACCATAAACATGCTCAAGTAGTGGATTAGATTCACAAGTTAATCAATGCGCTCACCTTCACTAGTTGTAGAAAATTCACATGCCAACGTAGACTCACCTTGATATTCACAAAGGTCAATTAGTGTGTGAATACACATATCACATGTCAATGGAACCTCATTCAAGCTATAAGTGTCAACACTAGGTGGACACAAATCGATCTTACTAGAAGAATCAATTCGGTCATCAATAGGATGAACTAGCGTCTGCAAACTCACAACAAGAACTTGATCATTATGCAACTTAGTGCTACTAAGAGTATCACATAGGGAAGACTCATTATGTTCAATATTAGACAAGCCACCATTTACACTTTCTAGGCTTCCAGACACATCATGACTTTTCAAGTTTAAAAAAGTGCAAGAGCTAGCATTGTTACCTTGTAGCTCATAAGAAGTATGGTCTTCACCTTGGTATTTAACATGGGAGCATATTTGCTCCTTTGGGAAGTTTAAGCAGCTCCTGGTTTTTCACATTTTGGGGATCGCCATTAGATTGGCTTCCAACAATGCTTGCCCAAATGTTAAAACAACAGAGAGAAGAAAAGTTACATGAGTTAGGATAAGTTTGTTACAACCTGCTCACATCACTCTACACAACCACTTCTTTTTCCGTTCTTAAGTTGTCACTTTTCGCTCCCTTACTTCTCGCTCCCTTACTTCTCTCAATCTCATCGAACTTGGAATAAGTGCCCAAGTTTTCTTGATGAGAATTGGGAAAAGTAGTTGGGAAGAGATGATTTCCTCATTGGTCCACAACATGTTTAGGCTATTTTTGCTTCTTTGGAACCCCATGCGTTTGAAACGAATTGGCTCCCAAACATAAATGACAAAAGTCCATGGGTATCATATCACACCAAACCTTCTCATAATACCATGTCATGTGAAGGATACCTTTACCATCTCCCTAACTTCACATCCATCTATGTAATATGGATATCGCTTTGCTACTCGAGGTGTCCTCAAGTAGTCCACCGCAGATGGGGTGATGTAGTTCTTATAACACCAATCTTCTAAGGCAAGATCGAAGCTCAAAGTTCCACAAATATCAACCTTTATTTTTAGACCTTGTTTTCTCGGGTCCACATTATAAAGCTTCTTGTATCCTTCCGGCACATACTTGAACCTTATAAGCCCATTCAATTCTTCCCATATCGAAGTGCATCTTCCCATGGATTTCCACCAACTCAATGCGTACCCCTTAAGGAATCCAATAGCATCCATGGCTTCCTCGACTTCGGTTAAGTTAAGGATTCGGAAAACCAACTCACACTGCTACTCCCAATCAAGATAGACCTCGGGATCACACTTTCTTTCAAATGTAGGAAAAGTGATCTTGATGGACTTGAGGCTCATATCACCTTTCCCATAGCCACCTTGGTGCCCATATATTGATATTTGTTCATTAGAATGAGATGAATAGGATATGGTACGCCTAGATGGGGAGAAGGCATTCGACATGCTTCCTTATCGTTCTTTGTACTCACAAAATGAGCAAACAATGTTAGTAGTGAAAGCTCCTCACCAACACTCAAAAGATTCTCAGCTTTGTATGCCTCACAATTGGATCGACTAGTGTTGAAGTGCTTATACTTCGATGGTACACAAGGTGTCGATTGCTACTCTTGGCTGGGGTGGATTCTTGTTTATAAGAAAGACGGATGACTCAATTACAAACTAAAGGACTTGAATCAATAAGTTAACTACGAAGTTAGAACTAAAAAAACACAAAAGAAATAAGACTAAGAAGGAAAATGGACTCAAGAACTAATCGACAACTAAGTAGGATGAACTAGTTGGAAATTAGTTTAGGAATCAAAGAAAGAGTGATTTAAAATTAAGAAAAAGGAAACTAAGAATCCAATTTCAAAAAAAAAAGAAACTAAGAATTAGATAGTGATCACCAAACGTTACCTGACTTGTCGGACAAGGTTGAGAGGTGAAGACCAAGTTGACTACTCGTTAACAAGGTGACTGGTCCTCACTTATCTCATCAAGAAGGGACTGTCCAAGTGTGTTATTGCTTTTGGGTGACGACCAAACAGACGAGTCGTCGCCTGGTTGACGACTTACAAGTCGTCACTGGGTGGACGACTTGTCCCCCTTTTTCATCAACTCAAGCTCCCAAAATTAAGTTTCTATTTTGGGTTGATGCCTTACGCGTCGAGTCATCACTTGGCTGAAGGGACGTCACCCAAACTCGTCACTCTTTCAGTAGATTTAGCTTTTCGCGTCTTTTGCTGAAATTTTTTTGAGAAGTTTGATTTCCTTAGGCCCATTTCACCTAGAATTTCCCTTTTTGTACTCAAAACACTTTTTTTCAAATTTGCAAGAAGGGTTTGGATCAAATTGTACTTTCTTGTGTCTTCTTCACCAAGAAGTCATGAAGAATACCAAAAACAAATGTGAAGATTTCAAAAACCCAACTCACTCATTTTAACTCAAATCGCACCAAAATTGAGATCCGAGCTCTTTTGGGTATGGGGAACAAACAACAATGCTTTTCCACCTTCAATTTCGCTCCAATTTCTTCAGATTTGAAGGCCCATTTCCATTTTTCTTCAAGCTCAAACCCAACAATGGCAGAATCCTCAATTAAACTCCAAATGGCTTCAAATTTTAACCCTAGCTTCCTCTCAACATAGAGAACAGAACCACTAGGAATCAAACTCGAATTAACACCAAATCAAAGAACCCATTTCATGTTCTTTAAGTTCTTCAAGCTTCCTTGTTCAAAAATGGCGGAATTTCAAAACCCTATCTCCAAATGAGGTGAAAGCTCAAATCTAGACTCTATTGATATTAGGGAACAAGAATCTACTATCGAAAATGCCAAACAAGACTCAAATCAAACAAAATATTTTGGATCTTTTTTTGGAATTTTACACAAAAACATTTTTGTTATGATAACAAACCTAAGAATAGAATTGTGGCAACGATTCTAACCTGACTCTGATACCAAACGATACAACCCAAAATACAAAAAAGAGAATTCAAGTACCAAAACAAAGAGACAATCGATAGATGTATAGATAGACACAAAGAAGATAGAAGGAAATAGGAACTAATGAATATATTGAATTCAAAAACCCCTAATTCTATTATCAATCAATAAGTACCAAAACTCGTACGTTGGTTGCAAGAGAATTGAAACTCCCTTACAACCACCGTTTTTAAACAAGATGTAACAAAAGCCTTTCCAAACTCTCAAAACACCCTCTCAAGAGTTTCCATTCTTAATCATTATCTAAAAACTACGAAACTAAAGAACTAGGAGTTTCTATTTATAGTCTATTACAAAAGTGGCCCTTGAACAATTTAAGAAACTAGCCAAAATAGAGGCGGTTGCTTGTGATGTTTCCACTAATGGTCCGACAACTTGGTGACTAACCATCAAGCCTTCCGTCACCTTGAGCCAGTGTGGTTCCTTCCTTGGCTACTCTCGGTGGTTCCATTGACGGCCAGTCAAGGTGCTGACTGACCAACTGAGTCAGCACCCTTAAACAGTAAGGGTCCTCTTTAACCTTTATTTGGCAACTCTTGTGACGGTTCTCCAAGGTTTGGGGAATCTCTTATTGAGTCGTCACCTCTAGGTAGTAGGTCTTTTGTCCTTCCAAGCGCATCCCAAGCTCTAAACTATCAACCACAAGTGGTTTTGCTCTAATGTGAGCTTTAAAAGGGTCCTCCAAGTATGTCCTTGTGCCCGTATGAGGATCATGGCTTGGATCCCTTGGTGTTGTCCTCGATATATGGACCAAGAAAGGTTGACGCCAATTTGGATTGTATCACTCGGTCAACTCCCAATCATGGAAATGCCTTCTAAATCTCAAGTCCCAAAATGTCTCTCCACCATGCATTTCTCTAATTTGTTAGGCCGACAAATCTCTTTGGCCTGACATTCTATACAAGATTAGGAAATCATCTTTCAATAAGTTATCCCCACACCACCTATGCCCCAAAAAATTAATTCTCCTCCAATTTCCAACCTTGAATGAGATATTTCTATTGAAATCATCCAACCCTTCACTATATTCCTCCACAAACCACACCCAAAAGGCATTGATACATCTCTAATTATCCAAACCCTTTCCATAACCCTACATTTATCAACTATCACCCTCCCCAAAATGCTTGTACCTCGATCCCGAAACGCCAAAGCATTTTGCCTAACAAAGCTCTGTTAAAAGCCATCAAATCTTTAATCCCGAGACCTCCCCATATTTTAGGACAATATCTTTCTTTTCATCTATGAAGTAGTTTTCCCTTTGGGTTTTAACATACATGGGTGTTTTAAATGTTATTTGTTAATTGCTTGAATTTGTTAATGGAAATTTGGATCGAATAACGAAATATTCATGCCTTTAAGACAATATCTTTCTTTTCATCTATGGAGTAGTTTTCCCTTTGGATTTTAACATACCTGGTATTTTGAATGGTATTTGGATTGGACTATTGTTTAATTGCTTGAATTCGTTAATGGAGGTCTGAATCGAATTATGGAGTTATTCATTGTTTATTTCATTGAAAGAGGAATATTTTAGTGCATATTTGTGCATTATATTGTTGGTTTAATTAGTGATTCTTCTCAGTAATCGAAAAAGCTTCTTGAATTGTTGAATAAACCAAGATAGGAAAATATTCATGAGGTGTTTTCCTTGAGGTAAAAACCATAAATGTTTTCTTGCATATGTTCACAGGGTTTCCATTAGTTTAACCCGTAGAGATTAAGTTAATACAAAAGAAGAGTCTTAAATTCAAGAATAATCCAATCAACCGTTGAATTAGTGAGAATCAATAAAACCTTAGAAATGAATCTTGCAACAAAGTTAGATCCCAAATAACTATCTTGCACACGTCTTTTTAATTACCCTTACTTTCTCATTGATAATTAATTGTTATTGCTCAAATCTCAGCCTTTCCGTGATCAATTTACTTGTTTACAATTCCAGTCAGTTACTTGCAATTTATAACCATCTCTGCCTAACGAACTAATGATCTTGAATAGTGTTAAGCCAAAAATTATTTGAATATTGTTTGAACCAGTTCCTGTGGATGCGATAATTTTTTTATACTATCTTTGACGCAACACAAACTGTATTTTACAGTGTGTTTCGAGCTTGTCAGGACCACTTTACTAAAATAAGAATAGTCATTCTCCTTCAAAGGAGAAGAACTAAAATAAGAGATATAATGTTAGAACTCCTTAGCCAGTCAACAATCAATTACACTCTGCATTCATTTGACACATCAACTTTATTCCTGAAAGAAAAATCACTCCTATATCCATAAACTTTTCAGTATTTCAAAGTTTTTACAATATTTTGGAGAACGGTAACAGTAGAACACTATCACCATTTTTGAAGGTATTAAACTACAGAAATGACAATCAACAGACACTACCATGAAAAATCACCTAGCAGAAAGCTTGAAATTATGATCATTAAATACTTGCCTTTCCTGTGTGTCCAGTCTGTGCCCAACACCAAGTGCCCAACCGACTTAGATGCTCATGATTATTGGCAATTGATCTTATAACTGTCATTACTCCTGAAGTTCCTGCAAGAAGCACCTGCATATAAACAGGATGCAGAAAGAAAAAACCTTCCAAAAGTTGCCAACCAGAACAAATGCTTTCAAAAAGAGAGAAAGGAACCACCGTAACAAACTATAGAAGCTAAATTGTTTTCTCTAATAAAAGATACCCCAAACATATAAATGAAACATTGGCTCCAAATCCTCTACATCAGTCTTGTGTCTAACAACTGTTCGGTGAAGAGTAAAGGCAATTGCTGTTGTCCACAAGAAAGAGGCTAGGCAGAAGAAATGTGTTGCATATCCCTGAGCATAACAGAAGAACCCTTTGGAAGGATCCCTACATGACCAAAAGAACTCACAGAGTCACAGTTAATAAATGCTACGGAACCATTTAATACGATAATTCACTGGAAGCCTGCAACAAATAGCTTGTAGATGGGAGTGGTCATACCCAATTATGCTGAAGAAACTGCAGCACATGTCCTGCACTCAAAATGAAGTATTATTATTACTACTATTCAAAGCAGAAGGAAACGAATTAGAAGAAGGCTGGAAATGTGAAGAAATTAAGACATAAAAAGATAAAGCACTATAGCAAAGCCTATGTATGAAAACTACAAGTCAGAATATAAAACGAAGCATCTTTGCAATCAATCTTCTTGATAGGCACATACCAACAACAACATACCTAGTGAAACTCCACATAGCGGGGTCTAGGGAGGGTGGAGCGTACGCAAGCCTTACCACTACCTCTTAAAGGTAGTGGTGTCATTTCCAAAGACCCTCGGCTCAAGCGAAACAAATCAAAGTAGTATTTAAAAGAAAAGGCGATGGTGGAGAGAAACATGACACTAACAACAATGCAGTGCGGAGCATATATGCAAGGAACCGTAACATCAACAAGAAGGTCCAATCACCAAAGCATAGTAAACAATAGATGATATCAGATACCAAAAGCCAAAGGCTACCTAAATAGGCCAAAATTACGACAGACGTGGTGCTCTACACTACCACCAACCGAAACACGTTAAAAGACTAATCCTAAGACAACATTCAACTAACTACTAACCTTTTACCCTTATCCGCGACCCTCCTATCTTAGGTCATGCCCTCGATAAGCTGAAAGTGTGTCATATCCTGTCTAATCATCTTTCCCCAATACTTCTTCGGTATACCTCTGTCACTCCTCTTCCCCACTATATCCAACCTCGCACACCTCCTAGCAGAGGCATCCGCACATCTCCCCTTCACATACCCAAATCATCTCAGACTTCCTAACCTCAACTTGTCCACGAGGAGGCCACTCCCACTTTGTCTTGGATATCCTCATTCTTAATCTTATTGCTCCAAGCATACCCACACATCCATCTCAACATCCTCATTGCCGCCACTAGCATCTTCTGAAATAGGAGTTCTTAACTACCAATACTCAGTCCCATACAACAAAGTCGGTCTAACCACCACTTTATACAACTTCCCTTTATGTTTTGGTGGTACCTTCCTGTCACACGAGATGTTGGATGTAAACCTCCACTACATTCATCCCACACCAATACTATGTGTGACATCGCCATCGATCTCCCTATTTCCTTGGATTAGACCACAAATACTCAAATCCTTCTCTCTTGGAGACAAATTATATACCAAGTCTCACCTCCACGCATGCCTCACACGTCACATCAATGAATTTACTACAAATACTCGGTTGTGGTTCTACTTGAACCCTTTTAACTCCGTCGTAAGTCTCCTCAATCAAAAAAATGTCATCTACAAATAACACTCACCATAGCACCTCACCCTGAATATGACACGTCAATTATCAATCACCAAAGCAAATAGAAACAAGCTAAGCGCTTATCCATATTGCAACCCCATCACAGCGGGAAGTGCTCCGAGTCTCTTCTCTTCTTACCTAAGTCTTGACTCCATCATACATGTCCTTTATCGCCTAATGTCATATAAACCTTTAGACTCCAAGCATCTCCAAAAGACTTCTCTCGAAACTTTGTTGTAGGTCTTTTCAAGGTCAATGAACACCATATGCAAGTATCTTTTCCTCTCCCTATATTTATCCACCAATCTCCTAACAAAATGAACACTATATGCTTCAGTAGTTGAACGCCTCGGTATGAAATCAAAATTTTTTCTCTCCTTCACACCCTCATCTCTATCACTCTCCCAAACTTTCATGGTGTAAATTAGCAACTTGATACCCCTACAATTAGGATTGTTCATGATTTGGTTTGGGTCGGTTTTGGGGTAAAACCAAAACCAAACCAATTTAATTGGTTACATATTTATTAAAATCAAACCAAATATAATTCATATCTATTTAGTTGTTCTTGATTTGATTTGACTTTTTTTATTTTTAAGAAACATAATGAGACTTAGTTGTTCTTGATTTGATTTGACTTTTTGATTTTTAAGAAACATAATGATATTTCTCTTTTTATCCATACACAAGAATTTTTCATTATTTTCCAACTTATAATCGTTATTAACCTTTAACTGTGGTGGCTATAATCTGCATAGATTATGAAAAATTTTCTTAATAGCTATAAGCTTTAATTAAGTAAATAAAGCTGATAGGAAATACAATATATTTCATAGTTATTTCTTTGAATAAATGAGATTGAATCATCACTCTCTTTTAATAAATAAGCCTAAGGCGTAAAGTTCATTAACAATTAGAGATCTATAAGATTTTCATAAAAAACAATATAAAGTTTTTAATTTATTGATAAAAAATAAAATATTGTATATATATTTATAATATTTATGTATATAACTTATCAATTCGATTTTGTATTCGGTTTGTTTTTAATAAAACCAAAACAAACCAAACAATATCAATTTTTTAAAACTTAAGACCAAATAAAGGTCAATTTATTTAATCGGTTTGGTTTGATTTTCAATTTGAATAGATTTTTAACCAAACAATGAACACCCAATGTAATTGTAAAGAATAGATCTTAGGTCTAACTCAACCTTAAAAGCTAGCTCATGAGGAGAGGATTGTTCAAGTCCATATAAGGAGACCAATTACCTATCCCTTTTTCGATGTGGGATACTTAACACTCCCCCGCACACCTAAGCCTCGTTAACTAAAGCGTGAAAAATATAATATGGGGGCCCAACATCGGTGAACAAAGATTTGGAATGGGCCTGGCTCTGATACCATCTTCATCATTGCCGATGATAACGATATCATCTACATAAACCACAAAATAAATACACAAATTTGGTTGACAATGTCGATAAAACACTAAATAATCCCGGGATAAGAGAAAGGATTATTTTATCTCATGTTTGGTTTGAAGTATTTGTTAGTATTGAAATTACTTATCCCACTATTTACTCCATAGTGATGGGATAAGTTATCCCACATGCATAGTAAGATAACTAATCCCGGGATAACTCTTTCCCAACCAAACGACCCCTGAGTGATCAACTCCATTACGAATCATGCCAAACTGTTGAATTATTGTGCTATTTTTATACCTCCTTACCGAATGGCTCCAGCCGAGTTGAAGGAACTCAAGGAGCAGTTGAAAGATCTTGACAAGGGTTTATCCGCCCTAGTGTGTCTCTGTGGGGTGCTCCTGTTCTTTTCGTGCGTAAGAAGGATGGGTCCCTTTGGATGTGTATTTATTACCGCCAATTGAATAAGGTGACCGTGAAAAATAAGTATCCCCTTCTGAGGATTGATGATCTGTTCAATCAGCTTCAGGGTGCTCAGTTCTTTTCTAAGATTGACCTTCGGTCAGGTTAAAATCAGCTGAAGATTAGGGAGGTGGATATCCCTAAGACTGCTTTTCGAACCCAGTATGGTCATTTTGTGTTTTAGGTGATGTCCTTTGGTTTGACCAATGCCCCGGCAGCATTCATGGATCTTATGAATCGGATTTTTCGTCAGTTCTTGGATTTGTTTGTGATCGTGTTTATTCATGATATTTTGGTGTATTCAAAGAGCGAGGCAGATCATGTCAATCACCTCCGCTTAGTGTTGCAGAGCCTTATGGAGCAATTGTTGTATGCTAAATTCTCTAAGTGTGAGTTCTGGTTGAATGTTGTGGCTTATCTGGGACATGTTGTTTCTAGTGAAGGGATAATGGTGGATCCACAAAAGATTGCGGTGGTTAAGACGTGGTATAAACCCACGACTCCAACCAACATTCAAAGCTTCTTGGGTTTAGCCAGTTATTATAGAAGGTTTGTGAAGAGTCTCTTCTATTACCGCCTCATTGACCAAGTTGACTCAGAAGAAGATGAAATTCTTCTGGTCTGATGCTTGCGAGGGTAGTTTCGAGAAGTTGAAGGATAAGTTGACTTCGAGTCCGGTATTGACTCTACTTGACTGATGATTTTGTGGACTATTGTGATGTGGCCAGGGTAGGACTGGGTTGTGTATTGATGCATGGTAGAGTTGTGTCCTATGCCTCCAGACAATCGAAAGTTCATGAGAAGAATTACCCGACTCATATTTTGGAATTGTTAGCCGTGGTATTTGCGTTGAAGATCTGGCAACAATATTTGTATGGGGTCCATGTTGATATTTATTCAGATCATAAGAGCCTGCAATGCGTGTTCACTCAGAATGAGCTAATTCTTAGGTAAAGGAGGTGGCTTGAGCAACTCAAGGACTATGACATGAGTCTTCACTATCACCCAGGTAAAGCCAATGTGGTTGTTGATGCTCTTAGCAAGTTATTTATGGGGAGCTTGTCTCATGTAGATAAGGAGAAGCGGGGTTTGGTGAAAGATATTCAACGTTTGGCTAATTTCGGTGTTGTTCTTTTGGACTCTGAAAATGATGGTGTGATTGTTCAAGAGGTGGCGAAGTCATCTCTTGGTACTGAGGTGAAGGAGAAGCAAATGTTGAATCGTATCTTGATACAAATCAAGAATAATGTGGGTAGGCAGAAGATGATGGTTTCCGAGATTGGGGTGATGGTATCTTGAGGCACCAAGGGAGGTTGTCCGTTCCCGATATCGATGGGTTGCGAAAAAGAATTTTGGCCGAACCTCAAGAGTCGCGTTATACAATTCACCCTGGATCAACGAAAATTTATCATGATCTTAAGGAAATTTATTGGTGGAATAATATGAAGAGGGATGTGGCCAATTTTGTGGCTAAGTGCATAGTGTGTCAGCAAGTGAAGGTGGAGCACTTGAGGCCCGATGGGTTCACTCAAGAGATCGAGCAGCCGGTGTGGAAATAGGAAATAATTAATATGAATTTTGTACCGTTCTTCCGTGGTCTCGCCAGCAATTTGAAGCTCAAGAGTCGCATTATACTATTCATCCTGGATCAACGAAAATTTATTATGATCTTAAGGAAATTTATTGGTGGAATAATATGAAGCGGCATGTGGCCAATTTTGTGGCCAAGTGCATGGTGTGTCAGCAAGTGAAGGTGGAGCACTTGAGGCCTGATGGGTTGACTCAAGAGATCGAGCATCCGGTGTGGAAATAGGAAATAATTAATATGAATTTTGTACCGGTCTTCCGCGGTCTCGCCAGCAATTTGATTCGATTTGGGTCATCGTGGATAGGATGACTAAGTTTGCTCACTTCTTGCCAGTAAAGACTAATTTTTCTTCTAAGGATTATGCCAAGTTGTTCATTGAGGAGATCGTGAAATTGCATCGTACTCCAGGTTCCATTATATCTGATCGAGGTACCCAGTTCTCATTTCACTTTTGGAGGTCGTTCCAGGGAAGTTTGGGGACTAAGGTAACCCTTAGTACCGCTTTCCACCTGCAGACGAATGGGTAAGCGGAAAGGACAATTCAGGTTTTGGAAGATATGCTTCGAGCTTGTGTAATTGATTTTGGTGGTAGTTGGGTTGACCACTTGCCTCTCATAGAATTTGCCTACAACATCAGTTATCACTCTAGTATTGATATGGCTCCATTTGAGGCCTTGTGTGGTAGGAGGTGTAGGGCTCCGGTTGGGTGGTTTGAGGCTGGTGAAAATAGCTTATTTGGCCCTGATTTGGTTCACCAAGCCATGGAAAAGGTGAAGGTGATTCGGGATAGGCTTAAGCCCGCCCAAAGTCACCAAAATTCCTACGCGGATGTGAGGCGAAGGGAGTTGGAGTCTAGCACGTGTGATTGGGTGTTCTTAAAGGTGTCTCCCATAAAGGGAGTGATGCGGTTTGGTAAGAAAGGGAAACTCAGTCCCTGTTATGTTGGTTCGTACTTGGTTTTGAAGAGGGTTGGTAATGTTGCATATGAATTGGACTTGCCTTCTAGTTTGAGCTCCATTCATCCGGTGTTTTATGTTTCGATGTTGAGAAGGCTCGTGGGTGATCCTTCGACAGATGTTCCTTTGGAAAAAGTGGGCATTTCGGATTCCTTGTCCTATGAGGAAGTCCCAATTGAGATTTTAGATCGGCAAGTTCGTCGATTGCAGACTAAGGATGTGACTTCGGTAATGGTTCTCTGGAGGAACCAAAAGGTTGAGAAAGCTACTTCGAAAGCCGAGGACATGAAGTCCTAGTATCCGTTCTTGTTCCCCTTTCCAGATAATCGTGCTCGAGGTATGTCTATTCCTTAACATTTTGTTTTCTGACTTTGTTAAAGGAAATTGTAATTGTAAGTGTGGTTGTGTTTGGAGTCGAATCGTGCTAATAAATGCCTTGTCCTATCATTCGAGGACGAATGATCCTAAGGGGGAGTATGTAACACCTGAGTTTTTGGTCCTTGAAGATTTCTAAAATTTTAGCCACACTGCCTTGACTACGACTTACCCTACGAGTCGTAGGGAGTCATGATGAGTCGTTAGACTCAAATCGTAATCTAAACAGAGTGTGTATCGCTAAGTTCTGCTCTGAGTACGAGTGGTTCACGAAGAGTAGTAAGGACTCGTTACGAGTCACTGGGTGCAAATCGTAGTATGTCCAGTGTTTACCCTAAATGGGTTCTGTGTTGACAACGACTGGACCCTACCCATTATGAGTCATATTAGTGGAGTCGTAGGGTCAACAGAATATGAATGCCCTAGAGACTGTCTTCGCTACGACTCATGGTGACGTGTCATAATAAAACCTTACAAGTTGTTTAGTGATTCGCAGTCACTACAACTAAATTTCAGTTTTTAATTTGAGGGCATTTTGGACAATTCCCTCTTTAACCAATTAAAACCCCGCATTCATGAAACACTTAGGGGTTATTTTTCATTCATAACATGATCAAACACTTCCAAAACTCTCTCAAGTCTCTCAAGCAGCCATACTTGAGGTTTCCAAGAGATAGATCACTTGAGGACTCAAGGGTGGAATTCTCTCCATATATTTCAGGCATGTTACTCTTCCCTAATAGCTAATTTGTGAAAAACATATGTTTTTAAGTATTGTTCATATGATATTGATGTCGGTTTTTGTGAGAAATATAGGAGAAAAACTATTATTGAAATGTTGTCTCTAAATTATTACATTGAGACCCTATTTATAGACACTACATTCCAATCCTATTCCTAATAGGACAATATATTACAATCCCTTTCCAAGTAGAATTTAATATGCTATTCCCATTCTTATTCTAACACTCCCCCTCAAGCTGGTATATACAAGTCATATGTACCAAGCTTGTCACAAATGTAATTAATACGAGGACTGGTGAGGGACTTGGTGAAGATATCTGCAAGTTGATCACTTGACTTCACATATCTTGTAACAATATCTCCCGAGAGTATCTTTTCTCTGACAAAGTGACAATCAATCTCTATGCGTTTGGTCCTCTCATGGAACACAGGATTAGATACAATATGAAGGGTTGCCTGATTATATCACATACAAGTTCCATCTTACCAGTTTCTCTAAATTTTAATTCTCTCAGCAATTGTGCCTGATTATCACATACAAGTTCCATCTTACCAGTTTCTCCAAATTTTAATTCTTTCAGCAATTGCTTGATCCAAACCAGCTCGCAAATTGCTGCAGACATTGCTCGATACTCTGCTTCGACACTAGATCGAGCAACCACACTCTGTTTCTTACTCTTCCAGGATACCAAATTACCTCCTACTAAAACACAATATCCAGATGTAGAACGTCTATCAGAGGGTGCATTTGTATATCCAATGATATGCTCATGACCTCGATCCTCGAAGAGTAGTCCTTTACCTAGAGATGACTTTATATATCGCAAAATCCGAACAACTGCATCCCAATGACTATCACAGGGGGAAGTCATAACTTGACTTACAACACTCACAAGAAAAGAGATGTCAGGTCTAGTCACTGTGAGATAATTCAACTTTCCAACCAACTGCCTATACCTTCCAGGATCACTGAGTGGCTCCCTCTGTCTTGGCAGAAGTTTAGCATTTGGATCCATAGGAGTGTCAATGGGTCGACATCTCATCATTCCTGTTTCCTCAAGAATGTCTAAAGCATACTTGCGTTGAGAAATAACAATACCTGAGCTGGACTGAGCAACCTCAATCCCCAGAAAGTATTTCAATCTGCCGAGGTCTTTATTCTGAAAATGCTGAAAGAGATGTTGCTTCAAGTTAGTGATACCATCTTGATCATTGCCGGTAATAACAATATCGTCAACATAAACCACCAAATAAATAAACAGATTTGGTTCAGAATGGCGCAATAAAACACTGAATGATCAGCTCCACTATGAATCATGCCAAACTCCTAAATAACTGTGCTAAACTTTCCGAACTAGGCTCGAGAAAATTGTTTCAAACCATAGAGAGACTTGCGCAATCAACATACAAGGCTACTAGACTCCCCTGAGCAACAAAACCAGGTGGTTGCTCTATATAAACTTCTTCCTCAAGATCACCACGCAGAAAAGCATTCTTAATGTCCAACTGATAAAGAGGCCAATGACGAATGGCAGCCATAGAGAGAAAAAGATGGACTGATGCACTTTTAACCACAGGAGAGAACGTGTCGCTATAATCAAACCCAAATATCAGTGTATATCCTTTGGCAACCAGGCGAGCCTTCAGCTGATCAACCTAACCATCTGGACAAACTTTAAATGTATAAACCCAACGACAACCAACAGTAGATTTACCTGCAGGAAGGGAAACAAGCTCCTAAGTACCACTCGTATGTAAAGTAGACATCTCATCAATCATAGCCTGTTTCCATCCTGACTGGGAAAGCACTTTCCCAGTAGTCTTAGGAAATGAAATAGAGGACAAAGATTATACAAAAGCATAATGGGGTGATGACAAACGATGATAACTCAAGAAAGTATAATGTGAGTTAGCTTTATGAGTGGATCTTATACCTTTTTGCAGTGCAACTGATTGACTAGGAAGAGGCAGGTCCGCAGTAGGGGAAGCGTCAGGCGCAAGAATGAATCATCTGGGACTGATACTGGATGTGGGCACCGGTGATAAGTCAAAAGTGGTGGCACTATAGCTGGAGATGGAGAAGTAACCGTAGATTCCTCAAAGATTGGTGTGGGTAAGACTGGAGGTACGGGTAAAACCTCAGAGATATTAAGATGATCAGAAGATGTATAGTAAGGTTGAGATTCAAAGAATGTGACATCAGTGAACATACGGTAGCGACCCAGATCAAGTGAATAGCATCGATACCCTTTTTTAACTTGAGAGTAAACAAGGAAGACACATTTGAGAGCACGAGGGGCTAATTTATCTTTTCCTAGGGCTAAGTTATGAACAAAACATGTGCTCCCAAAAACATGAGGGGGGATAGAGTAGAGATGTGACTAAGGAAATAGTATGGAATGGGGAACCTTATACTGGATCGAAGATGGTGGCATTCTGTTAATGAGATAGCAAGATGTGAGGACCGCGTCGCCCCAAAAATGCAGTGGAACATGGAATTCAATGAAAAGAGTGCGAGCAGTCTAAATGAGATGCCTATTTTTTCTTTCTGCTATACCGTTCTGTTGAGGGGTGTATGGACATGATGTTTTGTGAATGATTCCTTGATGAGTCATAAACTCCTGAAAATGGGAGGATAAGTATTCTAAGGCATTATCACTACGAAAAGCAGGAATAGAAACACCAAATTGATTTTGTATTTCAGCACAAAAACTTTTGAATATAGAGAATAACTCGAAACGATCTTTCATTAACTAAACCCAAGTAAATCTTGAAAAATCATCGATGAAAGTAACAAAGTAACGAAATCCTAACGGTGAACTGACTCTACTAGGACCCCAAATATCGGAATGAACTAATGAGAAAATAGACTCTGAGCGACTTTCAATACTACGTGAAAATGTAGCACGAGTGTGTTTCCCAAGTTGACACGACTCACAATCTAATGTGGATAGGCTAGACAAACTAGGCACCATCTTTTGTAGCTTGGATAGACTAGGATGTCCCCAACGTTTGTGAATAAGGTTGGGAGGATCTGTAGCGAAATATGTTGTGAAGGAATTTGAAGTGGTAAGATAGTAAAGGCCTTGTGATTCATGTCCTATGCCAATTATCTGTCCTGTTTTATGGTACTGCATTAGAAAAGAATCATAAAAAAAAGTTATACTACAATCAAGGGCACGTGTCAAACGACTATCAGATACAAGATTAAAAGGACAACCAGGGACATAAAGAACAGAGTCTAGAGTGACAGAAGATAGGGGTTTGGCTTGTCCAACTCCTTTTGGCTCTGTTCGAATTCCATTAGCTAAAGTAATAACTGGAAGAGATTGCGAATAAACAATATCAGACAAAAGTGATTTATCACCAGAAATATGATCAGAAGCACCTGAGTCCACAACCCATGATCCAAAGGTAGGAGATTGTGCAGTTGAGGCTATTGGTAGAAATATATTCTTACTTGCTTGATACTGAAGATACTATTTTATTCCTTGTCAAATAAATACACCCGTTGATCACCTGTGGTGTTAGACTGAGCAATATGAGCATTTTTAGTTGGTTGACCATGCAAAGAATAGCATATTCCACGAGTACGTCCAAGCCTATTACAATAACTACACTTAGGTCTAGAATAACATACATCACGAGTATGTCCAAGCCTTTTACAATAACTACACCTAGGACGAGATCTTCCAAATCGACCTTCCCCTCGTTGATTCTTCATGGACTGTGACGTTTGATTTTCTAATCTTCTCATTAAGGGCTCAGATTTAATCATAGGACTTGAACTTCCAATTTCAATATTTTTGGAGCCAAAAAAAAAAAAAATATCATGCCCAAAAGATATCTTGGGAATTGGACTTGAAAATTTCAAGAACCAGATCTAATTTCTGGAAAAGAAATCCCCGAAAAAAACTGATGTCGCCGAAATTAGGGTTCCGACGGTCGGAATCTCAAAATAATTGTCGGAATCCGGAAAGGAGCAAGTGGTCAGAGTCAGAATAGATCGGCGACCCCAACAGAAAAAGAAACAACTCAAAAATCGATTGGAGATAGGCTCACGCGCCGACGCGTGACGCAGATCTCGCCGAAATTTCTGGATTCCGACTGGCACGTGGAGGGTAATTTTCCAGCGATTTTCGTCGGGATTTTTGTGGCCTGATATTTTCGATCCTTTTGATGGTGTTGTATTTTTCACACAACCCACAAAATAAAAATTGACCCAAATCAGTCACCGGAATTGACGCACGATGACTGAGTTATCTTGTCTGATATTTCTAACCTTCTTTGATACCATGTGAGAAATATAGGAGAAAAAATATTATTGAATTGTTGTCTCTAAATTATTAGATTGAGACCTTATTTATAGACACTACATTCCAATCCTATTCCTAATAGGACACTACATTACAATCCCTTTCCAAGTAGAATTCAATATGCTATTCCTATTCTTATTTTAACAGTTTTGAAACATGGGTTGAGGGTTTTGAATAATTGTTATTTATGTGATGTTTCATGTTTGTCCCTACATGGGTTACGTTTAAACGGTGGTTTTAAAATCAATTTGATGCATTGTCATGGTGAATAAATTAAAGGATTGTGATTTCCCTAAACTTGTGACTTTTGAAGTGGTTATGACCTCAATCCCATATTGTGAAATTAGTTTTTGAATATGAAAAGCACGCATATTGAACTACTCTTGAACTATTGCAAAATGTGCAAAACTAATGAAGCATAATGATTTTAAATTGATCCAAGAGGGTTGTGAATTCCCCCAAGTGATGATAATTGGTTTGGCATGTTGATGTTACCCTTCAAGTGCAGTTGGTATGACGATACCAACAATGTATGCCTTAATGTGTATCGTGGTTCAATGAATGGGAATATGATAATTGTTTTCAATTGGGCTTTAATGGAGGTTGTGTAGCTGAGTCGTGAAAGTGGACGTCCCAAGGGACCAATACTGGAAATCGCGGTTGCCGACGCGAAGTTCTATATGACTGAGTGGTTCGAGTCCCTCTTATTATTATCATATGATATGATTGGGAGGTTCGAGTCCCCCATACCATATTACATGATTTGGTGCTTTAGTCACCTTGATATGCTGGTAGTGCATATGTATACCCTTTTGGTTCATGCGGCCACACACACCGAGGCCTTACCAGCTGGGGAAGAGCTAGGCCCATATAGCTCGTGAGTGTCTTCTTATGTTATGACGGTTGAGCTACACAATCCAGGCTAAAGTTTTAAAGATTCATGCTAAGCCTTATTCACTACCCCGGCACGTGATATATATATATATATATAAAACTGCATATGATTTTTTTTGAACTCGGTAACTTTGTATGATATCACAAAACAGTACATAGGTTGTACTGAAACCTTATCTACAAGTGGTCCCCAAAATCTTACTGCTCTATGACTAAATTGAGTCTAAAACATCAATTATAGAGACAATATCATTGAGTATAGCTGATTACACCAAAAACATAACAGTTGAATGCAATTAAGCTTCACATTCTGTACACTATTCTCTATGCTCTCAAAACACCTAAAGTTCCTCTCTTTCCATATTGCCCACCATATAGCAGTAGGGATAAGTCTCTATCTGTCTCTGTCCTTTGCCTGTGCTCCCGCTTCTTCCCAGCTCTTTAAAGCCTCAGAGACTTTCCTGAGCATAGTCCAGGAAATACCTTTAAGACTAAGAAAAATTCTCCATAATTGTTGAGTGTACTTGCACTGTAGAAACAGATGGTTAACAGTCTCTAATGTTTCCCCACAAAGAAAGCATCTAGAGCATAAGGCTATTCCTCTCTTCATAACATTATCTTGAGTTAGGACTGTTTCTTTGGCTAGCAACCAGACAAAGCATGATACTTTGTGTAGTATTCTACTTTTCCAGATATGTTTCCATGGCCAATTTATATTATGCTGGTTTGCCTGATCCATCAACTTATAAGCTCTATTGACTTTGTATACTCCTTTATTGTTTCCTGTCCACTAAAAGATATCCTCCCCTATTTGGAGTCTATTGAAAAGCTCCATTGTGTTGACAAATTCAGCTACCCTCTAAACTTCCCAGTTATTAAGTTGTCTCCTGAAGTTGAAGTTCCAACCCTGCGGTGTCCATAAATCTGCTATATACCCTTGCTGAAATGTGACTAAGTTGTAGATGTCAGGAAATAACTCTTCCAAGTTGCCTTTCTCATGCCAGTTATCCTTCCAGAACTTGGTCTTGGCCCTATCAAACACTTTCACCTTTGAGTTGTTTTTCACTTCATCCCACAGGTTCCTAATGGATCTCCAAAGGCTGACCCCATGGGGAGAAGTCACGACTTTGGTCATCCATTTGTCTTCTGCTACGTATTTAGCCCCAATCACCATTTTCCATAACAATTGGTTACCATTTGCATACTTCCATAACCATTTCATTCTAAGAGTTTTACTTTGCAAGTTTAGGTTCTTAATCCCCAGACCACCAATCTTCTTCCCAGTTATCACTGATTTCCACTTTATCAAGTGAAATCCTTTCTTTTCCTTATTGCCCTGCCACAAAAATTTCCTCCAAATGTTGTTCAACCTCTTGATGACCATGTAAGTTGGAAGAGCGTCAAGTACTAAATTGATTAGTGTCAATCTTCCACCCATAGACAAGTATTGTGATTTCCACCTGGCTAGTTTTTTCTCACACTTCTCAATTACACAGCTCCATATATCTATGGACTTAGATTTAGCTCCCAGAGGCAATCCCAAATATGTAGTTGACAGAGTACCAATTTCACCACCAAGGATTGTTGCTAACCAGCTCATGTTGTTGACTTGATTAATAAGGTACATTAGACTCTTTCTCCAATTAATATGCAAACCAGAAACCCCTTCAAACAAAACCAAGATTACCCTTAATTCAGCTGATCTTCCACAGCATCACAAAAGATAAGTGTGTCATCCACATATTGAAGGTGTGTCACTTCCAGGCTGTTAACCCCTTCTCTGGCTACTTCAAAACCCCTAATCCAACCTCTCAATTTCGTTGTCTTGATCATATTATTCAGTCCTTCCATAGCAATTAAGAACAAGAAAGGTGACAAAAGATCACCTTGCCTGAGTCCTCTCTGTGATTGAAAGAATCCTGCAGGAGAACCATTGACTAGAACTGAAAAGTTGACTGTTGAGATACACTGCTTCATCCGTTTCAACCACTTCTGCCCAAAAACCATCATTTCTAATACTTTCACAAGGTATCTCCAGTTAACATGGTCATACGCTTTCTCTATGTCCAGATTGCAAGGAATGCCTGGTTTCTTCTGCTTAACTCTGGAATCAACAGCTTCGTTGGCAATCAGGACTGCATCCATGATTTGTTCCCTTTAATGAATGCCATTTGCTGAGAATCTACCAACTTGCTAATCACCCCTTTCAGTCTCTCAATCAGTACTTTAGAAAGCAACTTGTAAATCCTGCCAATCAGACTTATAGGTCTAAAATCTCTCAACTCCACCTTTCTTTTTAGGAATAAGTGCAATAAAAGTTGTGTTAAAACTCTTCTCAAACACTTCCTGATCATGAAAGTTTTGAAAAGTGTCCAGAATGTCCTGCTTCACCACCTCTCAACACTTAATAAAGAAACCCATACTGAAACTATCAGGCCCAGGTGCTTTATTAGATGCACACAACTAGAGGCACCTCAAAACTTCAGTTTTATCAAAGTTGCTTTAGGGAGCCACCCTATCCTCCTTTGTATCCTCCTTTGTTAAAACTGGAAACTGAGTATTTTCATAGATAGGTCTCCATTGGATGGATTCTAAGTACAAGTTTTTGTAATAGTCCACAATTTCTCCTTCAATTCGACTTGGTTCTTTGGTCAGTTCTCCCTGTATCACCAATTGGTCAATATTGTTGTATCTTTTATGAGCATTTGCCATTTTGTGAAAGAATTTAGTATTCTTATCACCTTCCTTCAACCAGAGAACTCTTGACTTTTGTCTCCATGAAATCTCTTCTTTCTTAAGCAACTCCTCATAGTTTAGAAGTAATTCAGACTTTTTAGCCATCTCCTCATCAGTGAGTACTCTATCTTCCCTCTTAGTATCCAAGTCAGCCATTTGTTCAAGTAATTTCTTCCTTTGTATGCCCAAGTTCCCAGTCTCCCCATTCCTCCATTCTTTGAGTTTGGATTTCAAAGCTTTAAGCTTGCAACATAGGACATAGTTAGGATGTGTATTGAATTTTGGACTGATTTTGAATTGTTATTCATGACATTATTTATCCCCTATCCCTGAGTTACATACTAGCGCTCCAACCACTAACCGTCTCTGAACGCTGTATCCCCACGCTATGCAGGTACCAAAGATACCTCTACTTTTCCTGCACAGTTAGGTGGATCGGATCGGATCGGCGGTTTGTTGTGGTGAAGTGGTGAGCTCCCATTCTCCGAAAAACTTAGACATTTCATCAGTTTCTTTCATAGATTAGAATTGAGAGTTTACATTATCATTAACATTATCATTGTCATTGTCATCTATCAGAGTCGGGGACATGTCCCGACCAAGACTAGTTTGGTTTTCCTTTGCATAGAGGCTTTGTTGGATTACTGTAGACATGGGTGATGTTGGTCAGTTATTTTGGCCGATCGCTGGTTATCAGTTATAAACATATCCTTTATTCTTTAAGCTTATCTTGTTATATGCTCGGAATTCATCCGACGTAGGGGGTATTGTGTTGCTTGGCTAGGTGCAGGGGTGGTCTCTGGTGCGCAGTGGACTTGAGATACCCGTCATGGTCAGGCCCTAGTTCGGACCATGACAGGTTGTTTCTGATAGACCCTCAGCTCAGGAACAATAATCTTTTTCTAAAAGAATGTATTTTAAAGGTAGAACTACACGGCATTTCCTTTCCAAACATCCTAGCTTACTAAATTTCTTCAAATATAGCAACATTTATGTAAAAATTGGAATTCTATAATAATAAAAACAGATAAGAAAACCAACTAAACAAGGCAAAACCCTTAGTAGTGGGAAAGAAAGTAATTTACTGACGGATAAAGCGAGATAGAAGACAAGCTTGAAGGAGAACTTGCGAAGCTCTTTGAAAAGCAAATAACAGATTACTATAAATCCGGAACCGACTAATGAAAGACTTGATGCTCCGCTGTTTACTGCCGTCAGTACTTGTCTTTCTGCCACCGTCAAATTCCCCATCACTGCTTTTACTGTTGCCATTCTGATTGCACTCAGTAGTATTAATCACAAATATCGCGTTAAAAGTGTTGATTCATGAAAAATTTGGGATCGGAGGAATTAAAAGAGGAAAAAGTTTCAATATGAAATCCAAGGGTTTTACCTGGAATATGCTGTTGATATGTTGATATGATTAGTAGTACTTCATTCAAACCAGCGCCAGCAAGCGTCGCTTTGGCCGAGTGGTTAAGGCGTGGGCCTGCTAAGTACATGGGTTTCCCCGCGAGAGTTCGAATTTCTCAGGCGACGGTTATTTTGTCTTTGACGAGATAGGTTTTAGATTTCTTAGAAGGCAAAACAGTTGGTGTATACTTTTGTAATCTAAATCCCTCAACATTTTAAATCCTAATGTAACACAATTATTGTTACAGTAGCTTTCACGTTATTTTTAACTATTACATTACATTTTTCTTTATTTTTAAAATATTACATAAAAAATTAAATATGAATAAATTTAAATTAAGAAAATAAATTTTAAAAAAATAAAAGGTAAATTAAAAATAAAAAAAGAAATTCAATACTCTCTGGTTGTTTGTCCGTAGGGGCGTGTGTAAAATGATTATGTGTATGATAATGCTCCCTGTTTGTCTGTAGAGGTGTGTGTAAAATGATTGTGTGTATGATGATGGAGTGGAGCTCTTCTCTCCAATGTATGCGAGTGATGTATGTATATATATTGTTTGTCATCTGAACCTCTGAACTTAATATAACTCAATATTTTAAATCTTATTTAGGTCTGTGTAACATAATTACTGTCACATCAACTTTCACGTTATTTTTAAATATTGCATTAAATTTTACATCATTTTTAAAGTGTCACATAAAAAATTAAATATAAATAAATTTAAATTGAGAAAGTAAATTAAAAAAAATTAAAAGGTAAATTAAAAATATTTTTTTTCAATACTCCCTGGTTGTTTGTCTGTAGGGGTGTGTGTAAATGGGCTATGTGTATGATGATGGAGAGAAGCTCCTCTCTTCAGTGTATGCGAGTGATGTGTGTGTATATATATTATTTGTCATCTGAACCCCTGAACTTAATATAACTCAACATTTTAAATCCTATTTCGATGTGTGTAACACAATTACTGCCATATTAGCTTCCACATCATTTTTAAATATTGCATTAAATTTCACGTTATTTTTAAAATGTCACATAAAAATTAAATATAAATAAATTTAAATTGAGAAAGTAAATTAAAAAAAAAATAAAAGGTAAATTAAAAATAAAAAAAATTTCAATACTCCCTGGTTTTTTATCTGTAGGGGTGTGTGTACATGGTTGTACGTATGATAATACTCCCCGGTTGTTTGTCTGTATGGGTATGTGTAAATGGTTGTGTGTATGATGATGGAGAGGAGCTCCTTTCTCCAGCGTATGCGAGTGATGTGTGTGTATATATATTGTGAGTGTTTATTGTGAGGGTATTTTGTTGATAAATCAATCCCGATGAATCTCAAAATTAATGGAACCAAAAAATGACCCTCACTCGCCCCATACGCGTGTATTCATGCACTTTATCCAACTCATCCAATTTTGTACCACATAAGCTTGGTCAACGGTCAAAGGGGGTTGGAAATATTGTGTTTTAATGAGTTCAGGGGTTCAGATGACAAAAGTTTAAGTAGAGACATTTACTTTACAAACTCAGACAAGGACAAGGGTCCACCGAACTATTTTTCCTTCTTCAATTTGTCATGACTCACACTTTCTCCGTTTTATTTTATTTGGCTCTATTATTATAAAATAATAATCATTTCAATTTCCTTATTCAATCTTAGAAAGTGAATTTCATGTTATTTTTCTTTAGTTCGTTAAAACACATATCTAATAATTAGTTTCTTAAAGAGCATTGTCATGTAAATAGAGGCCAAGTAAACATAAAACGGAGGAAATAATAATATTCTATTTAATTAGTATCGTTTTTGCATGATTAATAATGCCCTTTCATACCAACATAGGAGTATTTGTCATGTTAGTAATTTCTATTTTATGAACTCACATATTAATAGTTTTGTACATAGATATATTAGTATAAAGAGGTCGTTTTATGATCTAATAAAGTATTAAATATTTTGGCCTAAAATTTTGAATAACTTAGAAAGCCCATGGATATTTGAAGTCTGATGAAGACTTATTGAAAAGGTGTCTTTTCACGTTAAAAGGCATTTCAAAATTCGTTCCTTAAATCAGAAGACTCTCTCTCTTTTTCTCTCCATCTCATGAAAGGAATTTTCAAAAGGGCATTCTTGAAGGTTTAAAAGACTATCTCTTCTCCAATTAATTCATTCAATGGAACAAGATTAGTGCTTCTACTATTCTTTTATATTCATATCACTGTTTAAAGATTTACTTGTGATCTTGTGATAATAATTTAAAGTTTTTCACAAGTAGTAACAAGAGCAAAGTCTTGTTAAATCATTAGAGGGTATTTTCAATATATTTTTTTGGTGTCAAATTCGAAAACAAAACATTCTGTTGTTTTGTTTTCATAGTTTTTTCTGGTTGCTATTGTTTTGTGTGGTTTTTCTATTGTTTTATTGGGAACTGATTTTAATTTTTCCACGAAGTGGAATTTCATTTTTTGGGAATGGCAAAATGACTTTATTTTTTTTTATTTCTTACGATTCTGCTGTTTTTTTAAGTTGGCAATGATTTCATACCATTTTTTATTATTTGATTTTGGATGCATATGCATTATTATTCTACTTTTGAAAGATGAGAATGAAAACTTTTTATTTCTTATTATTTGTGAAAATAAAAATAAAGTTTGTTCTATTAAAGCATTTATTAAGGACTTAGAAATCTAGTTTTTTCCTTTGGGCAATATTTATTTACCTTCCAGTTCATATATTGACACGACCCAAATCAAGGCCTAGTTGTGTCGGGTGCCTCAAGTTCAATCGGGAACAGAGACCACCCCCAATACCCAACCATAACCGCCCTACACCTTATGTCAGATGAATTCCGAATATATATATATATATATATCATAACAAAATGAAACAATCATAGATCAAATACAGTCAAACGGTGTCAGCCCCAATACCAATACCAATGCCAAGGCTGACACCAATACTGACACCGCCTATACCAACCCAAAGTAGTCTCACAAAGCTTCTATCCGAAAGTAAAATAATACCCGGTCAGGACATGCCCCCGACCATAGCCAAAACCAAAGTCTATGATATGACAAAAGTATATAGAGAAACCCATTACATAAAATGAAGCCTTCTAAAGTATGGAAACTCACCACTTCAATCCAGCACAAGCTTGTAACACCCCGATTTTTTGAACCGAAATGCTACACGGTGCTCATGACCCCGAAGGACCACAAGCTAACCCATGACTGATATCTGTACCTGTATACTGCATAATATATCATAAAATGCGAAAACATGAAAGGCCATAAGGCTCGAACGGAATAAACGTCTGATAACAAAATGTCTGAAAAAAGGTAAAATAATACCAAAACAAGTCATAAATACTAAAAATAATGAGATCTGAATATCTAATATGATATCTAGTCTGAAAGCCTCTAACTGAACTGAATAAGGAGTTAAAGGAACATGTCTCCAACTAACTCCATCTAGCAACTGAATAGTAAATATAGTAATAATTATATCGTTCTCGAATGAGAAAGACTCACTGCAAACTTTGAATACTGGAATGCTACTGCGGATCTGGAGCTCGTGTCACTAAACCTATGGTGTAACATAAGAGAAAGAACCATAGTGCAAATGCATCAGTAAGTCTTAATATACTGAGTACACGAGTGAGGTAGGCTAAATGCAAAGGGTTATATGCATGAACAATGCTGAATAATATAAACGTGAGAATACATATATGCATATATAACTGTAACTGAACTTGTGGAGATACTGACTACTGAGTCTGAATACAAACAACATGAGTGTATTGATGAATAGATGAACGACTATTTTGGACAGTTCAAATTATGAAGAACTGGTCTGATTGACTGTGTCTAACAGTCCTAAAACTGAGTACTGATAGTATAAGTTCTGAGAACTGATAATAATGATAACATTTGTGACTATATCTGACAATTCTGAATATGATGGAACTATCTGAGTCCCGTACTGTATCTGAGTTGACTGTATTTGACAGTCCTGATATATTGAAATCTAAAAAACTATCTGAGTTTTTTACAGAGACTGAGTAATTGTAGCTGACAGTCCTAAAATTTGTAACTGAAACTATGGGATGTATTTATCTAACCGACATGCCCCAATTAAGCGATTATAGCTAAGTTGGGGTCCAATCTCTGCCCCGACTGAAAGGGTGTCAATACCGCACCACTGGTAAGGACAAGCTATGAGTAACCCTTATTTGGCAGGTACTCAAAGTCAGAACGGTGGGACCCTAAACTGACAGGTTAAGCCACCTTATCAACCCTAATCTGACAGGCTAAGATGTCTCAACCTACGCTGGCTACGTAGTTCTGGAACACAAGGATGACTGCTAAGAATCACACCCTAAACTGGTAGGTGTGTTCCCATCCTTGGGTTCACTCGGTGCTAACTTCTACTTCCATCTGAAGGACACCGAACTGAATAACTAAGCTGAACTGAATAACTGAACTGAACTGATTAGCTGAACTGATATTGATGGTATTGTTTAGCAGAGCTAAACTAAGTTTACTGAGTTCTTTTGACTGACAGAACGTACTGTGTTCTAAGGACTGACTGAGTGTACTGGAATTACTGAAATTGCTAGGAATGCTGCTGTTACTGAGATTTCTGAGATCACTGAGTACTGAGATTACTGAACTAGTGAGACTGCTGAGATTTCTGAGTTTTCCTGAGTCACATGACTGACTAAATTCTATAGATCATGGCTCAACTGAGAGTATCGTGATAACATGACATAGCTCTAGGCACACAGCTATATTTTTCGGGTACAAGTACCTCCAGGACTCGATGGAAGGAAACTGACACAACTTGACTTTCTTGAGTACATGACTATCAATAACAATCCATAATACATGAATGAGGGATTTCATGAAGTACATGGTCATCATAATATCTAACATGAATAAGAATGCTTATAATCAAGTCATGAATCATATATTTTAATATCATGGGCATTCCAATAACATATACTATTCATAACGATAACATGGAAACCATTTAAGCATAAGGGAATGACAAACATGTAACATTTAGTTCATATTGTAATAATTTGGGAATAACTAATGTGGTACTTCAAAATCATGATCTTGTTCATAGCATGGAAGGCATATAGACACACTATGAATCTATTCCCTAATTATTATGCACATTCCATACCACAACCATGACACATAACAATAACGTAGAATTCATGTGAAATCATAAAGCATAGAGCATGGAATTCATATCGAATTATAATGGTTAACATTGACTTGTCATTCAAATACTATTGAGTCATGGAAACCTAGTTTATCACATACTAAGTATTTTATCAAACACATTGATGCACTCTTTAAGGCATAGGTGTATTCACAAATTTACACCACCTTAATCCACCCAAATTCATGGGTTTCAACTACATGATCACAATCTTCATGAAAGTTTATAAAATTCCCACTCTATAGCACAAACCACAAACAACAACATGAATACCACCATATCACCACAAAACATTCATGATTTAGTTATCAAAGATTGATTCTTGAACTCCACGGGCAAAAGGAATCCGTGGATGAACACTATGCATACCTTAAATCTTGATGTTGAAAGAGATCTAGTGTTTCTGAAGGTTCTTGAAGAAATCCTTAGGCTTGCCCTTGATTTTTGTTGACTAGGGTTTAACCCCTTTAGGAAAGAATGTTCTTGTTCCTAAGAAGATTATCTTAAGAGGAAACCTTAATCTTGTGGTTGAAAGTGTATGAGAGAGCTTTTTGAGATGTTTTAACTAAAGAGAATGGAAGATAATACGTTCCTTGAGGGTTATAAGTCGTGGGAAGTGAAGGGAAAAGACCAAAATACCCTTATGAAATAAATTTTCAATTGCCGAAAATAATAGCTGATGACATTTGTGATAAGACATCAAAAATGTGGTAAGCTGTCAAAAATGTCGTCACACAGAAGCTAGATTCTGCCTAAGGTTGACGACATTTGTGACATGGCATCAAAAATGTGGTAAGCTACTACGAATGTCGTCACTTAGGAGCTGGATTCTGCCTAAGGCTGATGATATTTGTGATATGGCATCAAAAATATAGTAAGCTACCACGAATGTCATCACTTAGAAGCTGGTTTCTGCCTAAGGCTGACGACCTTCGTGATAGGGCGTCACAAATTTGGTAAGCTACCACGAATGTCGTCACACTGTTTCCAGCCTGACATGCTGGAGTAAAATAGGAATAACTCTTTGCTCCGATATCAGATTTAGGCAAAATTGGTATCGTTGGAAAGATAATTCAATTATCTATATGTTGATAGGTCATGAGATAAAAAATTCCAAGTATAATGAGAAATATGCTTGTTTGAAATTGACTATACCACTATCCTTCTCAAGAATTCAATCGGTAAGGAATGTTTTGATTCGTCTGATAGCTGGGAGTTATTTGAAGCCTTAATATACATCTAACTTAATCACAAAACTATAAAAAGAACCATGATGTACTATGCATGATCTTGGTACATGGCTCTAATATTGGTTTTGATTTTTCGGGGTATTACAATATCTTCCCCTTAGAAACATTCGTACTCAAATGATGACTGCTTGAGAGGGGAGAAAAGATAAAATGACCATATATAGCATGAATGACTGATCATGATTTCATGGCTGACATGACTAAAAATTGAGCATATCATACTGTACATGCATATCTAATGCATGGGTAGCTGATTTATGAATGTAGGACTGAGTGTTCTGATAAACTGAGTTTCTCAAACTGAGAATGCATATCTGATGCATAACTGATAAGCTAAATCCATGTATATCTGATGCATGATTATATAACTAACATGATACATGAATATATGACTGAAAGTACTGGTAAGCTGATCACGCATATCTGATGCAGGAATATATAACTGAACTAACTCATGAACATATGACTGAACATGTAATGGAAAAGATACCAAGTTTGAACTGAAAACTAAGCATGGAACTGAATACCAAGTTTGTTACTAAAATCTGAACATGAGAATGAGTAACTTTAAGGAAGGCTATTACCTTGAACTAAAAATACTGATGAGTCTAAGACTAATTACTCAATATGCATGAGAGGAAACATAAGAACATAACTAAGTCTGGAACATGATACATGAGCTGAACTGAGTCTATAATGCGTGACATGCATAGAGTATCGTATCGTGGCTACACTGAGCCATTGAGTACATGGCTTACTGCTGAGTTTTGAAGCTAGAGGGTCGGTTCATAAGTAACACTTCCTCCAAGATAGATTTATTAAAAAAAATGACATGTTTAAATCAAGAAAGTTTGGGGGCTATAGTGTATCTCCCCCTTGGGATACTATGTCCGTTGAAAAATGCTGGACTGACCTTGCTGAGATATTGAGGAAGTTGAGGCGATGCACAAGGCACCTAGGTACAAAATCGTGATTGATTATCTGAGATCTAAAACTGAAGTGTGATGCACGAATGCATAGACATACCGACTTATCTGATTAATTGAGTAACTGGTAACTGAACGTTGGGTATGCAAGACTGAATTGCACTTAATCTGAGAAGTATTATGCATATGATAAGGGACTGACTGGGTAACATGAGGTAACTGATCATGGATTTCATGAAAGCTATATTATCTGAAAATACATGATAAACGTATTACATGATTTGAAAATATTCCATAGACTGAGGTATTGAAATACCTATAATTGAGTAGCTAATAACTGTACGCTATGGTCAAGCAAGTCTAAAAATAAACTGAATTTCTGAGCTGAATACTGATCTAAAGCTGACACTATAACTTAAGATTGTAACGGGAATACATACTGGATCTAAATGCTGGGTCCTAATAACTGAGGTTTAAACTGATACTGAAGTGCTTAATTCTGAGACTGAACACTAATTATTGAGTACTGAACTGTAACTGAGATAGAAACTGAGTTGTGATAGTTGCACAATAAAGGTTGACATAAGTCAAGGATCAAGGATCTGAATATACATTCACACTCTGAATTTTCCCAATTTCTAAGTACTACCTCTCGCTAGCTCCTTGCTTGCATACTAACAGGATATTCAAGCCTATCTTCGTAACTACACCCTTGTGTAAAGAAAGCATGCAACAACCTTCTTTTAACATAAATCATCCACTCTCTTATTTAAGCAACTACTCATCGCTACACTACACTATTTTTACAAAGAGAGCTCACTGAAGGGATTAAGTCAGGAGAATCTGAAACATGAATAGACACATAACTAAACTTGGCACTTGACTAAAGTCTGAGGGCTAGAATATAAACACCATGTGTGTACCAAAGGTCTAAACTGAGGGTATACATGACATAGTTTGAATTTAACTGATCAGTAGGGATGTAGCATGAGTCATGGAAACTGAGTATACTGGGGAGCATGATATATGTACATGAGTCATGAGCTGCATGACCTGATTCTGGAATGTCTGAGTTCGTGGAACATGATTTGTAACACTGAGTGATCTAGGACTAAATTCCCTATACTGGGAACTGAAAGTGCACACGATTCTATGGAATGCGTGTGAATGTAAGCAATATTTATGGAATTTGAGACATGAAGCATGCATAGGCATTATGCCAACTAAAGTATGAAGCTTTACATTGAGATAAGGATAGGTCGGGAATCATCTTCCCTAACTGCTTTTCTGTACATACTGGCACTACTACTGGAATATGAGAACCTGACTTGGGTACTTGATCTACCATCCCTACTTGGATTTAAGCCATCATCATAATTTTGTGAGCATGATACAAGAAAAACAAGAGGAACACAAAATAGTCACAAAACAGTCCAATACACCCTCCAAAATAGTCCACAAATCACAGCAAATCGTGGACCAAATGGAGGCCTCACTCGGATTCGACAAATACAACAAGAATACAAGAAATAAAGGTGTATTTAACACCCAAAACAGCCACAAATCGTGAAGAACAAGATGACAACAAGAGCACAAATTTTCGGATTCAGCAAGACACAAAAACAGTCCACTACAAACACTAACAAGATTACAAGAATAAAAGGATAGATAGTGAGATATAGATTTGTTACAAGACTTAGGAACAAAGTGTGATTCAAACATTAAACCCCTAATTAATTTAACAACAACACCACACTCTTACGGTGACCGCCAAGGGAATCACCCACCTCAAGATCCACCGTTTCCAAGCAAAGAACAATATTGGCTTTTCCAAGCCCTAAAGTAAGGAAGACTTTTCCAAGCCCTAACTAAGAACTATACTAAGGTGTTACACTCTTCAAAGAGAGAATAAGTCTTTCAAATATTCATCATTCATTAACTAAAGAGAAATAACCTAAAATAGACGATATATAGTATATTACAAAATAAAGATAAAATAACTCCAATGCCCTTAATGAGGTGGGTGGCAATGGAGTGTCATTTAGACAAGGCTAAAAGACCAAAATGACCTTGAGGCTAAATGACCAAAATGACCTTAATAAAGGGGCCAAAATTGTGAACCATCAAATGTGGTCCAAACCCGTGAGTCCTCTAGTCTTCAAGGCTCCATGCAATCTTCTACACATGTGTTTGTTTGATGGCATGCTCAAAATAGCCCCTACAAGTATGATCCCGTGCCCTCCATGGGACCAAAGCTTGATTCTTCACGTAGTGACTTTGAATAATATCATCAAAATCTAAGGCGATTATTTCACTTGTATCATCCTCCCCTTCTTGAAAAGGATTCGACCTCGAATCTGTACCTTGCAAAATAAGAGAAAGGACAAATAAACACAATATCCTCATGGCATGAGGGTTAGGGTTAGCACAATAATAAACATCATCACTCCAAGGGGGTACATACTTGAAGTATAACCAAGAATCCTTTGAAGTGAGTAATAAAAACTCAATGTACAAAGGATTTGGTTATGGGATACACCAAGAGTGATACTTTGCTTGTCATGTAGACCAAGAAACAAGTTGGGTGCACCAACATCACCATTTCTACATTTGGCACCAGGGTCAAATGGGAAAAGTGGCCATAAACACGGGTCTAGACCACTCCCCTTTCCCGTGGTCTACTCCTAAACTAAACGACATACTCTCTATATAAGCATACATATCATCCAAAGCAAATAGAGAGTAGAGAAAGGTATCACTCAAATCAACTTCTACCAAGGTGCCCTCATGTGTGTACTCCCTACTAGTTTCCCGATAATAACCATGAGTACTCTCAATAATAAAGTCACACAAAGTAAAAGAAGAAGTAGCTTCCGCAACTACACATTCCTTACCCCTAAGAGTACTCGCATTTTCCAAGAAGAGATTTCCATCTTTAGGAGGAATGTTGTCACACCAAAGTGGGTTAGCATATAGGCTATAGCTTCCAAGGCAAGCTATACCATCATTTTCACCACTAGCTTTAGAAGTGTTTAAATCATCTTCAAACAAGACATTACACTTAAAGAGAGTGTGATCTACCTCACGGACAGATTTGGAATAAGCAAGTTCCTTACACTCTAAATGATTAATATCAAGTTTCAAGGATGTTCCAAATACAAGATTACCCCAAGAAGAGATCTCGGGTTCACTCCCACTTTGTTGACCAACATTTTCAAATACTTCACTCACTTGAGTCCTATTAAGCACATCACACACATACTTAAGTGGGGGACAATTTTCACAAACAAGTTGATCAACACCAATTACACAAGACGATGTACTTTCGTTCAACATATAAGCTTCAACACTAGGTGGACATAAATTGATCTTACAAGAAGAGTCAATTTCATCATCAATAAGACCAACTAATGTAGCTAAACTTACAATATGTACATCATCAACAAGAGACAAGGAATCATTAGACTCATAAATAAGTAAGCTACTACTCACACTCAATGGCTTACTAGCCACACAATTGTCATTCACATGCACTAAAGTGTAAGAGTTAGCTATTTTACCTTTAAGATCTTGAGTAGACTCTTCCTTGCCGTGAGGTGAAGATCCTCCATAAGCTTGGACAACAACTTCCTTTTGGCATTGTTCGCCTTCGCTTGCCATATTGGTACCTACACAAATGTCCTTAGAAATGGAAGGACAACTAATGTTAGCACGGTTTGGTGGCAATCCCCTCACTTCGTTCCACATATCCTCTCCTATTTCCACTCTCTGATTACCACCTTGGACTCCCTTAATCTTCTCAATCTTTTGTCTCTCATCATAAATCGGATTGGAGTAGGTAAGTATTTCTCTTTGCAATTTGGGTAGCAAGTATGTTATGAGGCGATTTCCCCATTAGTCTCTTACAATATTAGGCCAATTTTGCACGTTAGGAACTTGATGTCATGCAAACCAATTGGCACCCAAGCTCATATGACCATGGGTTAAGGAAAAAACATCGCACCACACCTCCTCATGGTAATCAAATTGGAAGAAGCCAACTTTTACCCTCTCGGTAACCTTGAACTCACCCAAGTAGTATGGAACAAGTAAAGGCTCTCGAAATAACCCTAAGTAGTCAACCATGGATGAAAGAATGTAGTTTCTATAGTACCTATCATTCAACAACATAAGGCAGCCCGGTATTCCACAAATAGTCACCTTTCCGGAGTGTACACTCCTCCTTGGATCAGCATTGTAAGGCACACGAGTACCCATCGGTTTTGGAGATGTTTGCCCTCTTCTTCTCATGGGACAACCTCTACTATAGCTAGTATAACCAATCACACCATGTCGACCTTAATAAGGTGAAGAATATGATCTTTCACACTCCGCACACGTACTCTCATCATAGCTCTCATAAGCTTTGTGAATGAAAGGGTTATACCTAACACCAAATGTAGGTAAGCTACCTCGAATGTCGTCACACTATTTTCATCCTGACATGCTAGAGTAAAATAGGAATAAATCTTTGTTCCGACATCGGATTTAGGAAAAATTAGTATCGTTGGAAAGATAATTCAATTATCTATCTGTTGATAGGTCATAAGGTCAAAAATTCCAAGTATAATGAGAGATATGCTCGTTTGAAGTTTATTATACCAATATCCTCCTCAAGAATTCAATCGATAGGGAATGTTTTGATTCGTCTGATAGCTGGGAGTTATTTGAAGCGTTAATATACATAGAACTTAATCATAAAACTATAAAAGAACCATGATGTACTATGCATGAGCGTGGTACATGGCTCTAATATTGGTTTGGATTTTTTGGGGTATTACAAAGCTGTCCCCGAATCCAATCACTAAGCAGGAGGGGAAGTATGGCTGGTTTCTGCATCGTGTAAGGATTCAGCGCTCTAAGATGGATTAGCGGGTGAACGCTAGCATACATTCAGGATAAGGATAAAATAAAGCCAATATTTAAAATAAAGTAAATAACCATATGCATTCACATCTATCCATATATATATATAGATATAATTTATATTGGGAAAGGGAACCGGGTTTAGCATGCCTTTAAAATCATTAACCTGGATTTGTGTAGCTTAACCGTCCTAGAACCATGCACGGGCTATATGAGTCCAGTGTTACCTCCTGAACTGCCCCCAATACGTGTAGTCGCATGAACTGGAGATGTCACAGAAGCAGGGGATTCCCGTGTACCCTTCACCCTCTATGATACATATTTGCAAGTATAACTTAGGGGATTCCATTACCATATTATATCATGCAAAGTTTTTCAATGAAAGTCTAACTATGTAGTAAAAACATTCTCATAGGCATTTTAACAAACATATTAAGGGCTTATAATTTCCAAAACCAAAACCAAGTGCCAATTGACTACTCCCATGCAACCACATATTCAAACCACCATTATAATATAAAAACCATAAGTAAAACATGAAAAATTGGTATTTAACCATTTAAAACCAAAACCCCCAATATATAATTCAAAACCAAATAATACTAATAATTAAACCATGAAAACCATTTATTAAAGAGAAAAGATATCTTTTCCCCCTTGAACTTGTCCTCCAAACTCACTTTAGCACTTAAACTTAATTTCCGTTTATTTACCCCCTTAACATCTTTAAAGTGTATTTGTTAGACCCCTAAAGCTGACGTGACATTTTTTTAAAAGGGGGCGCGTTTATTTATTAAAAAAATTAATTTCAGTAATTTTTATTTAAAATATACTAATTTTTTTTTAAAAAAATTAAAATTAAAATAAAAATAAAAAATGAACACTTTTTTCTTCTTTCTTTTTCAAATTATCATCAACAACAACACTCAAATCTCCATTAACAACCTCAAAATTTTTTCACTTTCCGCCATTAACAACACCACACAAGAACAACACTTTCCTTTAATTTTTTTCACTTTCCTCCATTAACACGACCACCCAAGAACAATACTTTCCTTTAATTTGTTCACTTTCCTCCATTAACAACAACACCTAAGAATAACACTTTCCTTTAATTTTTTTCACTTTCCTCCATTAACACTACCCAAGAAAAAACATGAAAATACTATTAAATAATTTTCTCCATTGAACACCATCTCAACCTTCATTCCAGCTCCCTCAAAATTTAGATAAAAATTAAATTAAATTGATGATTTTGTTTTTGAATCACTTATCATCAATGAGATTTCTTTTAGTTTTTACTTTTGAGTTTTTTTGTTAATAAAATAATTTGAAAAAATTAATTTTAACTTGGTGAAAGTATTTTTGTGTTTGAATAAGAAAGAAGGGGGGGGGGGGGGGGGGCTGAAAGGGAGAAAAAATAGGGGTAAGGGTTGGAAGGGTAGGGTAAGGGTGGGGATGAAAGGGGAGAAAGAATGTCGAGTGGAGGGGGAGTGCTGAAAAGGGAGAAAGAACGGGGGGTGGGGGTTGGAAGGGAAGAAGAACAGGGGGGAGGGGTTAAATTTTTTATTTAATATATATATATTATTTATTTATATATATATATATTATATATATATATATAAATATATTATTTAATATATATATATATATATAAATATTAAATATATATTTTTTGCTTTTTAAAATAAAAATACATAAAAATAGTATGTGTGTGATTTTTTTTAAAATCCTAATTTCTTACATGGCAATGACCTAGCACTGATGTGGTACTAATTTAGCACTGACATGGCACGTGTGTAACCCACTCTTCTTTGTGAGAGTGGTATTCAGTTTTGAGGGGTGAAACAAATAACTTTCAAGATGTTAAGGGGGTAAATAAACAGAAGTTCAGTTTAAGTGCTAAAGTGAGTTTGGAGGACAAGTTCAGGGGGGAGGGGGGGGGGGGAAGATGTATTTTCTCTTTATTGATACATAAACTTAGTTAAACTAATAATGACGGAGGACTAACATGCCTTAGATACCAAAAAGTACGGCAGGAAGCCACCCTTGAGAGCCTTAATTGACCACCTTGAAGGAAACCTTAGCCTTTTTTTAACCCAAAAGCTTGAGACAGTATTTTTGAGAGTTTTAGATTAGAATAATAGGATAAATAATGTCCCAATAGTATTTTAGGTTGTGGGGTCATAAGTGATTAAGAGGGAAAATATTCAGAATACCCTTAACTTAAACTGTAAAAGAATCTCGCAGGAGGGCACGACAACCCTACCCAAACCATACCCTAACATACGAGTGGTACCCACCACTCGTACCCTAGGCAACCACTTGGATCCCAACACTGTCGAACATATGACCACCAAAACCAACTCGTACCTAAGCATACGACAAGTACCCATAACCTGTACCCATAATAGAATCCAAAAGGTTGGACACTGGATATTATATGAATTAGACTATACTACTCGTATCCTATCCTCACGACTCCTGGTGAGTCACTTATACTCAAATCCAAGTTAAGTTAGCAAATTTCAAATTAAGTGAAGGATCAACCTACCGACCCATCACCAATCATATGACTCGTACCCACCAAACCGTAACCACACCAGAAACTCACCCACCAAACACTGGACAACATACGAGATGGGTCACTTGACGCATACACTCACCATATGGCTCGTATGATGAGTATGATCAACAGAAGGCTTAAAACCTAGGAAATTTTCAAGGGCCAAAACCTAGGGTGTTTCATACATGTTCATCAGTGTTAATTTATTTGTGTTTTTTTGTTTAAAATTGAATAGATTGAATCAATATGTTGTCAAAGTAACCTCTATTATATAGATTTGTTTACTTTGAACATGCAAGCATATTTTATCTATGCAAAATATTTATCCCAAAGAAAGATTATTTTGGCCAGGTTACAGATAGTTATGAATATGTGATACATTTATAATACATGCTGATAATATGAATGTTCAAAAAAGGTATATTGTTAGACCATTTTATTAATTAATGTTCATGAACTCTGTATAAAAGTATCACTTATAGGTTATATTTTTGTCAAAAGACTAAATGATAATGTTGTGTTAGGTATCTTGAGATAGGCCCATTTTTTTGTATATGCATTTAATAAGTATACAATTTTGAGTTTATTTGTTATTTTCTTTCATTTTATTTAATTTGATTATCTTCACATATACATGTTTTATTTAATGGTTAATTATGAGCATTATTTGATTTATCTTATAGTATCTTTTATATCTGCCAATATCAACAACATTCTTGAGCTAATGACACAAACTTTAAAAAATGGAAAGAGCACATTATGGTTATGCTTGGTTTCATGGATCTTGATTATGTATTGAGATTTGATAACCCCGGGACTTGAGCGAAACTAGTTTGAATGAACAAAAGTCTGCATATGAGAAGTGGGTTTGATCAAATCACATGAGCTTGATGAAGATGCAACATTCAATTCCAGAATCCCTAAGGGGCAGTATAACAGAGAACAAAGATGCCAAAGGCTTTTTAAAAGAAATCACGGATTGATTTGCTGCTAACAAAAAGGCGGAAACAAGTATTATTATTAATAAGATAGTTTTAATAAGATATAAGGAAAAAGGAAACATAAGGGAGTACATTATAGAAATATCTAATCTTATGGCAAAACTTAGGGCCTTTAAGCTTGAATTATCTGGCGACATACTTGTGTACCTATTTTGATCTCTCTTCCAACATATTTTAGTCAATTTAAAGTTTCATATAATACTCAAAAGGATAAATGCACTTTAAACGAGCTGATAACTCAATGTGTGCAAGAAGAGGATAGATTGAGACAAAAGAAAATTGAAAGTGATTATTTGGTATCTACCTCTAGAAATAAAATAACTTCAAATAAGAGAAATAGGAGTAAGACTAAGAAAACAACAGATGAAGGAATATCACAGTCCAAGAATCCAAGGACTTGTTTCTTTTGAAAGAATATTGGTCACATAAAGGAATTATAATGACTTGATTTTTGGTGATTTTTGTAGATTATTTATTTCGGTGTGATTTGATCATTTTATCCCTCTTAGTGGTTTCTTTGTAACATTTCTAAAGTGTGGGGATGATTGACACTATTCTCAATGTATTTCAGTGTAATTGTGTGAGTTTGTGGTTTTTAGTGGTTAAAAAGGTTTTATAGTTGACTTTAATTAATATTTATTGTTCTATGTATCGGATGACAAGACAGACTACGCTAGCAGATTTGGTACATCGATTTTAGATTAGTAACATGGTTGGTTTGATTTTATGATTTTTGTATCTCATTTTGATCCTCAAATTGAAAAGTTGTGAAATTGAGTTTTAGGGGTCAATTTGTAAAAATAATATTTTTTTGAAAATTTAATATCGCCATTGAGTCAAGAGCATAGAATTTGATAGGGTAGCATAGTTCATTTGTGTTCTCAAGATTTTGTTGAATCTCCAAAGGTCCACGAAGACCTGAAACTTTTCAAGTCTCCAGTTGATGCATTATAGCTAGTGTGACTTCTAAATTGGCCCTTTGGGTGCTTTAGAGAAGTTCTTTAGCGGCCATATGGTTCTTAAACGACACAACCATGCCTAGCAAATGCTACTTTAGCGGTAAGTTTATCGCTAAAGTGCTAGCTGCTTTAGCACCACTTGCCTGCTTAAGCGACCTGTGTGCGGGTACCGCTTTTGTGGCACTTGGGCGCTTTAGCGCTGACCGCTAAAGCAACCCCAAGCCTTCTTTAGTGGCACCTGGGTATATATATACCCCATTTCTTAATTTTCACCATTTTGAGACTTGGAGCTTAGGGTTTTCGAGTTTTGGGGTAATTTCTTCTATTTCCAAGCTTGGGTTAGCTCTAAATCCCTATTTCAATTGTTTTTCTTTGATTCTTGTCATTTTAATCTAGTTAAAAGTATAATTTAGGGATTTTGGCCTGAGAGACCTAATTAGTAATTATTCAATTTAAACCTCAATTTCAATCCATTTTCACTTGGATTTTCTTCTATGGCTTTGTTTAATCTTGGGTAATATATTCTTAGATTAAAATTCAAGTTTTACCTCTCTTTTTAAAAAACCCATTTTGGTGGTTCATTTTGACCCTAATCCAAAAATAGGCAATATGGGTATCATTATTTTCCTTTTAATGCATAGATTCTATATTTGTATATTTTAGCTGATTTCGAGCCTGTTTGTGAGGGGATGACTTTGTGTTGAAGGCTTTTGAACTAGTTTTCTTCATGGGATAGTTTATGGCTTTTCTTAAAACTGTGTTGGGTAGTTAATATTGATATAAAACCATGTTATATATCTGGGAATTAATTATGGAAATGACTTTATTATTGTTTTGTGCCCTTATGAGGTGGCCTATGTTGTTTTTATTTGGTTGTTTTGAGACATTATTTGTTATGCGTGATTGTGTGGGGTCTTATATAAATTTATTCATCTGGTATTATGTAATTGTTGGTATTCTTCTTGGTTGAAAAATATTTATGTTGGTATTTTTGTGGTATCAAATGACATATTATTATATCTCTTTCTCTATTAGTTTATGGACTATATTGGATCATGGATAGTTGACACATTGAGTGGATTTGCAGCTCACATGGTTGGTCTGTTGGTTAGATTTGGAAATTCTCATTCTAGTTTGTTATGATAATTATATCCCCATGTCATACACATTTAAGAAACATTGGTACCATTGTGGAAATACTGGCTTTTTCTGATATCAACTATGACATCTTAAAAAAAACTCTTTGCCGATGTATGTGTCAGAGAGGGGTATGGATATTAGATTGTCTATAGGTAAACGAACCTCCCATGGATCCTACCCTAGGAGCACAATATAAAAGGTATGTATAGAGATTTTGTGACAACCTCGTGCATTGAAATACCTTGGCTTGGAACCGTTAGAAAAATTCCCTAAGTTGAGTTTTTGGACAAGGTATGGTTTAAGCATACCACTCGTATGCTATGTACGACTTTGACCCTCTCTCTCGTATGTTAGGCAGTGTTTTATGGGATATTTTCTTTCCAAGGTACAATTTAGCCTCACCCAAGTCATAGGAGAGGGTACTAATCATAAGTTGCCAAGCCGTATAACGTCTTAAGCTAGACCTAGTGTATTTTGCCTAGGGTATGAGTTCTAGGGTACTTCTGGTACCTTAGGGTATGAGTTATGCATATGTAGTCATATGTTGGACAATGTAGAGGTCCATGATGAGGTCTAGGGTATGAGTTAGGGTACCACTCATACCCTAAGGTACATTTTAGGTGTGGAAGTCGCACCCTCTTGGGTTCATTTTTAAGCTTTAAAGCTGAGAACATTATAGACATTTCCCACCCCTAAAACCCTATAACCCATGGCTTAAAACATTGTTTGGCCATTCATTCTTCACTTAGATAAGATCAAAATATTCCAAAACACTCTCTAAACTTCTTCAACAAGATTGTAGGCTAGGGTTTCATGAGATGTTCTTCTAGAGGCTAAAGTGGTCAAGTTCTTTCTGCGAATCATCTTGTATAAGGCATGTGACTTTTCCTTCTTTGTTATTTCTTAAATATCATGTGTTTTAAGCATTGATTTGATTCTTAAATGGTGGGTTTTAAAATCAAATGTTAAGGGTTTTGATGCATAGTAATGGGTGTTGTTTACTATTATTCAAACTTGTGTTTATAGATGTTTTTGGAGATGGCTTGCATATGTGGGTGCTTGCTGATTGTGGTTTAACAAATGGGTCTTGAGTAAACCAAATCTTGATGGTTTTCACTTGGGTTTTGGTCATTGTAAAGGTATACCCTCAAGGTGTTTGTCAAAATATCTAAGAGAAATAACCAGTTATATGTTAATAGGGCAATCTTCAATCCTTGTTTAGCTCGATATACCCAAATGATAAGGCCTAGTTTTGAGCTTTGTCAAGTTGGTATCAGAGCCTAGGTTTATGGTTATTTAAGTATCCACAAAGCCGTGTCAAGTAGAGTCTTTTTTATAGGTGTGCAGCACGCCATACTTATAAGAGATGGGCTATGGGACATTTAAGAATGTTTTTCTTTCTTATGGTTTTATCTCGAGCTATAGGATTCTTCTGATCTCTATTTTCTTACCTTTCAGATTATGCCTCCAAGAAGATCTGATGTTCAGAGAAACCTGTCTGACCTGACTGAGGATAATATGGATGGAGATCGTCTAACTTATGAATTCCAAACCTAATCTAGATGTTCGATTCTTGATTGCCCCAGAGTTCCGTCGGTTCCCTCTAGTCCTTCCCAGTTCTTCAAGTTAACGTGATGAATGTAGTATTTCGTCAGTCACTTCATATGATTTCTCAGTTGGTGGCTTCTCAGGCTGAGCATGGTGCCTTTATTACTCATCTTCTGAGGCCATAAGGGTTGTCCAGTTCATGAGGTTGAGTCCTTCGACGTTTATCGGTGTTAATATGGAGGAGGACCCTTAAGGTTTTTTTGGATAAGATGGAAAAGATTTTCAGAGTTATACATTTTACTAATATGGTAGCGGTGGAGTTTGTAGCCTATCAATTGAAGGACATGGTGTATCAACGGTACGAAGAGTGGGATCAGGTAGGGGGTGGTATTGAGGAGTCATCCTTATGGGAGGATTTCTCTAATGTATTTTTGGATCGCTTCTTTCCTAATGAGTTGAGGGAAGCAATGACGGAGGAGTTCATTAATTTGAGGCAAGTAATGATGTCTGTCAAGGATTATACCTTGAAGTTTCATCAATTATCTCGGTATGTTTTAGAGATAGTTTCTAGTATAAGGGCTAAAATGTATAAATTTGCTTTGGGACTATCTCGTGAGTTGGTCGTGAGAGTAAGATGGCTTTATTGATCATGGAAATCTCTAGATTGGTTGTGTATATGCAACAAGTGAAGAAAGATAAAAAGAAATAGGTTGAGTTTAGTGAAAGAAAAGGGAAGAAATTTAGGCCTTTTGAGCAAAGTGGAAGAGATGGTGGTAGGTGGCTAAGAAAGAAATGCAAGAGTTTTGGCTCTTTCTTCTCAGCTAGTGCTCCTTACCTAAAGCCATCGGGTGATCGTCGGTATCAGTTTGATGGCAAGTTCTGGGAATAGGGTGCCTAATATTTGCTAGTGGGGCCCAGTCGGCCCCATCCTACCCTCTTATAGATTCTGTGGTCAGCTTTATCATGGCCAGTGTGAGAAGAAGAGGATTAGATGTTTTAGATATTATCAAATTGGGCACATGCTGTGAGAGTGCCCCTCTCTAGTGGATTCTTAGGCCAACAGGGCCCCTATTGTTACTTTATCTGCTCCTGCACTGAAGGGTGCTGCTTCTATTTCTGGTACCGGTAGTAGCCAAAATCAGTTATATGTATTTGCTACTTGCTAGGAGTCTGAGATATCTCTGGACGTTGTTACGGGTTTGTTGAAACTTTTCTTCCATGATGTGTATTATTTACTTGATCCAGGTCCCCTCTCTCTTATATGGCCCTCTTAGTGGCTGTGTATTTTTGTTTTGATTTTGAGTGTCTGTCGGTTCCTTTTTCTGTTTCTACCCTGATAGGAGACTTTGTGGTTATTAAAAGAGTCTATAGAGGGTGTGTGGTATCTGTTAGTGATAAAAAAACTCTTGTGGATTTGATAGAGTTAATATGGTTGATTTTGATGTTATTCTGGGAATGGATTGGTTGCATTTGTGCTATGCTTCCTTAGATTGTTAGACCCATAAGGTCATGTTTAAATTCCCTAATGAGTTGGTCCTTGTATGGGAATAGGATTCTTTAGTGCCTTGGGGGAGGTTCATCTCACATCTTAAAGCCCGAAAGTTGATTTATAAAGGGTGTTTGTATCATTTGGTCTGACTTAAAGATTCTAACTCAGAAGGTCCTTCCCTAAAATTCATTCCCATGGTTAATGAGTTTCCCAGGTCTTCCCTGATAATCTTCCTGATATTCCTCCTGATAGGGAAATTGATTTTAGATCTTATTCCGAACACTCTTCCAATTTTCATCCTTCCTTATAGAATGGCTCTGATAGAGTTGAGGAACTTAAGGAGCAATTGAAGGGTCTCTTAGATAAAGGTTTTATCCATATCCATGTGTCTCCTTGGGGTGCTCCAGTATTTTTTGTACGCAAGAAGAATGGTTCCCTTCGGATGTGCATTGACTATCGTCAGTTGAATAAGGTGACCATAAATAATAAGTATCCTCTTCCTAGGATCGATGATTTGTTTGATCAACTTTAAGGTGCAAAGTGTTTCTCTATGATTGATCTTAGGTCAGGTTATAATCAACTTAAGATTAGGGAAGTGGATATCCCTAAGATTGCCTTTAGGACCTGGTATGGGCATTATGAGTTGCTAGTTATGTCTTTTGGGTTGACCAACACCTCCAACATTTATGGATTTGATGAATAGGGTATTTTATTCATTTTTGGATTTATTTGTCATTATCTTCATTGATGACATCTTGGTCTATTCTAAGAGTGAGACAAATCATGTCAATCACCTCTGTGTTATATTGCAAACCTTAAAGGACCATCATTTGTATGCCAAGTTCTTTAAGTGTGAGTTTTGGTTGAAGGCTATGACTTTCCTTGGTTATGTTATCTCTAGTGAAGGGATCATGATCAATCCACAAAAGGTTGTGGCAGTTAAGAAGTGGCCTAGACCTGTGACTCCAACCAATATTTGGAGCTTGTTGGGTCTAGCCTGTTACTATAGGAGATTTGTGGAAAGTTTTCTGACCATAGATACCCCATTGACTAAGTTGACCCAGAAGAAGGTGAAATTCTTATAGTCGGATGCATGTGAAGGTAGTTTTGAAAAGTTGAAAGATATATTAACTTTTGCTCCAATTTTGACCTTGCCTAAGGGTAATAAGGGTTTTGTGGTATATTGTGATGATGCTTTTCATGTTGGTCTTGGTTTCGTATTGATGCAACATGGTAGGGTGGTGGCCTATGCCTCTAGGCAATTGAAAGTTCATGAGAAGAACTACCCTACTCATGACTTAGAGTTGATAGTCGTGGTATTGCATTGAAGATTTTCCATCACTATCTCTATGGGGTTCATGTTGACATATTTTCTAATCACAAGAGCCTATAATATGTGTTTACTAAAAAAAGTTGAATCTCATCTAGAAGAGGTGGCTTGAGTTACTAAAGAACTATGATATGAGTCTTTATTTCCATCCAGCTTAACCTAATTTAGTTGCTGATGCTCTTAGTAGGTTATCCATAGGGAGTTTAGGTCACGTGGATGAGGATAAGAGGGAATTAGTAAAGGACATTCATCGTTTCGCTAATCTTGGAGTTCATCTCATGGACTCTGAGGATGGTGGTGTATTTGTGCATCAGGTTTCACAGTCGCCTCTTATTGTGGAGATAAAGGAAAAATAAATTTTAGATCTTGATTTGATAAAGATTAAGAGTAATAGGGGTCGATAAAAGGATGTTGATTTTACGATTGGTGGCGATGGTATCTTGATGTACCAAGGTAGGTTATATGTTTCTGATGTCGATGGATTGAGAAAAAAGATTATGACCAAGGCTCATGGATCCTATTTTGCTATTCATCTCGTTTCTATGGAGATGTGTCATGATTTTAGAGAGTTCTATTAGTGGAATAATATAAAACGAGATGTGGCTAGCTTTGTGGCTAAATGTATAGTGTGTTAACAAGTAAAAGTAGAGCACTTGAAACCCAGAGGTTTGTACCAAGAGATTGAGTTGCCTAAATAGTAGTGTGAGATGATTAATATGGATTTCATCCCCTTTCTTCCCCAGTTTTGGAACCAATGTGATTCTATTTGGGTCATTATGGATAGAATGACTAAGTCTGCTCACTTCTTGCCGGTGAGGACTAGTTTTTCGACGGAAGATTATGCTAAGTTGTATCTTACAAAGATTATGAAGTTACATGGTGCTCCAGTTTCTATTATTTTGGATCACAGTACTCCGTTCTTATCTCACTTTGGAAGTCGTTTCAGAAAGGTTTGGGAACTAAGGTGTGCCTTAGTACCGCTTTCCACCCGTAGATGGATAGAAAAGTAGAGATGGCCATTCAGACACTGGAAGATATGTTGCGAGCTTTTGTGATTTATTATGATGAGAGCTGGTTTGATCATTTGCCTTTGATTGAGTTTGCCTATAATAATAGTTATCATTCTAACATTGGTATGGCTCCTTTTGAGGAGTTGTATGGTAGGAGATATCGTTCTCCTCTTGGGTGGTATGAAGTTGGTGATGGTAAGTTGCTTGGCCCTGATTTGGTTCACCAATCCTTCGAGAAGGTTGAAAGCCGCTTAAAATTACCAAAAGTCCTATACGGATGTGAGGCATAGGGATTTAGAGTTTAATGTTGGCAATTAGGTGTTCTTGAAGGTATCTCCCATGGAGTGATACGGTTTGGTAAGAAGGGGAAGCTTAGTCCCCAGTATGTTGGTCTATATTTGTTTTTGAAGAGGGTTGGTCATGTTGCCTATGAGTTGGAGTTGCCCTCTAGTTTGAGCTCCATCTATCTGGTATTCCACATGTCCAAATTGGTATTTTGAACTCTTTATTCTATGAGGAGGTCCCGATGAGAATCTTAGATCATTAAGTTCGCCGGTTACGAATGAAAGAGGTGGCTTCAGTGAAGGTTCTAAGAGTAACCAAAAGTCCGAGGAAGCTACTTAGGAGGTGGAAGAGGACATAAAGTCCAAGTATCCGCATTTGTTTTTCGTTCCAAAAACTTATGCTTGAGGTATGTGTTTCTTAGCTTGATTTATGTCTTAGAAAGGCAATGGGTTCAAGTCCATAAACTTTGAATTGAGTAAGTGTTTTGATATACAATGGGTTCGAGTACCAAAGTCAATTGAATGAATGGTTGATTGATAGTGATCATGGCATGTGTCTTATCCTTGTTGTATGTCTTTGTTTTCTAACTTTGTTTAAGGTTAGCTTGATATGCTATGATGTGTTAACTCATGCTTGTGCTTGCCTTACCTATCATTCGAGGACGAATGATCTAAGTGGGGGAGAATTGGGAGAATTGAAACACCTTGACTTTGAACCCTTAGAAAAATCCCCTAAGTTGAGTTTTTGGACAAAGTACGGTTTAAGTAAACCACTCGTATGCTATGGTACGACTTTGAATCCCTCTCTCATATGTTAGGCAGTGTAGTGTGGGATACATTCTTTCTAAGGTACGTTTTAGCCTCACCCAAGTGGAATGATAGGGTACTAGTCGTAAGTTGCCAAGTCGTATGATGTCTTAAAATAGATCTAGTGTATTCTGCCTAGGGTACGAGTTGTAGGGTACTTCTCGTACCTTAGGGTACAAGTTATGCATGTGTAGCCATATGTTGGACTGTTTAGAGGTCCATGGTGAAGTCTAGGGTACGAGTTACGGTGCCACTCATGCCCTAGGGTACGGTTTAGGTATGGAAGTCGTACCTTCCTGGTTTATTTTTCAACTTTTAAGCTGAGGACATTTTAGATATTTCCCACCCCTAAACCTTTATAATCCATGACTTATAACATTGTGTAATACCCCAAAAGTTCAGACATTTTTAGGATCATGCTTCAAACTCATAAGTAATAAATTTTAGTGCTTTGGTAGTGCTATGATCAAGGTTGATGCATATTAAGGCCTCAAAAGTGTCCTAGCTAATAGATGAATCAAAACATTTCCTTACCGATTGAATTCTTGAGAAGGATATTGGTATAGTCAGCTTCAAATGAGCATATCTCTCGTTATTCTATGAATCTCTGAGCTCATGAACCACCAACAGACAGATAATTGAATTATCTTTCCAACGATATCCATTTTGCCTAAATCCGATATCGGAGAAAGGAGTTATGACCATTTTAATCCAGTATGTCAGGCTCAGAAACTGAGTGACGACATTCATGATAAGCTGTCACGCCCGTGACGGCCTATCACCAATGTCGTCAGCCCTGGGCAGATTTCCACCCCCAGTGATGACATTTTGTGATAAGCCTTCATGCCCGTGACGGCCGGCCAATGTCGTCAACCTTAACCAAAAAATCAAGAGTTTACCCTTTTATGACGACAATTCATAACAACTTATCACCCAGCTTGACGACTTGTCATGAATGTCGTCAACTATTTTTCTCAACAATTGAGGGACGTTTTAGTAAGGGTATTTTGATTTTTTTTCCTTTACTTCCCACGACTTATAAACCTCAAGGAGTGTATTATCTTCCATTCTCTTTAGTTAAACATCTCAAAAAGCTCTCTCATACACTCTCAACCACAAGATTAGGGTTTCCTCTCAAGATCATCTCCTTAAGAGCAAGCCTAAGGAATTCTTCAAGAACCTTCAAAAACATTAGATCTCTTTCAAGATTCAATCACCAAGGTATGCGTAGTGTTCATCCATGGGCCCCTTTCATCCATGGACCTCAAGAATCATGTTTTAAATTATAAATTATGATTTTCTTATCGTGTCATGACTATATTCATGTTGATCATTGTTTTTTGGATTCAAGGTTGTATCTTGATGTGTTTTCATGAAGCATATGAATAGGTTAGTTGAAACCCATAAATTTTGGATGGATTAAGATGGTCAAAATGATAAATATACCTATGCATTAAAAGAGTGCATGCAAGGTGTTTGATAAAATGCCTAAGGAACTAGAAATCATGTAACATAGATAAATTGTGACTAAGTGAAGGATTCATGATATGCCCCTATGCTCCAATGACTTTCATGTTGATAGTGTGCCTCATAAATTTTGGTGGATTTTTCATGAACTAGCCTTACGAGATTATACTATGCTTACTTGCAAATCCTACTTATGTACAAGATGTATGAAAATCATGTACTTCATAAAATTCCCCAAGTTATGATATTATGAATTGTGAACTCCAATCTTATGATCAAGTCAGTCATGTGTGTGTTAGTTTTCTTCTATCGAATTCTGGGGGTATTTATACCCAAAAAATAAAGCTGTGTGCCTAGAGCCATGTCATGTTTCACGATGTCCGAAATGAAGCCATGATTCAATAGAAATCAATCAGTCATGTGACTCAGGAAAACCTCATGGCCTCAGTTAGTTATCAGATATCAGTAGTATTTCGTCAGTCAATAGAAATTTAGTAAGTTCAGTTCGCGTACAGTCAGTCAAATCATGTGCAGTCTCTTCAGATGGGAGTAGGAGTTAGCACCAAGTGAACCCAAGGATGGGAACTCACCTTTTATATGATGGTGTGATTCTTAGCAGTTATCCTTGCATTCCAGAACTATGTAGCCAACATAGGTTGAGACATCGCAGCTTGTATGAGGGTAGATGCGGTGGCTTAACCTGTTATATGAGGGTTCCCACCATTCTCACTAGAGTTTACCTGTTGTATAAGGGTTGCTCACACGTTGTCCTTACCAGTGGCGCGGTACTGACATGCATTAAGTCAGGGCAGAGATTGGATCCCAGCTTAGCCATAATGGCACATATGGGGCATATCGGTTAAACAACTACCTCCTATAGTTTCAGCATCAGTCTCAGTAAAAAAACTTAGATAGTTCTTCAGATTTCAGTATATCAGGACTATCAAATACAGTCAATTTAATTGCAGTACAAAACTCGGATAGTTTCATTAGATTTAGGACTATCAGATACAGTCACCCATGTTATCAGAACTACAGTATCATTCATGATTAGTTATTAGTAAACCATGTATTAGCGTATAGATTTATCTATCACGCATTCACGATCTCAGTTACTATGCATGCATGTTTGCACTCTCACATTCATATCAGTCAGTCAGTTAGCATTGCTCATATATGTAAACCCTTTTGTATTTAGCCTACCTTACTCGTATACTCAGTACAACTCCACATACTGACGCATTTGCACTATAGTGCTTTCTTTTCATGTTACACCATAGGACCAGAGACACGAGCTCCAGATCCGCTGTAGCAGTAGCATTCTAGTATACAGAGTTGCAGTGAGTCCTCTTCATTCGAGGACGATATGATTCGATTCATTATTATCTCAGTTAGCTTTTAGTTTTACGATGTTAGTTGGAGACATGTTTCTTCATCTCTTTATTCAGACAGTACTTAGAGGTTTTCAGATTTAGTTCAGATTTGTATTCAGTTTTTATTCAGATTCAGTTGGTTTGGGTATTCGTTACCCCACATAGATGTTATGTTTTGACAGATTCTTCATTCAGTTGAACCTTATGGCTTATTGTTCATGTTCTGCATTCTTCATGTATATTATGCAGTGTACAGGTACAAATATCAGTCATGGGTTAGCTTATGGTCCTTCGAAGTCATAGGCACCATGTAGCATTTTGGTTCAGAAAATCGAGGTGTTACAAACTTGGTATCAGAGCCTAAGGTTCAATAGAGTCCTAGAAAGTCTGAAAGCCGCATCTAGTAGAGTCTTGTACATGGGTATGTTGCGTGCCATATTTATGTGCAGGAGGCTATGAGATGTTTTAGAAACAGTTTCCCTTCTTTCAGTATTCATGTCATGCTGGTGAGCATAATCTCAAGTTAAACTCTCAGTCTAATCCGTTCTTCTCTTATTTCAGAATATGCCTCCAAAGAGAAGAAACTAGCCAACTCCTCAGCCCGAAGATCCTTTAGGCAAACATATTTCTCATGCAGAGTTTAGAGCTGCATTCACCACACTTTCTGAGTTCGTGGCTTCCCAAAATGAATGGCCACCAGTTATTTCAGCCAATTCAGTGGCCAACTCAGCCGCATCTAGGATTCGGGATTTCACCCAGATGAACCCTCCATCTTTCTTCGGGTCTAAGTCTGATGAAGACCTTCAGGAATTCATTGACCAAGTACGAAAGGTCATTGACATCATGGGTGTTAATTCCATTGAGAGTGATGAGTTAGCCGCATACCAGTTGCAAGATATGGCTCATACTTAGTACAAATAGTGGAAGTCTGAGAGGGTAGAGAATCCAGGTCTGATTGAGTGGGAGGAATTTGTCACGACCTTCTTAGACAAATTTTTTCCCCAAGAGTTGAGGGAGGCCAAAGTTCTTGAGTTCATCAACCTCAGATAGGGAAATATGACGGTTAAGGAGTATTCTCTCAAATTTACTCAGTTAGCCAGATATGCCCCTCATGTGGTTGCAGACACCAGGGCTAAGATGAGAAAGTTCTTGTCGGGGGTGAATGATAGCATGGTAAATGAGTGTAGGTATGCGGTGCTGAACAGTGATATGACTCTAGCCAGAATCATGACCCATGCTCGGCAAATAGAGTAGTAGAAGGTTAGAACTAGGGAGAGGCAGAACAAGAGAGAAAGATCAGGAAGTTTCAGTTTTGCTCAGCCCAAAATAGAGAGAGAAAATCGTTCACAGTTTCATCCTAAGTCAATAGTTCTAGCCTCTTCCTCTGTTAGTGCCCCTGTGCTGAAATTTAGAGACGAAAACAGAGATAGAGCACTAGGTTCTAAATCTCAGGGTAGTGTTAGCAGTGCCCGCACTTATCGTCAATGTCAGACTTGTTGTAAGCACCATCAGGGTGTATGTAGAGCGGGTAGTGGCATTTGTTTTGGTTGTGGAAACCTATGCTACAGAGTTAGAGACTATACTCAGATAGGTCCTCAAGGTCAGCAGAATCATTCCACAGCTCAGTTCGGTCGCCCGAACCAGCAGGGTACCGCTTCCAGTACTACTAGTGGGCAACGCCCAAACAGACTCTATGCTCTTCAGACCCGATAGGATTAGGAAAATTCTCCTGATGTCATTACTGGTACGTTACAGGTTTTCCATGTTCATGTTAATGCTTTGCTAGACCCAGGTGCATCTTTGTCTTTTGTTACTCTATACATAGCAGGTGTTTTCGGAATCAGTCTCAAAATTTTAGCAGAGCCCTTTTCAGTCTCTACCCCAGTGGGTAAAACCATTATAGCTCGTGGGTATACAAGAACTGCCCGATTATGATATGTCAGAGATCCACATCAGCAAATTTAGTCGAATTAGAGATGACTGATTTTGATGTCATTCTCGGCATGGATTGACTTCATTCCTGCTATGCCACAGTCGACTGAAGAAATAGGATAGTTTAGTTTTAGTTCCCGAATGAACCCATCTTAGAGTGGAGGGGTAGTACTTCATTATTTAGGGGTCAGCTTATTTCTTACCTTCGGGCAAGGAAAATGATTTCTAAGGTGTGTGTGTATCATCTCGTACATGTTAAGGATTCCAGTTCTGAATCTCCTGGCTTGGAATCAGTCCCAGTGGTTAATGAATATTCAGATATCTTTCTTGAAGATCTTCCAGGCATTTTTCTCAAAAGGGAAATAAACTTCGACATTGATCTGCTTTTAGACACTCAGCCTATTTCTATTCTGCCATATAGAATGGCACCAGTAGAACTCAAGAAACTAATAGATCAATTGAAGGATCTCTTAGATAAGGGATTCATCAGGCCCAGTGTATCCCAATGGGGTACACCAGTCTTATTCGTGTGCAAGAAAGATGGTTCTCTCAGGATGTGTATTGATTATCGTTAGCTCAGCAAAGTTATAGTCAAGAACAAGTATCCACTTCCTAGAATAGATGAATTGTTTGACCAACTTCAGGGTGCCAGTTATTTCTCCAAGATAGACCTCAGATCAGGCTATCATCAGCTCAGAGTTAGAGAATGTGACATCCCAAAGACAACTTTTTGTACTCTGTATGGTCACTTCAAATTTTTAGTCATGTTCTTTGGTCTTACCAATGCTCCAGCCGCTTTCATGGAATTGATGAACCATTTGTTCAAGCAGTACTTGGACATGTTCATCATTGTCTTCATAGATGATATCTTGGTCTATTCCCGAACAGAGCGTGATCATTCAAACCATCTCATAATTGTTCTTCAGACTCTCAGAGATCATCAGTTATTCGCCAAGTTCAGTAAGTGACAAGTTTTAGCTAAGATCAGTAGCATTCCTTGGCCATATTATTTTCGGTGATGGCATTAAGGTAGATTCTCAGAATACCAAAGCGGTAAGAAACAGGCTCGCTCTGTATCTCCATCAGATATCAGGAGTATCTTGGGTTTGGTTGGCTATTACAGACGGTTTGTTAAGAGATTTTCTTTTATTGCATCCCTTATGTCTAGATTGACTCAAAAGAAGGTCAAGTTTCAGTGGTTAGATTCTTGCGAGAAGAGTTTTCAGGAGTTGAAGACTCGACTCACCTCAGCTCCAGTTCTAGCTCTTCCAGATGGTTCAGATGGTTTTGTAGTGTATTGTAATACATCCAGAGTGGGTTTAGGTTTGGTCCTCATGCAGCATGGTAACAGATAGTTAAAGACCCATGAGAAGAATTATCCTACTCATGATCTTGAGTTAGCAGCTGTAGTGTTTGCCTTAAAGATTTGGAGGCATTATCTATATGGAGTTTATATAGATGTCTTCATAGATCATAAGAGTCTCCAGTATGTCTTTTCTCATAAATATTTCAATCTTCATTAGAGAAGGTGGTTAGCGCTCTTGAAGGATTATGTCATGAGTGTCCTTTACCATCTGGGAAAGGCCAACATTATGGTCGACGCTCTCAGTAGACTCTCCATGGGTAGTATTTTTCACATTGAGGATAGCAAAAAGAAGAAAGCTTAAGAGATCCATTAGCTTGCCAGACTAGGTGTTCGCTTATTCGACTCTTCAGAGGGTGGTATATGTGTTCAGAGTATTTTAGAGTTATCTCTAGTTTCTGAGGTAAAAGAGAAGCAAGACAGGGATCCTAGCCTTATCAAGCTAAAAGAGTCAGTTCAGAATTAGAAAGTAGAGGTTTTCTCCCAAGGGGGAGATGGTGTTCTTTGTTGCCAGGGTCGGTTATGTGTTCCAGGTGTAGATGACTTGAGGCAGTGAATTCTTGCAGAAGCGCATGGTGTGCGATACTTTATTCATCCAGGGGCTACTAAGATGTACTATGACTTACGGGAGATCTGTTGGTGGAGTGGGATGAAGAGAAATATTGCGAAATTTGTGGCTAAGTGCTCTACATGTTAGCAGGTTAAGATAGAGTATCAAAAACCTAGTGGTTCCATACAGGAGTTCACCATTCCTACTTGGAAGTAGGAAGAAGTGAACATGGAATTTGTGATGGGTTTGCTTCACACTCGTCATCAGCATAATTCAGTTTGGGTCATTATAGATAGAATAACCAATTCAGCTCACTTTCTTCCAGTTCGTACTTCTTATTCAGTCGAGGATTACGCCAAACTCTATATCAGGGAGTTGGTCAGATTACATGGTGTTCCATTATCTATCATCTTAGATAGAGTTACTCAGTTCACCTCTCATTTTTGGAAAGCATTCAAAAAGGGTCTTGGTACCCAAGTCCATCTTAGTACAACGTTACATCCTCAGACAGATGATCAACCAGAAAGGACCATTTAGATTCTTGAAGATATTCTAAGGGCATGTGCGTTTGATTTTAAGAGAAGTTGGGATGACCACTTACCTTTGATTGAGTTTACATACAATAATAGCTATCATTCCAGTATTCAAATGGCTCCATTCAAAGCTCTCTATGGTAGGAGATATAGATCTCCAATTGGTTTGTTCGAAGTTAGTGAGGCCTTAGTCATAGGTCCTGACTTGGTATTCGACGCCTTTAAGAAGGTTCAGGTTATCAGAGAGAGACTCCGAGCTATTCAGAGTTGACATAAGTCTTATTTAGATGTTCGTAGAAAGGATCTCGAATTCGAGGTTAATGATTATGTCTATCTTAAGATCTCTCCTATGAAGGGTGTGAAGAGGTTCGGTAAGAAAGGGAAACTCAGTCCCCGATATGTCGGTCCGTTTAGGATTCTCAGTCGCTTTAGAAAGGTAGCTTATGAGATCAAATTGCCTTCAGATCATCCAGTCTTCCATGTCTCTTTGCTTAAGAAGTGAATAGGTGACCCAGTAGTTGTAGTCCCTATTCAGAGCATTGAAATTCAGAATAGCCTCTCTTATGAGGAGATTCCAATTGAAATCTTAGACTATCAGACTTGTCGTTTGAGGAGCAAAGAAGTCCCTCTAGTCAAGGTTCTTTTGCGAAATCAATCTCACGAGGGAGCTACTTGGGAAGCAGAAGTAGATATGCGTACCAAGTATCCTCACCTCTTTTCTGTCAATTCAGATCAAGCTTAAGGTAATAGTTCTCCTTAAGCTTATTCATTTTCATGTTTATGTTCCCATCATAAAACTTGGTACCTATTACCATTGCATACTCAGTCATGAATTCATGCATCCGTTCAGTTATAAGATCATGCATCAGCTATGCATTCTCATCTTGAGAAACTCAGTTTATCAGATTACTCAGTTATGCATTCATGTATTAGTTATCCATGCATCAGATATGCATGAGTTCAGTATATTATCATGTTAGTCATGAGATCAGATTTTAGTTATTCAGGTTCAGTTATGTTCAGTTTGTCTTTTATCTCCTCTCAGTTGATTCTCAATCTAGGATAAATGTTCCCTAGGGGGAGATGTTGTAATACCCCAAAAGTTCAGACATTTTTAGGATCATGCTTCGAACCTATGAGTAGTAAATTTTAATGCTATGGTAGTACTATGATCAAGGTTGATGCATATTAAGGCCTCAAAAGTGTCCTAGCTAAAAGACGAATCAAAATATTTCCTTACCAATTGAATTCTTGAGAAGGATATTGGTATAGTCAGATTAAAATGAGCATATCTCTCGTTATGCTATGAATCTCTGAGCTAATGACCCACTAAAAGATAGATAATTGAATTATCTTTCCAACGATATCAATTTCTCCTAAATCCGATATCGGATCAAGGAGTTATCCCTATTTTACTCTGGCATGTCAGGCTGGGAAACTGAGTGACAACATTTGTGATAAACTGTCACGCCCGTGATGGCCTATCACCAATGTTGTCAACCCTGGTCAGATTTTCACCCCCAGTGATGACATTTTGTGATATGTTGTCACGCCCGTGACGTCCTATCACCAATGTCGTCAACCTTAACCAGAAAATCAAGATTTTACCCTTTTGTGACGACAATTCGTGATGGCTTATCACCAGTTTGATAATTTACCATGAATGCCGTCAACTATTTTTCCCAGCAATTGAGGGACGTTTAGTAAGGGTATTTTGGTCTTTTTTCTTTACTTTCCATGACTTATAACCCTCAAGGAGCATATTATCTTCCATTCTCTTTAGTTAAACATCTCAAAAAGCTCTCTCATACACTCTCAACCACAAGATTAGGGTTTCCTCTCAAGATCATCTCCTCAAGAGAAAGCCTAAGGAATTCTTAAAGAACTTTCAAAAACATTAGATCTCTTTCAAGATTTAATCACTACGGTATGCGTAGTATTCATCCATGGGTCCCTTTCATCCATGGACCTCAAGAATCATGTTTTAAATTATAAATTATGATTTTCTTGTCGTGTTATGACTATATTCATGTTGATGATTGTTGTTTGGATTCAAGGTTGTATCTTGATGTGTTTTTTATGAAGCATATGGATAGGTTAGTTGAAACCCATAAATTTTAGATGGATTAAGATGGTCGAATTGATAAATATACCTATGCCTTAAAAGAGTGCATGCAAGGTGTTTGATAAAATGCCTAAGGAACTAGAAATCATGCAATATAGATAAATTGTGACTAAGTGAAGGATTCATGATATGCCGTTATGTTCCAATGACTTTCATGTTGATAGTGTGCCTCGTAAATGTTGTTGGATTGTTCATGAACTAGCCTTACGAGATTATCCTTTGCTTACTTGCAAATCCTACTTATGTACAAGATGTATGAAAATCATGTACTTCATGAAATTCCCCAAGTTATGATATTATGAATTGTTAACTCTAATCTTGTGATCAAGTCAGTCATGTGTGTATCAGTTTCCTTCTATCGAGTCCTGGGGGTATTTGTACCTAAAAAATATAGCTGTATGCCTAGAGCCATGTCATGTTTCACGATATCCGAAATCAAGCCATGATTCAATAAAAATCAGCCAGTCATGTGACCCAGGAAAACCTCATGATCTCAGTCAATTATCAGCTATCAGTAGTATTCCATCTGTCAATGGAAATTCAGTAAGTTCAGTTCACGTATAGTCAGTTAAATCATATTCAGTCTTTTTAGATGGTAGTAGGAGTTAGCACTGGGTGAACCCAAGAATGGGAACTCACCTATTATATGAGGGTGTGATTCTTAGCAGTTATCCTTGCATTCTAGAACTATGTAGCCAACACAGGTTGAGATATCATAGCTTCTTATATGAGGGTAGATGAGGTGGCTTAACCTGTTATATAATGGTTCCCACCATTCTCACTAGAGTTACCTATTATATGAGGGTTGCTTACACGTTGTCCTTACCAGTGGTGCGGTATTGACACCCTTCCAGTCAAGGTAGAGATTAGACCCTAGCTTAGCCATAATAGCACATATAGGGTATGTCGGTTAAATAACTACCTCCCACAGTTTCAGCATTAGTCTCAGTAAAAGAACTCAGATAGTTCTTTAGATTTCAGTATATCAGGACTTTCAGATACATTCAATTTAATTACAGTACAGAACTCAGATAGTTCCATCAGATTTAGAACTGTTAGATGCCGTCACCTATGTAATCAGAACTATAGTATCAGTCATGATTAGTTATCAGTAAACCATTTATTAGCGTACATATTTAGCTATCACGCATTCATGATCTTAGTTACTATGCATGCATATTTGCATTCTCACGTTCATATCAGTCAGTCAGTTAACATTGCTCATGTATGTAAACCCTTTTGTATTTAGCCTACCTCACTCATATACTTAGTACATCCCCACGTACTGACGTATTTGCACTATGGTGCTTTATTTTTATGTTGCACTATAGGCCCAGAGACATGAGCTCTAGATCCGCAGTAGCAGTAGCATTCCAGTATATAGAGTTGCAGTGAGTCCTCTTCATTCGAGGATGATATGATTTGATTCATTTATTATCTCAGTTAGCTTTTAGTTTTATGGAGTTAGTTGGAGACATGTTCCTTTATCTTCTTATTCAGAATGTACTTAGAGGCTTTCATATTTAGTTCAGATTTGTATTTAGTTTTAAGGGCTTTCATATTCAGTACTTAGAGGCTTTCATATTATCAAATGTTAAGGGCTTTGATGCATAGTGATGGGTATTGTTTACTTATATTCAAACTTATGTTTATACATATTTTTGGTGGTGGCTTTCATATGTGGGTGCTTGTTAATTGTGGTTTAACAAATGGGTCATGAGTAACCCAAATTTTGATGGGTTTCATTTGGGTTTTGGTTATGGTAAAGGTATGCCCTCAAGATGTATGTGAAAATGTATAAGATAAATAACTAGTTATATGTTAATAGTGTTTTGAGCTAAGGCAATGGCTTAATAAGTAAGGATGCTTGGTAAATGACTTTCTAAAGACCTTATTGGACATGTAATGTGTTCAGTGGTAACCTTTGTGGTTTGATTGGTTAAAAAGGGTTTGAGTCCTTAAGTATGAAATTGAATTGTGTTTGAACTAAAGCTTGGTATAAGAATGCTAATGAAGAATAAATGGTTTGATAAAGTTTTTTATGACCACAATTTGACTTGAATGGTGGTTGAAACTAAGGCATTGGCCTATTAAAGTTATTGATTGGTAAACAGTTCATAAAGACCTTGTGCTCATGGATGGTGTTGAATAGTAGCTTTGAAGGCTTGAATTGGCTAAGTGGGTTAGAGTCCTCGAATATTGAACTAAGTAGATGTGAATGCATGGACAAAGGGTTAGAGTCTTAATGTCAACTAGTAATGGACAGGATGGCTTGTGGTTAGAGTCCACTTGCTTTGAAAGATTGCTTGTGGTTAGAGTCCACTTAGCTAATGAGATGGCTTGAGGTTAGAGTCCTCTTGCTTAAGCTAACCGGGAAGTTCAAACTTCCTAACCTACACAAGTGAGAGGTTAAAGTCCTCCACTTTATATGTCATGATTGGGTGCTTCAACATGCACACTAAGTCTTGTTTCCTTTTTGGCACTTTATGTATCAATACATGTCTACATGTATTCCTAAGTATATAAATGTGGTTGCTTATGATGGTTTGTCTTAGTTGGGAATAATGACATTATTTTATTCTTACCGTTGTGCTACATGCTAGCGCTCCAACCACTAACCATCTCTGGACGTTGTGTCCCTATGCGACATAGGGGCCAAAGCTTCTTCTTCTCTTTCTGCACAGTGACCAGGTGTTTGAGCAGTTCGTGTGGTCACTTTGAAGTGGTGAGCTTCCATACTTTGGAAGTAATATATTTTATGTTCTTTCTATCTTATGTCATAGACTTTTTTTAGACTTGGTTTTTGGATACTGTCGAGGGCTTGTCCCGACATAATATAGACATCGAAATAGTAGAGGTGCTGTAGATGACTGTGGACTTAGGTATGTTGTTTAGTATGTTGACATTAATGGATTGATTAGACACTTATTAAGTAATAATGGTTAGTCTTATATCTGCTATCTTGTTATATTCTCGGAGTTCATCGGGCACTTGTGAATTGATGTGATAGTTAGGTTAGGTTAACGGGGCGATCTCTGATCCTTATTGGTCTCTAGATGCCCATATGACAAGGCCCAATTTTAGGCCGTGTCATGCATCACATCATCATCATCATCTTCATTGCATTTTATACATTATGCTCATTCTGGTGTTGTATTTTCATTCTTGATTTGATATCTATCTATTTGTGCCTCTCTCTTGTACTTGTGATTTATTATATGTATTGTAAAACTATTATTAGAGACAGTATGGGCTACCATTAGGGATATTTTCTGATTGTAGGTGACATGTCCATAGTGTGTATTTTATATGCTTTATTTTCTACTTCGCTCAATCTGCCTATGATACCTACTGAGTACAGGTGGACTGTACTACCCCTACTGCACCATTTTGGTGCAGATCTATGTATGAGTGGACCGTATGGCAGCTGATCCAGGCGGTGTTTGGAGTACTTTTGAGGTAGCGATCGGTCTATGCTTCCAAATTTAATCTACTACCTTCTCTTGTTTAGTTTATGTCTTATTTTTGTATCTAAGATAGATTATGCTCCTTTTGGGCTATCAGTTGTATATGTTGACTTAGAGATATATTTAGTTGGTTCTTACACTGTGACATCAAATTTTGGGAGATTTATGGTATCTTTGTTCTGATTTTTTTTTATATTGTATATTCGTGGTTCAGCTTCGTTCTAGAAGCCTTACCTTGGGTGTTGATGTTATTTCCCTTACCATATCAGTTTGGATGATAGGTTTACTTATCAAGGATTGCTGTGACAAGTGCTATTATGACCCTTTATTTTTGGATCGTGATGAATTAGTATCAGAGCCAGGTTCATTGGTCTCATCAGTGTAAGAATAGGGTGTCTAGTATAGTCTCGCAGACCAGTATGTAGATGTTTGTGTCTATATTTGAGAGGCTATCAGATATATTTAGGAAAATTCTCTTTTTTTGTTCCTTATCGTACGGATACTTTTATACGTTGTGTTCCAAATCGTATTTTACTTTTTTCTACACAGATATTGAAGACTATATCTGACGAGGCTAAAGATACTGAGCCATCACTCAAGGAGAGTGCTCAGTTTTTAGGGCGAGTTGTGAGTTGTGGATGGGCCAGAGGTAGTGGACAAACACGAGCATCTATCCCTTCTAGAGGTAGTACTAAGGGGCTCTCCCTTGATCCTCAGGTTGAGCATGCTAGAGATATAAGGACTGCTCATGTCCTACAAGTGTTATTCCATTGACTCTAAGTGTTATTCCTCCTTTTGTACTGACATTTGAGTACGGTATTCCAATATCAGAAGTTTAGCCTTCATCTAAGTTACCCCCTTATATGGGATCTCAGCCAACCAGATTCACCATGCCTCATATTATTGCAAGTATATTTATATCTTTTATGGATTAAAATAGGTTTAAGAGATTCACTCATTTGGGTCCACTCATGTTCAGTGGTGTTGTGTGCGAGGATACTTATGAGTTCTTGATTAATTTTCATGATAAGTACATAACCTTGTTTCGCTTGAGTTGCATGGGGTTGCACCACTTAGCAGTTGAGAGATGCAGTCAGGGACTAGTAAAGGTCATTTTGTAGTTGCATACCTCTTGGTTTGCCAGAGATGACTTGGGATCAGTTAGTCAAGGCATTTTTGGATAGTTTTGTGCCATATAGTTTAAGGGAATAGTTGAGAGATAAGTTCGATCACTTGGAGTAGGTATCCATTACTGTTGCAGCATATGAGACATGTTTTCATACCCTATCTAGATATTCTTATGCCATTATTTCGACTAAGTCTGAGAAGATTCAAAAGTTCGGGAAGGGGTTGTATATTTTGCTTCAGCTTACTTTTGCCCAAATGGTAGTGTCAGGGGCGACATTTTAGAGTATTGTGGATCATGCTAAGATGACTGAGTCTATTCTTTGAGCATCTTAAGGAGGCACCAAGAGGGTGAGCCGTCAGGGTGAGTTCAAAGGTCACATATCTCGAGGTAGAGATTCTAGAGGATTCTGTGGGTATCATGGTAGACTAGTGAAGGCAGCCTTATAGGGTTCAGGTAGTAAGTCTTCTAGTTCAGCAACTTCGGGTGGTTTTTCTAGCTTAGACATACCTCTACCTATTGAGCTGGGCCATAAAGTGTGCTTTGTGTGTGATGAGGCTGGCATTTGTCCAAGAACTATACCCATTATGTTTTTAGACTCTCTTATATTAGAGATAAGGGGTAAAGGTTCTACTAGAGGTGCGTGAGGCAGAGGTAGAGGTGCCCATGGTTGTAGTTCGGGGATACTTTGCTAGGTAGTGGTCGTGGACATTGCTATGCTATAACCTCTATACTAGAGATAAAGTCTTTCGATGCGGTTATCACATGTATCATTCCTGTTTATTTCAGATCTACATTTGTGTTATTTGATCTAGGGTCGACCTCTCCTATGTGTCGTCATATTTTGCTATGGGTTTTGATTCTGCTAGCTTGCCTCTTTGCATGCCTATCCATGGATCTACCCCTATTAGAGTCTCTTTAATGATGGATTGGGTGTACCGACTTATGTTGTGACCTTTGCTGGGCTGAGACTTGGGTCTATTTAATTATCTTAGAGATGATAGATTTCGATGTCATCTTGGATATGAATTGGTTAGCTCTTTATTATTATGTCCTAGACTGTTATGCTAAGACTGTGACCTTAGATTCACCAGGTTTATCGAGGATAGCTTGGAAAGGTGTGCTTCATTCGGGCCCCAAGAGAGTTAATTCTTTCCTTTAGGCCGTTACTTGGTTGAGAAGAGTTGTTTGTCTTATCTGTCCCATATTTGTGATACTAGTGTTGCTTTACTGCTTCCTTTGGATTCTGTTAGTATTTTTCATGAGTTCACAGATGTATTCCCTATGGATTTGCCTGGTATGACTCCTAGTCGTGATATTGATTTCGCTATTGATATTGAGCCAGACACAAAACCCATCTCTATTCCTCTTTATAGGATGGCCTCAACAGAGTTAGAGGAATTAAAGGATCCGTTGTAAGAGTTGTTAGATAAGGGATTTATCCGACCTAGTGTATCACCTTGGGGTGTGCCTGTTTTTTTTTTTGTGAAGAAAAATAATGGTTCTATGTGTATGTGTATGGGTTATCGGCAGTTGAACAATTGATAGTTAATAATAAGTATCTGCTTCCTCGTATTAATGATTTGTTCGATCAACTTCAGAGTGCTTAAGTGTTTTGGCAGATTGTTTTGAGATCCGAGTATCACCAATTGAGGATTACTGTCACGACCCGAACTAGGGCCTGGTGGTGATGGGTATCTCAAGTCCCACGTGGACCAGAGATCACCACCTGCATCTAACCAAACCAAATACAACATCCCTCAATGTCGGATGAATTCCAAACATATAACAAGATTGCATGTAACAAGCTTAAAGAAAGTCAAAACACTTCTATAACTGACGACCTATGACCGGCTAAACAACTGACCAACACCACCCAATATCCACAGTAATCCAAAACAGCCTTCTAAACAAAGAATCAAAACCAGTCTTGGTCGGGATATGTCCCCGACTCTGACAGATGGAAATGAGAATGAAAATGATAACGTTAATGATAATAAAAGTATCTACCAACTCAAATATAAGAATGAAATCTGTTGAAATGCCTAAGACTTCCCAGGGATGGAAGCTCATCACTTCACCACAATGCAACAAATCGAGCCAACTGACCTAACTCTGCGCAGGAAAAGTAGAAATAGCTCCAGTGACTGCATTACATGGGGATATAGCGTCCAAAGATGGTTAGTGGGCTGAACAATACCATGTAACTCAGGGATAGTGATAGCATAATACCTTGATCGATAGTTCAAATTATTCAAAAACAATGCACATAATCGAATGTATATACATATATAGATCACATGTCGGGATAGGGAACAAGGCTTAACATGCACTTAAAATGTTAGCCTAGATTGTGTAGCTCAACTGTCATAATGGGCCCAGCTCTCCCCCAGCTGGTAGGGCCTCAGTGCATGTGACCGCACGAACCAGAGGGTATACATATGCATTATGGAGGACTCGAACTTCCCTACATATCAAGGTAACACTAGTACCAATTCATATAATAAGATGTGGGGGAATCGAACCTCTCATTTATATAGACCCCCGCGTTGGTAACAACAATTTCAGGTGTTGGTCCCCCGAGGACCTCCACTTTCATGACTTAATTACACAACCCTTATTAAAGCCCAATTAAAATAAGTATGACACATTCCCATTCATTGAACTACATTACACATTAAGGCATAGTTTGTTGGTATCATCATACCAACTACACTTGAAAGGTAGCATCAACATGCCACTCCAATTATCTTCACTTGAGGGAGTTCACGACCCCCTTGGTTCAATTTTACAAATTCCCACATTTCTCATAATTAAAAAACAATTTAACAGTATAGGGTTGGGATCATAACCACGTCAAAAGTTACAAGTTTGGGAAATCACAATCCCTAGTTTATTCACCATTTCCATGGATCAAATTTACTTTAAAACCACCATTTAAACTTAACCCATGCAGGGACAAACATGAAACATCACCTAAACATTAGGTATACCAAAACCATCAACCCATGTTTCCAAATTCAACATAAATATCTCATGAACAATACTTTAAACCATATGATTTTAACAAATTAACAATGAGGGAAGAGTAACATGCCTGAAATACCCAAGATTACGGAAAGAATTCAACCCTTGAAGATCTGCTTGACCCACTTCTTGAAAACCCTAAGTATGGCTGCTTGAGTGAATTTAAGAGAGCTTTTGAAAGTGTTTTAGTGAGTTAACAATGCTAGGGGTCCCCTAAAGGGTTTTAGGTCATGGGTTACAATTGGGGTAGAGGGGAAATGTCCATAGTGACAATAATGAAATGACCGAAAATTTGTTGCAAGTGACTATAGGTCACTATACGACTCGTATAAACACATTAAAACTCATCATAAGGAGTCGTAGTCAAGACAGAATCACCAGGGCCCCTGAATGGTCTGCATACAATTCATACCACCAACTCATAATGAAACTTAATGACTCGTAACCACTTCTCATACTCAATAAAACAACAATTTAGGATGACACACTGGACACCCTACGATTGGGACATAATGACTCGACATGAGTCTTTACGAATCGTGGCCTCAAGTCATAATGAAGATGGTGTCTTGGGCCAAACTTTTTGGATACCTTATTACTTGGTCCTTACGATACTTAAGAAGTCTTGAAGACTAGTTGAGAGTCACTCGTACTCAGAGAAGAATACTAAGCCACTTGTTCTGATTAAGTCACGATCGAGTTCCTACGACCCATCATAACTACCTTCAATTTGTCAGAGGAGTCATTGTCAGGATAGTGAGGATAAAATTGTAGAAATTTTTCAAGGACCAAAAAATCGGGGCATTACGTACTATCCCCTTAGGATCATTCGTCCTCGAATGATAAGACAAGGCATTTATTAGAATGATTTGAATCCACATACCACTACTCTTACTTTTAACAAAGACAGAAAATAAAAATGTTAAGGAATACACATAACTCAAGCACGATTACCCGAAATGGGAAATAAGAATGGATACTTGGACTTCATGTCCTCCTCGGCTTCCCAAGTAGCTTCCTCAACCTTTTGGTTCTTCCAAAGAACATTTAACGAAGCCACGTCCTTAGTCCGCAATCAACAGACTTGCTGATCAAAAATCTCAACCGGGACCTCCTCTTAGGACAAAGAATCCGAAATACCCACTTTCTCCAAGGGAACAACCGTCGAAGGATCACCAACGCACTTCTTCAATGTAAAAACATAAAACACCGGGTGAATGGAGCTCAAGATAGAAGGCAACTCCAATTCATATTCAACATTACCAACCTTCTTTGAAATCAAGTATGGACTAACATAATGGGGACAGAGCTTTCTCTTCTTACCAAACTGCACCACTCCTTTCATAGGGGACACCTTTATAAACACCCAATCACTAACACTGAATTCCAACTCTCTTTACCTCACATTTTCATATGAATTTTGGAAACGTTGGGTGGCCTTAAGTCTATCTGAATCACCTTCACCTTCTCCATGGCTTGGCTAACCAAATTAGGGCTAAACAACTTATTCTCACCAACCTCAAACCACCCAATAGGAGATCTACACCTCCTACCATATAACGCCTCAAACGGAGCCATACCAATGCTAGAGTGATAATTGTCGTTGTAGGAAAATTCTATGAGTGGAAAGTGGTCAACCCAACTACCACCAAAATAAAAAACACAAGCCCACAACATATCTTCTAAGACCTAAATTATCCTTTCTGCTTGCCCATCCATCTGCGGTACTAAGGGTCACCTTAGTCCCCAAGCCTCACTGGAATGACCTCCAAAAATGAGATGAGAACTAGGTACCTCAATCAGATATAATGGAGATTGGAGTACCATGTCACTTCATGATCTTCTCAATGAACAACTTGGCATAATCCCTAAAAGTGAAATTAGTCTTTATTGGTAAAGAAGTGAACAGACTTAGTCATCTTATCCATGATGGCCCAAATCGAATCAAATTACTTGAGAGACCACGGAAGACCAATAACTAAATCCATATTAATTACCTCCCATTTCCACACCCATATTTTAATCTCTTGAGTCAATCCACTAGGCCTCCAGTGCTTAACCTTCACGTGTTGACACACCATGCACTTAGCAATTTGCCACATCCCGCTTTATGTTATTCCACCAATAAATCTACTTAAGATTATGATACATTTTTGTTAAACCGAGATGAATAGTATAATGTGACTCACGAGCTTCGGCAAAAATTCTTTTTCATAACCCATCTACTTTGGGAACACGTAATCTACCTTAGTATCTCAAAATACCATCACCATCACCATTAATTTTGAAAATCATCACCTTCTGCCTACCCACCTACATCATTCTTGATTTACATCAGAATAGGATCCAACACTTGCTTCTCATTTACTTCAGCACCAACATATGACCTTGACACCTCTTGAACAACCACACCTCCATTCTTGGAATCCAATAGACGAACTTCGAGGTTAGCCAAATGGTGAATATCCTTTACCAAATCCCACTTCTCCTCATCCACATGATATAAGCTTCTCATGGTCAATCTGCCAAGAGCATCAGCAACCATGTTAGGTTTACTTGGATAATAGTGAAGACTCATCATAGTTCTTGAGCAACTCAAGCCATCTCTTTTGCCTGAGATTCAATTCTTTTTAGGTGAACACGTATTGTTGACTCTTATTATCAGAATAAATATCAACATGGAACCTATACAAATAATTCCACCAGATTTTTAATGCAAACACCATAGCTAACAATTCCAAATCATGGGTTGGATAATTCTTCTTATGAAATTTCAACTGTCTAGAAGTATAAACAACCACCTTGCCACATCACATCAACACACAACCTAATCCCACCCCAGATGCATCATAATAGACAATAAAACCATTAGTGCCTTCAGGAAGAGCCAAGATTGGAGCCGAAGTCAACTTATCCTTCAACTTCTTGAAGCTACCTTCGCATGCATCAGACCACAAAAATTTTACCTTCTTCTAAGTCAACTTAGTCAATCGGGTAGCAATAGAAGAGAAACTCTCCACAAACCTTCTGTAATAACTGGCTAAACTAATGAAGCTCCAAATATCGGTTGGAGTTGTGGGTTTAGGCCACTTCTTAACCACCGCAACCTTTTTTAGATCTACTATGATACCTTTACTAGAAATAATATGACCTAGATAAGTCACAACATTCAACTAGAACTCACACTTAGAGAACTTTGCATACAAACATTGATCCTTTAGGGTCTGCAACATAAGGCGGAGGTGATCGACATAATCCACCTCATTCTTTAAATACACCAAAATATCATCTATAAAGATAATGACAAACAGATCCAAGAACTAACAGAATACTTGATTCATAAGGTCCATAAATTTTGTCGGGCATTGGTCAAACCAAAAGACATCACCAAATACTCAAAATGACAATACCAGGTTTGGAAGGCAGTCTTAGGGATATCCACTTCCCTAATCTTCAACTGATGATAACCCAACCAAAGATCAATCTTAGAAAAATAATTAGCACCCTCAAGTTGATCGAACAAATCATCAAATCTCGAAAGAGGATACTTATTCTTCACGATTATTTTATTTAATTTGCGATAATCAATACACTTCTGAAGGGAACCATTCTTCTTATGCATGAAAAGAATAGAAGCACCCCATAAAGACACTCTTGGGTGGATAAAAACCTTATCCAGAAGATCTTTGAACTGCTCCTTAAGTTTCTTTAACTTAGCCAGAGCCATTCTGTAAGGAGGAATAAAAATAGGATGAGTGTCCGGAAGAAAATCAATCCTAAAATCAAGTTCCCTATTCAGAGAAATACCAGGCAGATTATGAGAAAACACCTCAGGGAAATTCATTGACTACAAGGACAGTCTACAAAGAGGGACCTTTAGATCTAGAATCAATAACATGCACTAAGTGATAGAAGCACTCTTTGGAAACTAATTTTCAGTCTCTAAGATATCAGATGAACCTTCTTTTAGGCACTAGGGAACTACCTTACCACTTGATCACTGGCTTATTAGGGAAAAGGAAACTGACCTTATGGGTCCGACAATCATGAGACGCATAGCGTTAATGCAACCAATCCATCCCCAAAATCACATCAAAGTCTAATATGTCCAACTCTATCAGATCCACCAAGGTCTTCGTACCATGGACCGACACCACACAACCTCTGTGGTCTCTTCTAGCCATAATGAAGTCACCCAACGGGGTGGACACAGAAAAAAGGTCTGAAATACATTTAGGATCAAAACTAAAATGATTGCCAAGTAAGGGGTCACATAAGATAGAGTAGACCCAGGATCAAAAAAATAATATACATCATAAGAGAAGAGTTTGAGCATAATAATAGTAATATCGAGGGATGCCTCAGAATCTTGGTGGGTGGAAAGAGCATAGATGGTTCCAACCAGCGCCAGAGCTAGAAGTAGGAGTAGCACCTTTTGGTGCGGGAGCTGATGAAGTAGCAACATGAATCTTATTTGCCCCAGAAGCAACCTTAGAAGGATAATCTCTTTGCATATGACTAATCTGACCACATTTAAAACACTTCCTCCCCTTTTCACAAACACCATAGTGTACCTAACCACAGAATTTGCAAGAAGGATATGATAGAGCTGCCTGAGCCCTACTAGCTTATGACTGGGCTCTTGGTTCTCTAAACCGACTATCATGTTAACAATGATGATCAACTAAGGTAAGAAGCACAAGCCGTAGAGTAGGAACCAAAATTGCCCCACTTCTTGTTAGACCACTTTCCATTATCTCTACCACTCTGCTGCTGACCTCTACCTTAATTCAAATAACGAAACTTCTTATTCTTCCTTTTACTCTTTTCTGCTTGCTTCTTCTTTTCTTCTTTCACTTGTTGCATATACACCACAAGTCTAGAAATATCCATATCCTTATTCAACAAGGCAACCTTGCTCTCCAAGATCAACTCAAAAGATAACCCAGAGGTAAACTTCCTTATTCTAGCCCTCATGCTAGACACCAATTTAGGAGCATAGCACGACAACTGACTCCTTTATAAATATCCTACCTTATTTCAAGTTCACGAACTCCTCAGTCTTCACTTCTAACATGAAACGACTAGGGTCCTTTTCATAATAGGTATCCCTAGTCTATTCGGGATCGTAGACCACCCTCATTACCTAACTCAACCTCCAGCCGCCTGCCCTGAGTTGGCTGAATTTTGAGCATATAATAAGATAGTGTAACAACTCATATGAAGACTTTGGAATAGGATCGCAATCGTAACTGACCCAACCGAGTCCAACCATCCCATACCAACTCTTCGAACATACAAAACCAAACCAAACCAATACCAAAACAAGAGCCATAACCAAATAAGTTCCAAAACATAATATAATTAATCCTAAAATAAAATACAATGGAACAACCAATAATATCATTAACCGGTATCAACCCCAATACCAATGTTAATGCTAAGGATAACACCAATACCGATCCCACCCATTCCAACCCATAGTAGTACCACAAAGCCTCAAACCAAAAGAATAATAATATCCGATTGGGACATGCCCCCAACTATAGGCAAAACCAATTTATATAAATAAATTAAAATATCTAAGAATATCCATAACATGAAATGCAGCCTTCCAAAAAGATGAAAGCTCACTACTTTAATCCAATAGCTATCCCCGAGTCAATCACTATGTAGGAGGAGTAGAACAGCCGATTCCACGTAACTTGCAAGTATATCCTTAGCTAAACCTCAGGGGATTCCATGTTCCCTAACTGATTTCTAATTAACCAAAAAAATGGCCACCAAGGCCTTTCTAATCCATTTAAAACCATTCATACCATTTAGGGTTCCATTACCAAGTTTAACCCATGTAGAAGTTCTATTGAAAAACCAATATTATAATAAAAATATTATTAAAGGCATTTTATCAAACACATTAGGGACACAGTATTTCCAAAACCAATGTCCATTACCAAAGAACCATTCCCATGTAACCAATTATCCAAAACCACCATTAATTTATATAAAAGCATAATTAAAATATGGAAAAATCATAACCAATCATTTATAACCAAAATCCCAAATCATATTTGAAAACCCAAAATCATACAACATTCAAATCATTGAAACATTGTATAAAACCATGCCTTTAGTTGGAACTAACAATGAGGGAGATAATATGCCTTAATTGACAAAGTAGTCGGATAGAAACCACCAGCAATATCCCTAAATTAGTCCTCTAATTGAAACCCTAGCTTTCTTGCCCGAAACCTCTTTAGAGAATTACAGAGTGTTTATAAAGAGTTTCTAAGTGTTAATGAATAGAATAATAAGGTAAATAACGTCCCAATAGGAATATAAGTCAAGGGACTTTATTATGATAAGTGGAGAAATATCCAGATTACCCTCACTTAAGTTGCATAAAAATCCTATCATAGGGATACGACTGACCCTCACGAGTTGTACCCTTCGATACAAGTGGTACCCACCACTCATATCCTAAGCCTCAACCCTTGGAACCAATACTATCCAGTATATGAATTATCTTACCCAAGTCATAGTGACAACATACGATCTGTACCCTTTACCTGTATCCTCAGCAAAATAGAATCATAGAAGGTTTAAACACTGTCCACCATATGAGTCTTGGATACGACTTGTACCCTGGCTTATGGCTCCTAGTGAGCTAGTTGTACCCAGATACAACTTAAGTTACAAAGTCTAAGGTTAAGTAAACAAACCAAATACTCCATATCCAACCATATGACTCATACCATACTAGTCATACCTATTCTAGTGGCAAAAATTCATCTCACCAACCAACACTGATCAACATATGACTAAACCATAACATTCGTACCCCAACATACAGCTCGTACCCATGAGTTATATTGGGTCCAGAGACCAAAATTCCAAGAATTTTCTAAGGCTCGAAAACAAGGGTGTTTTAGGTTTTCTCAACTTCTATATAAAGAATTGTTCAAGGATAGCACTAGATTTCTCTCAAAGCAGACTTGGCATCCTTGCCCCTAGACTGTTCTTATTCTTTATACCATTGGTATGCTATATCCTTCAACTTAAGCTACGAACTCTACCCTTTCCACATCAGTAACATGCCTCACAAAAAAGATATTTTCCCTCTCATTAATGAAATTTTGAGGATCTTCATCAACCTTAGAACTAGTGAAAATAGAAGGACTCAACCTCATGAATTGGCCAACTTTAGTGGCCTCAGTTGATGGAGAAATAGAAGCAACATGCTCAGTCTGAGAGGCCACCAACTAGGTAAGCAAATGAATCAACTGGCAAAACTCAGTGTTAGACATACTAGCCTAGGGTACATAAGAAGGGATAGGGGGAACCAGTGGAGTTCTATCAGAGCAATCAGAAGCAGCGACCCTAGATCGGGTCTGAACTCCTAGAGTTGGATGAGCTCTGCCCACATTGTCCTCAAACGAGATTGAAGAGTTCCTACGATTGTCAGATCTTCTTGGAGGCATAATTTGAAAGGCAAATAAATGAGGATTAGAGAGATTCAAGACCTTAGACTTAATAGCTTCAAAATAGAATAACAAGAAAAGGAAACATTTTTAAATGCCTTGTAGCCTCTCCCTTATAAGTGTGGCATGCTACACATTCATAAATTAGACTCTACTTAACATAGCTTTGTTGGACACCCAATGACACAACCTAGGATTTGATATCATCTCTATCATTACCCAAACTAGGGCTTGGCTATGATGAGTATCTTAAGTCCTACGAAGACCAGAGATTACCCCCTGCATCTAACCAAACCAAACACAACATCTCTAATTTTGGATAAATTCCAAACATATAACAAGATAACATGCAACAAGCTTAAAAAAAGTCAAAACACATCTATAATCGATGATCGATGACCATCCAAACAATTGAATAACATCACCCAATATCCTTAGTAATCCTATCAAGCATTCTAAATAAAAAAACCAAAACTAGTCTTGGTCGGGACATATCCCCAACTCTGACAAATAATAATGAGAAGGAAAATGATAATGTTAATGATAATGAAAGTATCTATCAACTCAAATCTAAGATGAATATTGGTGAAATGCCTAAGCCTTTCGGGGGATGAAAGCTCACCACTAAACCACAACGCAATAAATCGAGCCAACTGATCTAACTTTGTATAGGAAAAGTAAAAGTAACTTCAGTGCTTGTATTACATGGGGATACAGTGTCTGAAGACTATTAGTAGGGTGAACACTAACAAATAACTTAGTGATAAGGATAAAATAATTCCATGATCAATAGTTCAAATCATTCAAAGACAATGCACATAATCAAATGCATATACATATATACATCGCATGTCGAGATAGGGAACAAGGCTTAACATGCACTTAAAACTTTAGCCTGGATTGTGTAGCTCAATCGTCATAACATACAAAGGCACCCATAGGCTATATAGGCCCAGCTTCCCCCAGTTGGTAGGGCCCAGTATGTGTGGTTGCATAAACTAGGGGGTATACATATGCACTATGGGGGACTCGAACCTCCATGTATATTAAGGTGACAGGAGCACCAAATCATATAATAAAATATGGGGGACTCGAACCCCCCAATCATATGATAATAATAAAAAAGGGGACTCAAACGTCCAGTCATATAGACCTTCACATCGACAACTGGGTTTTTAGTGTTGGTCCCTCGAGGACCTTTACTTTTACGACTTAGCTGCTCAACCCTTATTAAAGCCTAATTAAACAAGCATCATACATTCCCATTTATTGAACCACATTACACATTAAGGTATAATTTATTGGTATCATCATTCCAACTACACTTTCAAGGTAACATCAATATACCACACCAATTATGTTCACTTGAAGGAGTACACAACCCCCTTGGTTTAATTTTTCAAATTCTCACATTTCTCATAATTAAAAACCAATTTCACAATATAGGGTTAAGGTCATAACCACTTCAAAAGTCACAAGTTTGAGAAATCACAATCCTTAGTTCATTCACCATTCCCATGCATCAAATTTACTTTAAAACCACCATTTAAACTTAACCCATGCAGGGACAAACATGAAACATCACCTTAACATTAGTGATACAAAACCCTCAACCCATTTTTTCAAAATTAACATAAATATCTCATAAAAAAATACTTTAAAATATTTGATTTTAACAAATTAACAACGAGGGAAGAGTAATATGCCTGAAATACCCAAGATTACAGAGAGAATTCAACCCTTGAAGCTCTACTTGACCCACTTCTTAGAAACCCTAAGTATGGATACTTAAGAGAATTTAAGAGCTTTTGAAAGTATTTTAGTGAGTTAATAATGCTAATAGGGTCCCCAATAGGGTTTTAGATCATGGGTTATTATTGGGGTAGAGGGGAGATGTCCTAAGTTCCCTTAATAGAAAGACTGAAAATTTGTCGCAAGTGACTATGAGTCACTATACAACTCGTATAAACATATTACAACTTATCACATGGAGTCGTAGTTAAGAAAGAACCACCAAAGCCCCATACTAGCCTGGATATAACTCATACCATCGACTCATAACCACACTTAACAACTTGTACTCAACACAACAATAATTTGGGATGGCATACTAGACACCCTATGATTGGGACATAACGACTCATCATGAGTCTTTACGACTCATGGAATAAAGTCATAATGAAGATAGTATCTTGGGACAAACTTTATAAACACCTTATGACTTGGTCCTTACGACACATAAAAAGTCTTAATAATGAATTGAGAGCCACTCGTACTCAGAGCAGAATACTAAGCCACTTATTTTGATTAATTCATGACTGAGTTCATATGACCCATCACGACACCCTATGATTCATCAGGGGATTCGTGGTCTAAACAGTAAGGATAAAAGTTTAGAAAATTTTTAAGAACCAAAAACTCAGGGCATTATAATTATAGCTTTGGATATTCCAAAGATAATTTTTGGACTCAGTACTGTCCTTATAAGTTCTTGGCCATGTCCTTTAGGTAGACCAATGCCATAACCACTTTCATAGAGTTGATGAATCAGGTATTTTGACCATATCTCAACTCTTTTATTATTGTATTTATAGATAATATCTTGGTTTATTCCAAGGGTGACGCTGATCATGAGGAGCATTTGAGGATTGTAGTCCAAAGATTGAGGGATAAGAAATTGTATACTAAGTTTCCTAAGTGTGAGTTTTGGTTGGAGTCTACTTCTTTCTTGGGTTATGTGGTGACAAAATATTGTGTTATGCTCAATCCAACCAAGTTTTCAGTGGTTCATGATTGGGATAGGCCTACTTCTCCCACTAAGATTAAGAGTTTTGTTGGTTTGGCAGGTTACTATTGGCTTTTTGTGAAGGGTTTTTCATCTATTGTAGCTCTATTGACCAAGTTGACTCAGAAGAAGATTTTCTTTTAGTGGTCAAATGCTTGTGAGGAGAGATTTCAAAAGCTCAAGGATTTGTTGACGTCAGCTTCTATTTGAACTTTTACGAATAGGAGTGTGGGTTTTACTATCTTTTGTAATGCTTCAGGTATTGGGTTAGGTACTATGTTGATACAATAGGGTAAAATGATTATATATGCTTCTTATTAATTGAAGCCCCATGAGAAAAATTACTCTATCTATGATTTGGAGCTGTGCGTGATTGTTTTTGCTTTGAAGTTGTGGATGCATTACTTGTATAGAGTCTATTGTGAGATTTTCTTAAATCATCATAGCCCTTAGTATTTCTTCACGACTTGAGTTGCTTAAGGACTATGACCTTACTATTCTCTATCATCCGAGCAAGGCTAATATAGTTGCGGATGCCTTGAGCCAAAAGTTAACTAGCATAGGTAGCTTAACACATTTTTTGACCTAGGAGAGACTTTAGGCCTTGGAGTTCAGTCTTTGACTAATCGTATAGTTAGGCTTTATATTTCGACACCTAGATATATTTTGGCATTTGTGGAGGATAGGTCTTCCTTGATAGAGTAGATTCAGACTCATCAATTTAATGATGTTGGATTGAGAGTGATTCAATATAAGGTGTTAAGTGGAGAGGCTAACAAAGCCTCGCTTAATCTAGATGGTATTTTGAGGATCGGATGCTGAGTTTGTGTATCAAGAGTGGGTGATTAGATTAGATTGATTTTGGAGGAGGCTCATTGTTCTAGGTATTCCATCTATCTGAGAGTGATTAATATGTATTATTATACGAGACAACACTACTGGTGGGGTAGTATAAGGAAGGATGTAGCAGAATTTTTAGATCATTGCCTTTGTTGCCAATAGGTGAAGGCGAAGCATTTAAGGCCTAGTGATTTGCTTCAGAGGTTACCCATTCTCGAGTTCAAATGGGAATGGATCACTATAAACTTTGTGATAGGGTTGCCTCGTACCTCTCATGGTTCTGATATTGTTTGGGTCACTGCAGATTGATTGACCAAATCTGCTCATTTTATTTTGATTTAGGTTTCTTTTAGTGCTGAGAAGTTATGCTGTATCAATATTCTTGAGAAAGTTCATCATCATGGTGTACCAGTGTCTATCATCTTAGATAGAGGTTCTGTAATGATTTAGTTTTTGGTGATTTTTTTGTGAAATATTTATTTTTGTATGATTTGACCTTTTACCCATCCTTGTGATTGATTTATGGTACTTTTTAGGGTAGGTATGATTGACACGATTCCTAATGCATTTTAGTGTGATTTTTGTAAGTTTGTGGTTTTTATTGGCTGAAAAGCTTTATAGTTGACTTCAGTCAACATTTATTAATTTGTGCATCGGATGGCAAAATAGACTGCTCCGACGAATCCAATTTTAGGTTGAAATCATGGTTGATGTGGTTTTATAGCTTTTATATCTCATTTTAACCCACGGTTCAAAAAGTTGACAAATTAGGTCTCGAGGGTCAATTTTGTGAAAACTATATTTTTCAAAAACCTAATATAACTTTTGAGTATGAAGAATCAAATTTAGTGAAGTATCATAGTTTGTTTGCATACTCATGATTTTGGATGAATCCCTAGGGTTCTGTGGAGACTTGGAATTCTCCAAGTCTCTAGCTAGTGCACCGCTCAGCTGGTGCACTCTCTTAAGCGATGCTTTAGTCTCTTAAGCGACTAGGCCTGGCAGCCAATGTGTTGCCTAACTGACATCAAGCTTGCTTAAGTGATTTCTGCTTAAGTGATGGCCTGGTCGCTTAAGCGATAGTTGCCTAAGTGACCCGGTGGTCACTTAGGCGATGCATGAGTGGATTACGTCCCTATTTTTGAGATTCTTTCACCATTTTTGAGACTTGGAGCTTGAGGCTTGAGTTTTTAGACATTTTCTTCCATTTTTAGGCTTGGTAAGCTCCAAATTCCTATTTCAGTTATTTATCTTTGATTCATATCACTAAAACCTTGTTAAAACTTTAATTCAAAGATGGAAAATTGAAGATTTTGGCCTGAAAGGCCAAAATTAATGATTTTTTGATTTACACCCCAATTTCAATCCATTTTTTCTTGGGTTTTCTCCCATGAATTCCTTTAACCATGGAAAATATATTTTTGAACAAAAATTTTAGTTTTATCCGTCTTTTTGTGAACCCATTTTGAGGGTCCATTTTGACCCCTACCTAGAAATGGGTAATATGGGTATTATTGGCTTTCTTTTGATATGTCGATTATATATTTGTTTGTTTTAGTTGATTGTGGGTCTATTTGTGAGATGTAAGCTCAGGTTGAACGCCTATTTGTATTGGTTTTCAACATTTAAGGTAGGTTATGGCTTAACTTCCTTCAAATTAGAATAGGTGATCACACTCAACTTACTTCATGATTTATGGGAAAGGCGATTGTTGTCAAATATAATAACCCAACTTGAGTTGGGGTCGAGTCGTTGAGGAGTGGAATTAGTCTTCAAATCCTATGGGTGCTAATTGCTACAAAAGATATACTCGTAATATAAACAAAATGAAAGACATAAATTAAAATGGGGTGGTGTTGGTGGTTTGGAAGGTTGTTTTAGCAAAATCTAATCAAGCAATCAATTAAGAGCAATAAAAGTAGGTAATATTACAATAGGAGAATAGTCTTGGGATTATGTCTTCCTAGGGGCAAATAATGCATGGGTTTATGATAATCAAATGCAAATTCTAGTTAATGACCATATGGATAGGCTAGGTTAGGGGCTTTGATGCTAGTTTTTCAACCAACCACCACAAATTTAATCGATGGATCCTTTCAGATACCTTATGGGTGTGGCAAGCAAATCCACCCAAAACCTCAATTGGGCATTTTTTTTTAGGAAGATGCCTAAGACATAGCAAACTCACAATCCATCTCTATTTCTAAGACAATGTAAAGGAATAAGCTAATGTCTATTTCTTGTTCGCTAATAACTTGTCACCCATATCCTTCTTTCAAGGATGATATAGGATCCATAAGCATACCCACACCCCTCTTTTAAGGATGATGTGAGATTTTTGGAATTTGGGGTTTTCCCCCACAAATTCCCACTCAACAAGCAAGTATTAGTGAAACCCAACATCATTAACAATGATTCTACACTAATAATTAAAACATACATATTTGTACCCTATTTTAACATAATCCCAAGATATATGTTTAGCTACTCATGAAGTTTAAGGAAAGAAATATACCAAAATGGTCATTCAAAGCTTCCATTGAAGATGCAAATAGGAGTATTCTTCAATTCAACTTCAATTACAACTAAACTTAATTGAAAAATTAATCACAATATTCTTGCCTAATTTAGTAGGGTTTTACAAAGTAAAATTCAAAATCTAGTTGGTGATATCCAAAAAGTGAAAGGGTTTTCGTCCTATAGAGAATTGGAACCAACTGTGGGAAATGACAAATCTGCCCTGGGTTATTTTTCACTCAATCCCGATCGCTGAAGCTTGATCACAATTGTGGCTCCTACGATCGCGGTGAGCCCATTGCGATCACCATCTTGATTAATCTTGTCTAGTCACGATTGCGACCCTCAAACCATGATTACGGTAACTAAGGGTCAGCTTTTGCTTATGCCTTTCCAACTTTTGCACTAACTCTTTTCTTTTTTGATCTCTTTTTAACTCAATTCACCTTTTTTCTTCCTATCACCTATATACCTACAAAACATAGGAATTAGTGCATTCAAATGATTACTTCGTCTCATTAACACCTTTAAATCATAGTAGTGTGCATGAATTTAGGTGTTAATGAGTGGTAAATTTACTACTCATCAATGAGTAGCATATATTGGTACAAAATCATATTATGGGTATGGGAACCAATTATGATAATGATGTTGTTACTATGTTGTGCCTATGTGGGTTCTTATATTGTTGTTATTTGGTGGTTTTAAGACATTATCTATTATGTATGACCGTGTGGGGTTTTATATAATGATATTGTCCTGATATTTGAATAACTGGCTGTTACCCTTGGTGGAAAATTATCTAAATTGGTAATTATGTGCTATCAAATATGGTATATCTTACTTTGTTGGTATGTGGATTATAATGGACCATGAATGACTAATTTATTGAATGGATTTTGGATCACACACTTGGTGTATTAGTTGGAATTTGGAAACTCTCATTGGGTTGGTTGTGAGCATTGCATCCCTATATCATATTCATTCTTGTAACATTTGTGCTACTATGGAAATAACTGAAGCATTGGTTTATGACATTATTATAGACCCTCTTTGAGGGATGTGTCGGAGAGGAGTCATGGATATTGGTATTGGTTATTGGATTGGATATAGGTTGATGAACCCCCTATATGTCTTACCTGGGAGCATAGCTCAGTAGGTGTATACGGAGGTTGTGCGACAACCTACTGTATCATATTACATCATCATTGTCATTATTATTATCATAATCATTACATTTCATATGTATATTATGCTAATTTAGTGTAGTGTTATTATCTTTGATGTAATATTTGTCTATGTGTACGTAGTTCCATATCTATAGGTTTTATATCTGTATACTTATATTTACGTGTGGTATATATAAATATGGTAGAACTGTTAGTGGAGACGGTGTGGGCTACCATTTGGGATATTTTCTGGTTGAAGGTGATGTGTCCTTAATGTGTAATTTGTATGTTTTATTTTCTACTTTGTTCAGTCAGACTATGATACCTACTGAGTACAAATGGATGTACTCACCCCTACTGCACTCTTTTGGTGCATATCCAAGTATGAGTGTACTGCATATTAGTTGATTCAAGTGGTATTTGGAGTCTATTCAAGGTAGCAGTTAATCTATGTATCTGGAATTGAGTACTACCTTTTCTTTATCCAGACTATGTCCTTTTTGTATTCGACATAGAGTTGTTCCTTTTTGGATATGTTATATATATTTTGACTTCGAGTTGTATTATTTAGTTCTTATACTGTGACACTAAGTTTTGGGGATTTGGTTTGGCATCTTGATTGTATTTTTCTGCTATATTATGTTTGTAAGGTTTGTCTCTATTTTAAGAGTCTTGCCTTGGGTTTGGTATTATCTTTCATTTCATATCAATTTGGGTGATAGGCTTACTTGTCATGGCTTTCCACGATAAGTACCATCATGACCTTTGGTTTTTGGGTTGTGACAGGTTCAGGTTTCACATCCCACTTTTGGAAGACTTTTCAAGAAGAGTTGGATATCTAGGTTGATCTCGGCACATCATTTCACCCCAGACCAATGGTTAGCCGGAATAGACTATTTAGGTTTTGAAGGATATGTTACATTCTTGTGTCATGGACTTTGAAGGTCAGTCAGAACAACATCTAGCTTTGGTAGAGTTTGTGTATAATAATAGCTACTATTCTAATATAGAGATGTCTCATTTTAAGGTTTTGTATGGAAGGCATTATTACTCTCCAGTTAGTTGGTTTGAGGATTCTGAGAGTAGAACTCAAGTTATGGACTTTCTTCATGAGTCTTTGGATAGATTTTGAGTCATTCAAGATAGACTTACAGCGACTTAGAGTAGCCAAAAGTGCTATAAGGGTAGTAGACTTCATGCCTTGAGATTTAGTTTTGGTGATCGAGTCTTCTTTTGTGTGTCTCCCCCAAGGGGTGTGGTGAAGGTTAGGAAGAGGGGAAAGCTTAGCCCTAGGTATATTGGACCGTTTGAGATTCTTCAAACTATTAGGGATATGGCTTATAAGTTAGCATTACCCCTAGCATATCGACTATTCATCTAGTCTTTCATTTTTTCCATGCTTCAACATTACATTTTGGATGAGTCTTATAGCATTCGTTGAGATTCAGTCTAGTTAGATGAGAGGCTATCTTTTGTTGAGGTGCCCATCTATATTCTTGCCAGGGGAGTTATAAGGTTGCATTCTAGAGATATTCCAGTGGTTAAGGTCAGCGGAGACATCGACCTTTAGATGAGGCTACTTAGGAGGTGAAATCTAATATGTGTGGTCGTTATCCCCAGCTTTTTTTCAATTCAGGTACTATATTTCCTTTAGTTCGAGGACTAACTAGATTTTTAATGGTGGATGATGCAATGACTTGATATTTGGTGATTTTGGTGAATAATTTATTTTTTTGTGATTTAACTATTTTACCCCTCCATATGGTTGTTTTGTGATATTTTTGGGTATGGGATGATTAGAATAATTCCTAATGTATTTTGGTGTGATTTGTGCGAGTTTATGGGTTTTTGGTGGTTAAAAAGGCTTTATAGTTAACTTCGTCAACATTTATTATTTTATGCATCGGATGGCAAGATAGACTGCATTAGTAAATCTAAAACATCAATTTTAGGTTGGTAACATGGTTGGTGTGGTTTTATGATTTTGTTTCTCAGTTCAACCCTCGGTTTGGAAAATTGTCAAATTGAGGGTCAATTTTGTGAAAATGTCATTTTTTTCAAAAAATTGATATTGCCATTGTGTCTAAAGCATCAAATTTGATAGGATAGCATAGTTTGTTTGCATTCTCAGATTTTGAATGAATTTCGAGGGGGTTTGCAGAGACTTGAAAATTTTCAAGTCTCCAGCTGATGCATTGCAGTTGGTGTGACCGCGAAAGCTGTGCATTGGCCACTTTTGCAACCCTGTCATGCCTAGCAAATATCACTTTAGCGGTAAGCAAGCTGCTAATACGTTATCTGCTTTAGCACCACTTTCCCGCTTAAGCGGCCTGGCATCAGTGCCTAAGTAGGGTTTATCAGCACCTGGGCACTTTAGCGCTGACCGCTAAAGTGGCTAAAGTGGCCCAGGGCTCATTTTAGTAGCACCTGGGTATATATATACCCCCTTTCTCAATTTTCACTATTTTTGAGACTTGACGCTTGGGATTTTTGAGTTTTTGGACAATTTGTTCCATTTTCAAGCTTGGATAAGCTCCAAATCCCTATTTCAATTATTTTTCTTCAATTATTGTCATTTCAATCTTGTTAAAACTTGATTTCAAATATAGAATTCGGGGATTTTGGTTCGAAAGGCCTAAATTAGTATCTCGTCAACTTAAACCCCAATCTCAACCCATTTTTACCTTTTTTTTCAAAAACCTATTTTGGGGTCCGTTTTGACCTCGACTCAGAAATGGGCAATATGAGTATCGTTGGCTTTCTTTTAATGCGTAGACTCATATTTGTATGTTTTAGTGGTTTTGAGTCTGTTTGCAAGGGAAAGGCTCCATGTTGAAGGCTTTCTTACTCGATTTTCTTCATTCAAGGTAGATTATGACTTAACTTTTTTCAAATTGGGTTGGGTAGTTAATATTGATATAAAATCATGTTATGAGTGTGGGAACTAATCGTGGAAATGGCTTTACTACAGTTTTGTGCCTTTATGGGGGCATGTGTTTTGTTATTTGGTGGTTTTGAGGTATTATTTTCTATGTGTGATCGTGTGGGGTCTTATATGAAGTTATTTGTCTGGTATTTATGTAATTGCTTGTATTCTTGTTGGTGAAAAAATGTCTAAGTTGGTATTTGTGTGGTATCAAATGACATATTATTATATATTTATCTCTATTGGTTTATGAACTATATTAGATCCTGGATGGTTGATTTATTGAGTAGATTTGTGGCTCACATGGTTGGTACATTGGTTGTATTTGGAAATTCCCATTCTGGTTGGTTGTGAGCATTACATTTGCATATTATACACATTCATGAAGCATTGGTACCACCGCGGAAATACTGACATTTTCTGACCAAAAATGTGACATTTGGAAAAGAACCGTCTGTCGATGTATGTGCTAGAGAGTAGTTATAGATATTGGATTATATATAGGTTGACAAACCCTCCATGGGTCCTACCTCGGGGGCATACATCAGTAGGTGTATACGAAGGTTGTGTGACAACCTCGTGCATTACATCATCATCATTATCATAATTATCTTCATTGCATTTTATACATTATGCACATTCTGTGTTGTATTTTCTTTCTTGATTTTATATCTATCTATTTGTGCCTCTTTCTTGTACTTATGTTAAGGGATATTCACATATTGTAGAACTGTTAGTGGATACAATGTGGGCCACTATTTGGGATATTTTTTTGATTATAGGTGACATGTTCATAGGGTATATTTTATATGCTTTATTTTCTACTTTGCTTAGTCGGCCTATAATACTTACTGAGTATAAGTAAATCATACTAACCCATACTCTGCCCTTTTGGTGCAGATTCAGGTACAAGTGCACCGCATGGTAGCTGATTTGTGTGCTATTTCGAGTATTTTTGAGGTAGCGGTCGGTCTATGCTTCTAGAGTTGATCTACTACCCCTTCTTGTTTTCATATTTAGAGGTAGATTATATTTCTTTTGGACTTTCCGCTGTATATGCTGACTTTGAGATGTATTTAGTTTGTTCTTAAACCGTGACACCGGATTTTTGGAGATTTATGGTATCATTGATGTGTATTTTTCTTCTATTATTGTATAAACATGGTTGGGCTTCATTCTGGAAGCCTTACCTTGGGTGTTGGTGTTGTTTACTTTTCCATATCAGTTTGGGGATAGGCTTACTTGTCAAGGCTTGCCGTGACAAGTGCCATCATGACTTATGGTGTTTGGTTCGTGACAAGAATGTTCCATGTATGTTGATTGGCTTGAAAAGAAAGGTAAACTTCTCAACTTCATTTGTTCATAAGTTAATTTGACTATGGTACCTAGTGACACTTGATGGATTGATACGAGTGCAACTATTTATGTAAGTCCTACTATGCAGGATTACCTAAGGAGTCGAGCACCGATTGATGCTGAAAGATATATCTATGTGGGTAGTGACAATAATACAGTTGTGGAGGCTATTAGTGTCTTCAGAATTCCATTAGATACTGGTTTTTATTATGAATTAGAGGAAACATTTATGGTATCGTCATTTAGATGAAGTTTAATTTCTATTTCTTATTTGGACATGTTTGGATACATTGTTCTATTGGAAATGGAATTTGTAGTATTTCTCTAAATTCTAATATTGTTGGAACTGGTTCTTTGATTGATAAATTATTCAAATTAAATAGACAAGCCTCATGCAACATCAAAAACCCGCATTCAAGTAATTTTGATACCAAGCGCAGATTAATAAATGAGAATTCATTAATATTATTGCATAACCGGTTGGATCATATTTCTAAACAAAGAATTCAAAGGCTTGTGCCAGAAGGAATTCTTGATTCCCATGATTTATAAGATTTTGAAATTTGTATAGAATGTATTACGGGAAAACAAATGAATATAAGGAAAAGAGGTGCTTATAGGAGTAAAGAACCATTAGAGTTGATACATATAGACGTTTGCGGTCCGTTTCCTATGGCTTCATGGAATGGTGAATAATATTTTATTAACTTTATAGATGACTATTCATGTTATGCATATCTCTATTTAGTTCATGAGAAATCATAATCTTTGGATGTTTTTAAAATTTTCAAGGTTGTAGTTGAAACTCAATTAGGCAAGAAAATTAAGGCTATCAAATCTGATTGTGGAGGAAAATACTATGGTAGAGACGATGGATCAGGTGAAAAATATCCATGACCTTTTTCAAAGTATTTAATAGAGTTTATGATTATACCTCAATACACTATGTCGGGGACTCCAGGTCAAAATGGTGTAGCTGAGAGACAAAATCAAACTCTTAAGGATACGGTAAGAAGTATGATTAGTCATTATTCTTTACCTGAATCACTTTGAGGAGACACATTAAAGACCGTAATTTATATACTAAACAGAGTTCCTAGCAAAGCGGGGCTAAGAAGCCATTTGAGTTGGATACAAAAATTGTTCGTTGCTACTTTGTAGGTTACTCAGAAAGATCGAAAGGTTTTAAGTTTTATGACTCCTTGAATAGATCCTTTTTTAAAATAGAAATGCCAAATTTATTGAGGATGTTGATTATAGTGGGAGTAATCAAAACAAACAATTGTGTTTGGAGGAATTTGATAATATCATTTCTAGTGAGAATGATCAGATTACTTTACCAAATGTATTTCAACCTATAAATCAGGGTTATGGAGAAAACACAATGATAATGCCTCATGTTCAACAACCTCAAGTTAAAGTGCCTAAAAGAAGATCTAACAGAGAAAAGAGAAATGAAATTTTAGATGATTATGTTGTTTATATTCAAGAACATGATTTTGACATGGAATTGGAAGATGATTCTATAACTATTAATCAAGCAAACTCATGTTTAAATTCTTCTAAATAGATCGAACCCATGATAGATGAGTTGAAGTCTATGAAAGACAATGGCATTTGGGATCTTGTCCAGATACCATAAGGATCAAAACCGATTTTTTGTACGTGGATTTTTAAAACCAAACATGATTCAAAAGGTAACATCAGAAGATATAAAGCACGCCTAGTTTATAAGGGATTCACTCAGAAGGATGGAATAAATTTTAAAGAGACTTTTTTCTAGTTTCATCAAATGGCTCCTTTAGAATCATTATGACACTTGTAGCTCATTATGACTTAGAGCTACATCAAATGGATGTAAAGACTGCATTGATCAATGGAGACATTGAAGAAATGATATACATGGTGCAACTAGAAATCTTTGAGTCTCAAGATCCCAGGAACCTTGTATGTACGCTTAAGAAGTCCATATATGGTTTAAAACAAGCATTTTGTTAATGGTATTGAAAGTTTGATCAGGTGATAACTTCTTTTGGTTTTAAGGAAAACACCGTTGATCAATGCATATATCTCAAATTTAGTGAGATCAAATTTTTTTATCCTTGTGCTATATGTAGATAACATCTAATAGCAAGCAGTGATGTAGGTTTATTGCATGAAACTAAGAAATTTCTATCCAGCAAATTTGAAATGAAAGATCTAGGAGAGGCATTCTTTGTTCTAGGTATAGAGATCTATAGGGATCACACTAGAAACGTGCTTGGACTATTGAAAAAGATTTATATTGATAAGGTGCAAAGTATATTTGGCATGCAAATTTGTGCACCGGGTGATACACCTGTGGCAAAAGGTGATAAGTTTAGTTTGTGCCAATGTCCAAATTTGGACATAGAGAGAAGAAAAAGATGGATAAAATTTCATATGCATTGGCAATGGGACATCTCATGTATTGACAACTTTGTAGGCGTCAAGATGGTGCATACATAGTGGGAATATTGGGGCGATATTTAAGTAATCCAGGAATAGATCATTGGAAAGATGAAAAATGGGTTATGAGGTATCTTCAAAGAACTAAAGATTACATGATCACTTATCGGATATTGGATCATTTAGAGATCGTAGTGTATTATGATTCAGATTTTTCTGGATGTTTTTATAGTAGATCTACATCAGGTTGTGTTTTCATGATGGATAGAGGAGTCGTATCTTAGAAAAGTGTGAAACAAACATTAATAGCTTCTTCTACAATAGAAGTCAAATTTGTGGCCTGCTATGAAGCATCAAATTTGGGAATATAGCTAAGAAATTTTATCACTAGAATGCAATTAGTTGGTGTCATAGAAAGACCATTGAAAATTCATTATGATAATAAGTCTGCTTACTTATATTTGAAGAGCAACTGAAGTTCATCTGTCATGATCTAAAAACCAAGAGTCATGATGAAACTTGTCGCAGCAAGCCTTGACAAGTACACCTATCACCCAAACTAATATAAAATGAGAAATTAATACCAAAACCCAAGGCAAGGCTTCTAGAATGAAGCCGAACACACAATATGATAAGAGCAGAAGTATATAACTAAAAATACCATACAATACCCCAAAACCTAGTATCATAATGTAAGAACTACTAAATATATCTCGAATGTCAAAAGATACAATAATAGTACAAAAGGATCAAAGTCTATCTCAGAATACAAACTAAGACATAAACTAGATAAGAATAAGTAGTAGGTCAACTACGAAAGCATAGATCGACCACTACCTCAAATATACTCCAAATACCACCTGAATCAGCTACCGCATGGTGCACTCGTACCTGGATCTACACCAAAAGAGCGCAGTAGGGGTGAGGACAGTGCACTTGTACCTAGTAGGTATCATAGGCCAACTGATCAAAGTAGAAAATAAAGCATATAAAATACACACTATGGGTATGTCACATGCGATAAAAAATGTCCAAATGGTAGCCTAAACTATCTCCACAGGTAATTCCACAATATACACATATACCATACACAAATATGAGAAATAAGCATAAATATCCACATATACCAAGTACTAGTATAATAAAGAAGTACAAATAGACAGATATCTCATCAAGGACAATAATACAACACAAAATGAGCACAATATATAAAATGCAATGAAAATGATGATGGTAATGATGATGATGTGATGCTCAAGGTTGTCGCACAACCTCCGTATACACATACCGAGCTGTGGTGCCGAGGTAGGACCCATGGGAGGTTTGTCAACCCATATACAATCCAATTTCCAATACCAATATCCATGACTCCTCTCCGGCACATCCCTTGATAGAGGGTCTATAAGGATCTCAACCAAATGTTTCTAGTATTTTCACAGTTGTACCAATGTTTCAAAGTGTATATAATATGAGGATACAATGTTCACAACCAACAAAAATGAGAAATTCCAAAGCCAACCAATATACCAACCATGTGACCCAAAATCTACTCAATATGCCAACAATCCATAAATCCAATGTATCATATGCCAATAAGGCAAAATATACAACAATATGCCATTGATACCACATAAATTCCAAGTTAGGCTTTTCACCAGAAAGATACGACCAATATACATATGTAAGACCAACATCATATAAGACCTCACGCAGTCATATATATCATATAATGTCTTAATACCACTAAATAAAAACAACATAGGTTCCTAAACAGGCACAACACAGTCTTAATAAACATTTTCTTAATTATCTCACACCTATAACATGATTTTACATCAATATAAAACTATCCAACCCAGTCTGAAGAAGGTTAAGCCATAACCTACCTCAAATGCTGAAACAGGAAACAAAAAGCCTTTAACACCGAGCTTTCTCCTCAGGCATACCCTAAAATCAACTAAAACATACAAATATGGAATTTACATGTTGAAAGAAAGACAAAGATACCTATATTGCCTATTTTTATATCGGGGTAAAAATGTAACCCCAAAATAGGTTTTTGAAAAAAAGGGTAAAATTGGAATTTTAGTTGAAAAATATATTTTTTATGATTAAAGGAACTTATATAAGAAACCCAAGTGGAAGCGAGTTGGAATTGGAGGTTAGATTGAGGAATTACAAATTTTAGGCCTTCCGGGTCAAAATCCACAAATTTTAATTTTAGATCTAAGTTTAAAAAGAATCAAAGAAAAGAAATTAAAATCGGAGTTTGGAGCTTACCCAAGCTTAAAAATAGAAGAAGTTTCCCAAAAACTCAAAACCCCAAGATCCAAGTCTCAAAATGGTGAAAGATAGCAAAAATAGGGGATTAAACCTACCCATGTTCGCGTAAGTGACCATTGATTATGCGATGCTTGCCTTGTTGCATAAGCGACGTAGATATTGCTTAAGAGATCAATTGCCTAAGCTATAGAGGCATCTCTTAAGAAATACCTCCAGGCAGGTACTAGGTCGCTTAAGAGACTAACAGGTTGCCTAAGCCGGTGCACTAGTTGGAGACTTAGAGAATTCCAAGTCTCTGCGGACCCCTCAAGATTTATTCAAAATCCTGAGAATGCAAAAAAACTACGCTACTAGACTAAATTTGATGCTCTGGACTCAATGGCGATATCAATTTTTTGAATAAACATCATTTTCACAAATTTGATCTTCAAAACCAGATTTCACAACTTTTTGAATCGAGGGTCAAAATGAGATATAAAATCCATAAGACCACACCAACCATGTTACCAACCTAAAATCAACGTTGCATATCTGGTGGTCCATTCTATTTTTCCATCTAATGCACAAATTAATAAATGTTGACTGAAGTCAACTATAAAGTCTTTATAACAACCAAAAACCACAATCTCGCACAAATCATAGCAAAAGGCATTGGGAATTATGCCAATCATCCCTAAACCCTAGAAATACCATAATGTAATCACGAGGAGGGGTAAAATGGTTAAATCATACAAAAATAAATATTTCACAAAAATCATTAAAAATTGGGTCATTACATTATGTACCACTAAGAATCTAGTTTGTCCTTACTAAAGTCAAGAGAGATACTTATATTAGTAAAAATCTAAGGATAACTACCACATATATCAGACTTAACCTCCCAAGTAGACTTATCTACAGGTCGATGTCTCTACTAGACCTTAACCACTAGAACATCTCTAGAACATAACCGTCTAAGAGCTCTAGCTAAAATAGAGACGGACTCCTCAACAAAAGACAATCGCTCATCTAACTGCAGTAAATCCTAACAAATGACATAAGGATCATTCGAAATGTAACATTGAGGCATGGAAAGATGAAAAACTTTATGTAGTGTTGATAAATCCGGGGGCAATGCTGACTCATAAGCCACATCCCCAATATCCAAAGAATATCAAAAGGTCTAATATACCTTGGGGTAAGCTTTCCCTTCTTCCCAAAACTCATCACCCCTTCCATGGCTGACATACGAAGGAAGACTCGATCTCTAACACTAAATCTCAAGGCATGAAGCCTATAATCTGCATAGCACTTCTGCCTTCTTTGAGCTCTTTGAAGCCTATCATGAATAACTATAATCTGTATAGCACTTCTGCCTACTTTGATCTCTTTGAAGTCTATCGTGAATGACCCAAACTTTATCCAAAGACTCATAAAACAAGTCCTTACCTCAAGGTCTACTATAAAAAACCTTGCACCAACTACCTGAAGAGTGACAATGCTTACCATACAAAGCCTTAAAAGGAACCATCTCCGTATTGGAATGGTAGCTTTTATTATATAAAAACTCTACCAAATCTAGATATTGCTCCCACTGCCCTTTAAAGTCTATAACACAAGCATGGAGCATATCCTTCAAAACCTAAATAGTTTTGTTTGAGTGACCATCGGTATGGGGTGAAAAGTTGTACTAAGATCAACAAGAGTAACCAACTCCTCCTAAAAATTCTTTCAAAAGTGAGATGTCAACACAGAACCTTGATCTGAGATGATAGATATTGGCATACCATGAAGATGAACTATCTCATGAATAAAGATATGGGCTAGAATTTAAGTACTAAAAAAACCCTAAAATAGAATAAAATAAGTAGATTTGGTCAATTGATCCATGATGACCCAAACTCTATCAGAACCATGAGAAGTACAATGCAACCCGGTCACGAAGTCAATAGGGATTCATTCCCATTTTCACTTTGAAATGGGTAACCTCTGAAGAAACCACCAGGTCTCAAATGCTCGACCTTCACCTGCTAATAACATAGATAAAGATTTACAAAATTTTCCACATCTATCATCATACCACCCTACAAGTAATGTTGTCTTAAATCATGATATATCTTAGTCTCTCTCAGATGGATGGAATACCTGGAACAATGATTTTAGTCACAATAATACCATGAAGACCATCCATTAAAATATGATTTTAGTTGAACTAAAAATAAGATAAGAGTAACATTCCTTACATACCAAAGAAGACGGAAAGAAAACACCCTTGAGAGACCTTACTTGACCACTTTGAAGAAACCCTAGCCTTTTTTTGAACTAAGAGCTTAAGAGAGATTTAAGAGTATTTTGAGAGTGTTTAATTTGTGAATAGTAGGTTAATAAAGTCCCAAGAGTGTTTTAAGTCATGGGGTCAAAAGAAGTTAAGAGAAAAATTATCCAAAATATCCCCAACTTAAACTATAAAAATTCCGCAAGTAGGTATGGTTGGAATCCTACACTCTTACCCATATCATACGAGTGGTACCCTACACTCGTACCTAAGACAGAAAGTTGAACTCCATATTCTATCCAACATATAACTTCCCTTGCCTAAATTATACCATCACCATATGACAAGTACCCACTTAGTTATACCCTAAGTAGAATATCAAGGCTAAATAATGAACAACATATGGTTTGACACTATACTTCTCATATTATGTACATACGAGTCGTATGGAGTCTTATCGTACCTTGGATAGAAAAAAACCAAAAACACACTGAGTAACATATGACCAAGTCCCCTAAATTGTACACACATCATACGGAAAGTAATCATAAGTCGTATGATGATCAGAAAGCTCAAACTCAGGAAATTTCTAAGGACCAAAACCTAGGGTATTTCAAGAACTTAGCACACAACTTATTATCCCTTAATCTCTAAAGAATAATTCACAAATACTCATCATGGTCAGCCTCAATATTGGAATAAACCAAGATATCATATATAAATATAATGACAAATAAGTTGAGATACGATCAAAATACCTAATTCATTAACTCTATGAACATGACTGAGGTACTGGTCAACCAAAAGAGCATGACCAATAACTCATAATGATCGTACCAAGTCTGAAAAGCTATTTTTGGAATATTCGAAGCTCTAATCCTCAACTGGTGATAATCGAATCTTAAATCAATCTTCAAAAACATCGAATCACCCTAAAGTTGATCAAATAAATTACCAATACGAGGAAGAGAAAACTTATTCTTAACCATCACCTTTTTAACTACTAATAATCAATACGCATATGTATAGACCCATCCATTTTCTTCACAAACAAGATAGGCTGTAATGACCCTCTAAGTTGTTTTCTTGATTTTAATGCATTTCCAATCTTTTGATCCTTCCTATAGTGGATACATATTATTTTAGATTTGTTGGAACTATTGGTTTGGTTATCAGATAGTTGGTTTGGATTTTAGGCTTATTTCCCTATTTTGGCGATTTTGTTGTTTAGAATTTAGTCTCATACTAAAATCCTAGTAGATAATCTCAGATGAGAATTTTAACAGCACTGTTAGATCCAAAATGTTGATTTTAGGCTATGAGTACCCTTGGTTCAAGTCTCAAAACTTTTGATCTTATTTTGGGCTATTGGGCAGATTATGTGAAAAATAAAACTATTGGTATGACCAATTTGGGGTCTGTTCTTCCAATTTGAATAGTTTATTAGTCTATTATGGTTTTGATGTTGATGTCAATAGGTTTTGGGTTTATCTTATAGGATCGGTAATCTTTCCTATTACCACTTCTTAAGATAGTAGTTGGGTATTCATTGATGAGTTGGAGTACTAGATTGATCAATTTTTGCTAAATTTCTATTTCTTCAAGTTACTAGAGTTTTTGCTAATACTACTATAGTTTGTAGCCTTGGTGAGTTCTTGAGTATATTTTGGTTAGCTTTAGTAAATATTTATTTTGGTGCTCTCTATTAGATATGGAGTTAATTGATAGTGTTTTCGATCGGTGATTTACCCTTAGTGGTGATTTTGTTCTTCAGCTACTCTTTGATTTTAGTTTCAGCATGATTTAGTAAGAATATGTTTGATTTGGACAGTAAGATCGATTTGAGTATCTGTCCTTAGTTTAGACTTGTTATCTCAGTTACAGCTTTGACACCTTGGGAAAAAAATTGAAGGTTATAATATATTTAGAGTATGGATACTTACCTATCTTCAGGTTTTGTTTGGGTAGTTAAGATCAAGTGGTCCATCCTTGGTATCAAAAATTTAGTTTGGAGTCGCAGAGCTTGAGTGTAGCCTTCATTTTTAGATTTTCCTTAGCTGGAATTTTATCTATAGGCTGGCTAAGACTACTCCATGGTTACCTATTCGATCTTCTTCAATTCTAATAGATTATGGTTGATATGTCTTTAGATGATAGTTTGTTGGCATGGTATTGGTTCCTTAAGCTTTGACCTTAGTTTAATTTTTGTTGGTTTGTTACATGATCTATTCAATAGTAGTAGTATGTTTGAGTTGGATTCAACATAGCTTATTCCTCTATTAGATGAGTACATTAGAGCAGATCATTCCATGGTAAGTATGTGTACTTCAAACTCTTGGCTATTAGTTTCGAGGTGATACAGACCAGTTGTAGAATCAATATAGATTACAGACCTTCATTATCTCTATTTGTATGCCCAGGTAGTGCATTAAGGGATTATTATCATGCTTGCCATTATGGATTTTTAGTAGATCAACTTTAGCCCTTCAAGGTTAGTTTGATGGAATTGTGTGGATAGGACTTGAGTGAATTTATGTTTGGTTTGGAGTGGATAGCAGGTTTAGAAAGGAAAAAAAAAGTTATATTTAGATTTGGAGTTGGAGGCATGACTCATGCCTTGGTTTGCCTTTGGCTTGGATGAGTTTTAATTTGATTGTTCTAGTATAAGTATGGTATTAGTATGTCATGGTTTGGATTTGCGTGCATCAACCCTTCTTGGTTCAGTTGGTGGCCAGTTGGTGGTTGAGGTTGAGTTTGATTATTTGAGAAGGAAATAATAAAAGTTGGTTGAAAAAGGGATACCTGTATCAAAATCCCTTAGAAGTATTGCCTCCATGAAGGTTATCTAGGGAGTCATACTCAGAGAATGCAGGCCCAGTAGCTCGTCCTTTTGAGATCTTTCTATCCATTGACTTTCGTGAACAAAAATTCTTTTAGTAGTGGATATTATAATGACCCTTTTCATAATTTCGTCAATTTGCATGTATTTTTTGCATTTTGAGCCTTCCCACAGTGGCTACAGGTCATTTATGACTTGCTGGAATTGTCGGATCGGTTATCAAATATTTCATTTAGATTTTAGGCTCATTTTCTTATTTTGGAGATGTTACTATTTGGGATTTAGTCTCCTAGTAATGACCTTAAATGAGAATTATGACAATGCCATTAGCCTCAGAATATTTAATTTAGGCTAAGGGGACCTTTAGTTTAGGTCCTGAGGCTTTCGAACTCATTTTGGACTATTGGGCAGATTATGTGAAAAATAGAACTATAGGTGTGGGCCCCTCACTTAGTATAAATTCTCTTCGATGAAACTTTTGATGGTTTCATTGATTCTGAAAAATCATATATGTTGTGGTAGAATATTTTATTTGCGCTCATGAAGTTATGAATGAATCTTGAGCATCCGATCGAAGTCCGTTTTGGACTTAGCAAAAATCAAGTATCTGGTACCTGGTGCGACTTCTTAAGACCTCAGGGAGTCGCTTTAGTGGTGTGCGCTTTAGCACCCTTGATCCACTTAAGGGACCATGGGCAGTTGCACTAGGCTGCTTTATTGGTAAGGAGGCCGCTTTAGCAGACCTTGACTTTAGCGCCTAGGGGCCACCTTAGTGGTAACCCAAGCCAAGCTGCCAGATTGCTAAAGTAGCAGAGATACCGCTTTTGTGCGTAAGTTTCCGCTTTAGTGGCACCTATAGTCTAGCGCCTAAGTGTTCGCTTTAGCGGCACCTTTTGTCTTTTTATCCCCTTTTCCCCACTCTATTTGCTGCCATTCCTTCTTTCCACCATTTTTACACTAAGTTGAAAGCTTAAAGTAAGGAAAAAGTGGGAAATCATCCATAGAAGATAAGGTAAGCTAGCCTAACTCTCCTTGGTCATTTCCTATAATTTTTTTTTCAATTTTCATCATAATTTATGGTAACATTCTTAGAAATTAGGTCTTAAATTGCTAAGCTTTGAGGGTTGATTTGAGACCCATATGTTCCATGTTTGTGCTTAACTTTTGAGCATACATTTGTTGTCCTTTGAGGGACCTCATGATGGGTTCTACTTTAGATTCTATTTGTCGGGCCCCGCAGGCCCATTCTTGACTCCACTTTCAACCCAAACCCTAATATAGCAATATGGGTATCGTTATATTCCAAACAATATGTAGATACTATTTTCTTAGCATGACATTATTTTGGGTTCGTTGAGTGAAGATGGATGATTTGTGGATGATTCAAGAATTGCGGTTCGACATTGAGGTAGGGTTTTGTCTACTCTTCTTCTTGAGACAATGTTTTATATATGTTGCATGATAGATAGGGATGTTAGGATGTAATTGTGGGTAAAACACCATGACTTAGCCTAAATTATGAATTTGGGGGCTAAAAAGGTAATTGCCCCTAAGGTAAAATACTAATTATGCTTCTACAATCTTATTACCTTAGGTTGCTAGTAAAGTTTAGAATAGTTGAGACTAATAAGCCTTTAGTATAATCTTTAATATGTTACTTGATGGATTGTGATGGTTTTCCCAAATTATGATACTATGATTATGTTGGATATATATTATTAGGCCCAAGGCCATATTAATGATATTGGTTGAACTCTAGGAAGTGTTTAAACCTTGTAAGGGAAGTGACCATAGTTTATAGACATATTGATGCTTATAATAGTATTATTTAGATACTGATGATGGCATGCATAAATTGGTACATTCATGATCACTTAGATAAAATGGTATAATTCCAACTAAAAATATGGTTATATTAGTATTTTTCCTAATAAGGGAATTATTCCCACTTTTCACCTTTAAAATGATTTTCATAATAGGAATCATACCATCTTAATGAATAGCTTATGTGCCCTTGAGACTAAAAATGATGTTTTAGAGATTTGATCAAGATAGATTTTGCTACTATTATTTACCTCGGTCAAGAGAGATTCCAACCTTTTCCATACTTTTATGATGATTTAGTCTCGGAGTTTGCTCGAATAATAGATTTATAGACTTACATTATTTTATCCACGATTCTAGCTTGTGTATTTTATTGTATGTATATGGTACTGGATAGAGTGTATTGATGATGATGGTTATTGGAAATCCTAGATTAAAACTAGGTTGGTGTATATGGGTACTTCTGAACCCCATAAGGGGCCCTTCATTTGTGAGCCATAATATCAGAGAGGAAAGGTCATCATAGGTCCTGCCTTTGTGAGCCATCGAGCTGGATAAGGTGAATACAATGAGTTACTTTATGGTACTTAGATTAGCTATGGTATTATGGACTTTCTTGGTATTGATTATTGCATGCACATTGCCTATAACTAGTATGGCCTATATTTATCAGCCTTATGGGGGGTTGCATTAGTATAGGTATAAGTGTTTCTTATAGTATATTATATGGTGCTTGTATCTATTAGCCTTATAGGGGGTTGCAGAGGTATCGACTCTGAGTGTTGTTTGCTGAGTGTTGATTGAAATTTTCTAGCCTATGAGAACAGTGGTTTATACAAGGCCCGATTAGGTATTATTTGTACGAACTTGCCATTTATGGTAATATTGCTATCTATTATTATGGTTAATTCGTGATAGGTTGAACTATTGGACTGGCATTGGGATTTGAGGTATGATTTTGATTTTTTTATCTTATGATTATATTATTACACATGATTATTCCATGGTTAGGCATTATGGTTATAGAGCCTGATTATGTTAGTAATAATTCCTACTATGATTAGGATGCCTTGAGATGCTAGAGTGATTAATTAGGTCATACCTTTGAGTTAGCCTTGTTGTGGTATGTATATATATACATATATCTATCTATGTAAAGTTATGATATTACTGTAGATCCCTTCTTTTCTTTAGGTATTCATGTTGTATATCTATTCCTTGGCCTTATATATTACTATGTATATCCGATGTTGCCCAAAAGTACACGTCCTTAGAAGTATAAAATAGTCGATGTAAAAATATAGTAAACAAACTAGGTTGGGGTCGAACCAATAGGGGATAGGGAAGAACTATATCTGAAACTTATTGAAACAGTCGGGCAGTGCAAAAAAGTAAATGGGGGGGGGGGGGGGGGTTATTGAACAGTAGAAAGTAACAAAACTCGAATGCTTTTGGATGTAAATAATCTAAAATGAACACTAGGACTGTGTTCCCCTGGCTTTCTAACTCTGTAGGTCTATCGTACTTCATTGAACTAACCCAATATCTTGCATGCAGAATCTGATAAGTTATGTATCACTAACCAGCTTATGAACACCTTTAGTGAATTTTAGTCTTTACCTTTTGAGTTTCAGAGTGTCGCCTTACTAACCTTTATCCTAGATTCCATATTAACTTTTACCTTTTGAGTGTCAAGTTAATAGATGACATAGCGAATTATAAAATGGAGTTAAATCTTAAATTACTATCATGATATTCTTTTCCAAATCTCTGCCTCTCTTTTGAAGTAAGTAGTGAATACAAGAAGGTTCTTAACATTTTCAGCTGTTAAGGAAGCAATTAAAGCGAAGAGAACCGCAATACATGCAAGAATATTGATTGGAAACAACATTGTACTTTCCTTACTTTGTTACTGAGCTAGGGTTCCCACAACCCTAGATAAGGGGTTTAGCCACTCATAGTTGAGAAACAATTCATGGAATTCATAAGTGAAAGCATAGAATCAATCTAACAATAATATACAACGAAAACCTAAAGTATCAAATCAATAAATCAACCAAAAACTAAGTACACAAGGATCCCAAAATCAAAAGCTAATCTCAGAATCAAAATATGTCTTTGTGAATAGTATGAGTGTGTAATTTAAATAAAAATGTCAAAAGACTATTTATAGTTTACATAGAAACCCTAGGAAACCTTTCCAAAACAAAAAAGAAAAACTGGAGTCGGTGGCCACCAATGGTGCCACTTATGGGTTGTAGGTTGTACCTACAGTTTATAAGTTGCCCAATGTAGGTGATAAGGACTTCAAAAATTCTATAGGATCTATGAACTCTGAACTTCTTGCATTTATTCTGGAACCTGCGGGCCGTAAGTGCCCTATCATAGGTAGCAGGGCCACAATTTTAACTTCTGAATCTCTGAAACTCAACTCTCTGATACTTGTTCTGGCACCTACGCCATGTAGGTAATACCTACGGGCCGTAGGTGTCTACATAGGTGGTTGAAAACTTCAGTTTACACTTCTTTACTCTTGTTTAGCTCCTAAAACCTGGTTTCCTACAAACCACAATGCAAAACACATCATATATAATGAAATGACCTAAGTAACTTCATATTTTTGTTGTTTTAAGCATCGAAAGTGCTATAAAACCATAGCACATCAATATCCTTCTTCCATTGTTTACTTGTATATTGGCTAGTGATATACAGTATAGTGCTTACAACTTAGATTGTGGTTGGAATAGGCCAGTTTATCCTTATTGCCTCTTTAGTTTTACTATGTTAGTTTTCTTGGTTATATAAGCATAGTTTACATTCTTGTTGGCAAGTTATGTATTTTTGCATTATCTTTGGAGCTCAGTTAAAAATTGCCTATTGAGTACCATGTATTTGGTGCTAATATTACACTTCTACAACCTGTAGATCATTGTATAGGTTCTTTCCATTGTTGAGTGCATTTTGTAGAGTAACTATGGTTTGGAGATATAGGTGATCTCTTGGCGCTCGGAGTATTGCTATTCTCTTTCTTATATAGTAGATTAATCTCTATGTTGTATCTTAAGATGGGTTGTATTAGTATATTCATTTGGTACTTCATTTTTTAATCGTATTACATTAGAAGATCTTGTATTGATTCCACTAGGTTTTGGGAGTATCTTATATATTTTAGTCTTTTATATCATTTATTTCGCATTATTCCTTTTTTTCCTCTTAGTTGTCCATTACTAGTAGTTCTAGATTACGAGGTTGGCTTACCTACTGGTGGGTTATAGTAGGTGCCATCATGACTTGAGAAATTGGGTCAAGATAACTTGGTATCAGAGCTTAGGTTTACCAGTGTGTTGGTATAAGAGCTAAGTGTCTAGTAGAGCCCTGCAGATTGATGCATAGATGTCCATAACCTATACTTGGGTGGATATAGGGCATTTTTAGGAAATTATCTTCTGGATTCCTTATTGTGTATCCATATTTCTATCAGCCTCAAGAATGCTCCTTGATCTTATTCTGTCCCAGATGGCTGATGCAAGGTTGTCAATAGATGTGGGAGGGACTTCGACATGCATTCTTAGAGCTTTAGTGTAGCATCAAACTTGGGAGTCAGGGATGGATTATCAAGATCTTCAGTATCAATTAAAGGATTTGGGGCCCAAACTGTGATATAGATTGCAACTACTTCAGCCTTTTAAGATTCAACATTAAGGATCCCAAGTATTTTGTGGATATCCTCCTAGCCAGGGATAATATCTAATTCTTTAAGTAGTTCTCAGGCCAGAGTTAGGTTTATTGGCGTTCAATAGGGTTCCTTGCTGATTTTAGAGTATGAGATTGGCTTTTTTAAGTTGGCCAAACATATTCCTATGCTATATCCTTTAGTATATAACATGGTGCATAAATTTATTAGAGGACTAGCATTCCTACTCTATTTGGCATTGGAGAATTTGGTAGCAGCTAGGTCTTCTTTCTCTCAAGTTGTTGATCATATGAGGGCCACAAAGAGAGTATGTATTGAGACTTATGAAGGCTGTGGTAATAGGTCATTAGAATAGTGCTACTGATATGCCATCTAGGAGTGAGGATCCTCTTGGTAAAGGTTAACTTTACTTATACTCTATAGGATTTATGCAGGTAAGATTTTAGACTATTAGTGGATCTTAGATTAGTTATAGTTATCACAGCGAGCAACATTCTCATTGGACCTTACAAAGTTTCTGGTATGGATCTTCAGGACTTGGTGGACATTCTAGATCAGAAAGGGTAGTATTTTAAAATATTCTAGGAGCTTGTTTTGGTAGTGGCAAGATGGTACATTAGTCTAGGGAGTGCCCAGATATGAGTTGGTTGTTCAGAAAAAGTTAACATATACTTCTCACTTATCTAGAGTTCTTGAGATATGTTATGATTGTGGGGAGGATGGTCATTTTAGTAAAAAGAGCCCTCAACGCCAGTTAGTCAGCTAGTTGGGGTCAACTTATATTTCTTTCTAGATTAAGGCTTCAGGGGTTTGTTACGACTATAGAGAGATTAGTTTCTAGTCTAGAGAGTGTCCTTGGAGTGGGATTATTAGTCATTTGGTTATTTTAGATCAGTCTCATAGTGTTATGGCCCCATCCATCAGAGATAATATGCTTAGTACCACAGTTGGTAATTTAAATGGTCAATTTGAGTTTAGACCTATTTAGATTTGTTCACCCTTAAGCCCATCAGGAATGTGACTTTGGGTTACACCATGATAGGTGCACCTTTTTATTTCCTACTTTTACCTACATTTACCTTTTTATTTATGTGAATTATGTTTCTTGTACCCATTGATGATTGTATGCCTTGGTAGGTTTATGTTGATGGTTGTGTGCCTTGAGATAGAGTTCATAATTATATGACTACCCCGATAGATTATTTCTTTTAGTAGTGAATAGGGTGGATTACTATTGATATTTTCTCCTTTGGATGTAGCATTAGGTTGAGTCCCATTTATCATGGCATATTGGCCTTGTTATGGCCATATAGTGGTACTTGCTATTAATTTTCATTTTTGGTGCTGCCTATCCTTTATATGATGTTTATTTTACTATTGCTATTTATTGTCATTATTTGATGTTGATCGTTTCTCGCTTGGTATAGGCTAGACAGTTAGTATCTAGTTAGAATTCCTTTCCTCACAGTTCTTATTTGTTAACTTAGATGGCTATCTTGGTTGGATAATATCTCCCTTATAGTAAGGTGAGGTTGGTCATTTTATCTTTTGTTGGCAAGGCTAGACCGATTGTTGAGTAGGTTATGGAAGTAAAAGTAAGTTGTCCTTCTATGGTACTATTATGGTTCTAGAAATGGTAATTGGCTATACTATCTATTTTGGGATTGAGATTTTTGGACTTGCCTTCTGATTTCCTGAGTTTTAGCATTGTCTATCCCTCTCTATATAGCCCATTGTTGAGGTTGACCAATTTGGGGTCTATTTTTTTTATTTGACTAGTTCATCACTCGATGGTGGTTTTGATATTGATGTCGAGAGGTCTTGAATTCATCTTACAGTTCTGTTAGGTTATTCTCTTGGTGATGATTTGCTCTTGGTATGTGTGTGGAGTTTGATACTTTATTCTTGCCATGATGTGGTTCTTGTCATTGTGGAGTTAATATAGCTGGACATAGGTGATCTTTCCTGTAATCACTTTTTAAGATGGTTGTTGGGTAGTTGTTGCTGAGTTGGAGTACTACATTGACCAGTTTCTGGCTAAGTTTACTTTCCCCAAGTTGCTAGAGTTTTTTCTATTACTAGTGCGGTTTGTAGCTTTGGAGAGTTCTTGAGTATGTTTTGGTGATTCAAGCCCTCCAGTAGATGTGGAGTTGATTACTTGTGTTTTTGGCAAATGATTTATCCTCTGAGGTGATTTTGTTCTTCAACTATGTTTCAGTTTTGGTTCCAGCTTGATTTAGTAAGGATATGTCTGATTTGGATAGTAAGGTCGATTTGAGTATTATGCCTTAGTTAAGACTTGTTAGCTTAGTTATGGTTTTAATACCTTAGAATGGTGATTTAGATCATGATAGATTTGGAGTATGGATGCATACCCATCTTCAGGTCTGGTTTGGGTAGCTGAGATCGAGCGGTTCAACCTTGGTGTCAAAAATTTAGTTTGAAGTTGTAGAGTTTGGGTACAACCTTTGTTTTTAGATTTGTCTCATTTGGGATTTCATTTATATGTCGGCTAAGCCTACTCTGTGGTTACCTATTCAGTCTTCTTCAGTTCAGACGGATTATGGGTAATAGGTCTTTAGCTGATAGTCCATTGGTATTGGTTCCTTAAGCTTTGAGCTTAGTTTTTATTTTTCATCGGAATTGTAGGATGACCTACTCAGTAGAAGTAGTATGCTTGAGTTGGATTCCTATGGTGAGTGTGTGTGCTTCAAACTCCTGGTTATTATTTTTGAGGGTACAAACTAGCTGTAGCATCAACTGTAACACCCCAGGTGTTGGTCACTGAAAATCTTGAGTTTTTGAACTCACTGTCCTAACTAAGGCTCATCCTACGATTTGTAACGTGTCATTCCATGTCATAGGACCCTAATCATAGGGCATCTAATAAGGGTAGCCCAAGTTACTGTCTTGTCTATGAGTGGCTCCTAACGAGTCGTAAAGATTCTAAATGAGTCATATGGTCCCATCCTTATCCAAACTAGTGTGTGCCCCAAGTGTTTCTATCTTGACTACAACTTGGACCCTACGAGTCGTAGGGTCACCTGATGAGTCAGTCATATGGTGTGAATCATAGGGTCATCAGAGAAGGGTCCTTCAGCTATTTTCTTGACCGCGACTCATGGTGACAAACCGTAACGTGTCTTTGCGAGTCGTATAGTGACTAGTAGTCACTGGCGATAATTTGTTAGCTTTTAATTAAGGGGTACTTTAGACATTTTCCCTTTTTGCCAAATCATGACCCACGACTTAAAACCCTTTTGGTGTATCATTATCACTCCAAAACAAATCAAAATAACTTCTCAATCTCTCTCAAATTCTCTCAAGCAAGATACTTAGGGTTTCCAAGAAGTTGATCAATTAGAGCTTCCAAGGGCAAATTCTTTACATAACTCCTGATATTTCATGAATGTTACTTTTCCCCAATGATTACTTTGTGAAAGCATGTGTTTTAAATAGTTCTCCATATGGTTTTGATGATGGTTTTGGAACATAGGTTTAGGGTTTTCAAATGATTGTCATTTATGTGATGTTTCATGTTTACATATGGATTGTTTATGTTTTAAATGGTGGTTTTGAAATCAATTTGATGCATTGGTATGGTGAATAAACTAGGAATTTGTGATTTCCCCAAATTTTGTGAATATTGACAATTGAATTGGTAATAACCCCAACTCAATTTTGTGAAAGTGATTCTGAGTACGAGTAAAATTGCATTGAACTATTTTTGAAATAATTGCATGATGTAATGAGGTTATTGAAATATGATGGTTTGATTTAATGAACAAAGGGAGTTGGTTTCTCCCACCTTGTATTAATGAACAAAGGGAGTTGTTTTGCCAAGTTAATGGAATTGTGATGGCATGTTGATATTACCTTGCAAGTGTAGTTTGTATGACGATACCAATAGTGTATGCCTAAAGGTGTATTGTGGTTCAATGAATGGGAATATGTGATATGTTTTAATGGGCTTAAAAGAGGGTTGTGTAGCTGGGCCGTGAAAGTGGTTGTCCCGAGGGACCAAAACTGGAAATCGCGTTTGCTGGCATGGGGGTCTAAATAAACTGGGGTTTGAGTCCCCTTTATTATGATCGAATTGTTCGAGCATACCTTATTATATGATTGGGAGGTTCAATTCCCCCAGAATACCTTACATGATCTGGTGCTTAAGTCACCTTAGTATATGGTTGGTAAGTTTGAGTGCCCCATGCATATATATAAGATTGTTCTTCGGTTCGTATAGCTACACGCATTGGGACCCGACAAGGGGGTGAGAGTTGGGGACCATATAGCCCATAGGTACTGATATATGATGGTTAAGCTACACAATCCAGGCTAAAGTTTTAAAGTACATGCTAAGCCTTATTTCTTATCACAACATTTTATATAAGTGTATATGTATGCATACATGCATGTGAACATATACATTGAGTTGAATTAGATTTTGAAATGTCATTACTTTATCCTTATCCCTGAGTTACGTGATAGTGCTCAACCCAATAACCATCTCCAGATGATGTATCCCCACGCAATACAGGGTCCAAAGGCTATCCTACATTTTTGTGTAGCGCTAGGTGGATCAGCTCGATTCGTCAGTCGTTTGCGGTGAGTGGTGAGCTTCCATTTTTGGAAGAATAGATCATTCCATCGGTTTCCTTTCATAATCTAGAATTAAAGAGTTCACATTAACATTATCATTGTCATTGCCTTTGTCATTGTTAGGGTTGGGGGCATGTCCTGACTTATATTGTTTTTGGATTTGTAGAGGCCTTGTAGATGTTTTGTGGATTGGGTATTTATATTGACATGATTAGAAGTCTTTGAGCTTGTTATTCTTATGATCTTGTTATATGTTTGGATTTCAGCCACTTCTAGGAGTGTTATATCCTATCTGGCAAGGCAAAAATGGGGTGGTCTCCGGTCCTTAGTGGACTTGAGATACCCATAATGGCTAGTCCCTGGTTTGGGTCGTGACAAAGATAGTATCAGTGCTTAGGTTTGGTGTCATTGGGCGTCCACAAGGCCATTTTAAGCAGAATCTCCTATATGGGTGTGTACATGCCACACTGATAAGGGATAGGCTACGAGCCATTTAGGAATGTTTTCCTTTCTTGTTGTTCAATTTCGGGCTATAGAGTCTAAGGTCTTGAATCTACTATGATCCCCGTTTGTTTGAATTTCAGATCATGCCTCCAAAAAGATCTGATGCGCATGGTGATAACGCTCAACTTACAGGTCGATTTAAGTGCAAGGAAGTGGTTGTCAATATAATTGCCCAACTTTGATTCAGGGTCGAATCCACGAGGAAAATGTGAATGCTGATCGAGTAAGTTCAAAATAAAGTTACTTACTAAATTCAAATATGGGGTACAAATATTTGAGGGTTTTGAGCGTTTTTTGAAAATATCACAATTTTAGGGCTTCTAGACGACTAACTCGAGGTTAAGAATAGTTAGAGTATAATCAATTAGGAACGGATCTTGGAGTTATGCCATTTTTTTTTCGAGTTCATGCATGGGTAATTGGGAATTAATCAAAATTTAGTCAAAGATTCAGGTCGGTTGGATTTTAACTCTTAGTGTTAGTCTTTGAACAAAACACTAAATTTCACTCTTGGATTCTTTCGAATACCTCATGAGAGTGTCCAATTAATAAATCCAAGACCTCAACTTAGCATCCCTATAGCTAGGATGATTCCCTTAAACTTAGCTACATCACTTAACATTCTTATTTATAAGACAGTGCCAAGGAAATAACTTGTATCAAATAAATGTTCACTATTACTCATCACCCACATCCCTCTTTCAAGGATGATGTGGGATCCCAACCAATTGGGGCATTCACCTATAATGTTCAATTCAAACATAGAGTAATAGAAAAACCCATTAATATTAACTAATTAGATATATAATTAAAAAACACACATGCACAAATCATAACCTATTCAAGTATAATCCCAAGAGGAAGAACTACCTACTCATAAAGATAAAAAGTAAAGATATACCAAAATTTCCACCAAATTGAATCATGAAAGATAAAGATAATGTAAGTCCAACCTTTAAATTCCAATAAACCTTTGATAACGCTCAACTTACACATCAATTTAAGTGAAAGGCGGTCATTATCAATATATTTACCCAACTTTGGAGTCGGGGTAAAATCCACGAGGAACAATATGAGTGGCGATCAAATTGATTTGAAATGATAGATCCAAGTTAACTTCAAACAAATGGTACAAAAAGATAAAATGGGGGAGATAGGTTTCTACACTAATATTTCTTTTTGGGTTTTTATTGTATAAATTTGAGGCTATGAATAATTAGAATTTTAATAATTATGCACGGATCTTGGGATTATTCATTACTAAGGGAGTGACATGTAGGAGTGATAAATCAACATCAATTTAGTAAATCAAATGTGGGTAGGCTTTGTTATAGATTTTGATGCTAGTCTTTAATAAAACACCAAACTTTCACCCATTGATTCTTTCGAACACCTAATAGGTGTGTTCAACAATTAGTAACCACAACCTCAATCTAGACATGCCTATTTCTAGGATGATACCCATTGCATAATTAGCCTTACATTCACCCTTATGTCTAAGAAAGTGAAAATTTAGCAAACTATACGCATAATTGTCTATCATTGCTTTGGTCTCCACATCCCTCTTTTGAGGATGATATGAATTCCTAAAAATCACCCAAAAACCTTATTTCGAAGATAGCCTGACAATTTCTAGAGCTTGGAGCTTTTACTCATCAAACCCATGTGGGTATTTGGGGCTTTCACCCATCAAATCCCAACCAAAATAGCATAGAAATGATAAAACCCATAAACTTGAACTACTAAATAAATGCTAACAATAACAACCCACACACACTTTAACCCCTATTCACACATAACCCAAGAGGGAGATTTAGCTACACATAAGATAAATAAGCATAGATATACCCATAATCTCCATTGAATTATATTGTTGAAGATTTTAGCGAATGTTACTTCAAACTTGGTTCTCCCACAATATCAACAATGGAAGTGAGCAAATCTTCTACTTAGAAAGTCTCCAATGTATTCTTCACCCAAAATTTATACAATATTTTCTTCTCCAAAAATGGAGGCTATGAACTACACTAAACTAAACCCTAAAAATTGGGGAAGATGGAATTGTTGTTTAATAATGATAGGGTTTGAGTCATTTTTGTCAAATTGGGTCAACATGTGCAATTACAGTTTTGCCTTTGGGCTGAAATCCTCCGCTAGGCTGCGATCGTACAGGTTTTCTGCGTCCGCGGATATGCGACCACTGTTTTCCCTTGCAACCATGATTAATTGATCATCCTTGACTGCCACGGCTGTGGTCAGTAGATTGTGACCGCGATACCAGAGGCCTATTCCGTTTTAGGTCTTCAGCTACACTTTCTTGCTTCCTTTTTGATCATTTTGAGCTTCAATCCACATCTTTCAAACCCTTTAACTCTATGCCTACAAGAAGTGGATATTAGTGTATCTAATCTCAATTATGTCTCATTTATTCATCTATAACAAGGTAATATACATGAATAATGAGTACAACTTTAGTGGTAAACTCACCACTCATCAACTTTCAATGGAAATTGTTAATCCTTCACTTAGGAATTTCTCTAATGTCTTCTTCGATTAAGAGTAGTACAATAGTGTTCCCTAAAGATGATAAATTGATAAAGGGTAAAAGATGGATTATAATGAGCTAAAAACCCTTATTCAAGCCCCAATTCTACATTTTCCAATTATTACAAAATTTCCACCTTGCTTGTAAGCAAATTTCAGTTCTTCCTTGAAACTTTTCAGCCCTATCACGATCACCATATCTTGACCGCGTTCCTGACTCCTGCGATCGCGGTGGTCACCTCACAATCTCCAATATTTTAATTGACCTCAGATGGAAATTGTGACCCTCAGTCCATGATCATGGTAACTGAGGGTCGATTCTTGGGCCTGATTTCCAGCATTCGTGGTAACTGAGGGTCGATTCTTGGGCATGATTTCCAGCATTTGGCTCTTTTCATTCATATTTCTTCTCTTTCATCTTTTCCTCAGCTCCTTTTAATCAAGTTTCCTTGCTCATCTTCCCATTTCAACTTTTACCTAAATAAATGAGTATTAAGTAAGAAATTAACAACAAACCAATGGAAAAGCATGATAATTTAGGCTTAAAAGGTGCTAGTAAGTTGTCAAATTTATGACTTATCAACACCCCCTACTTAAACTATTGCTTTTCCTAAAGAAATTGAGGATAATTCAATAAGATATTATTTTTAACTCAATTCCACCCAAAGAAAAGCTATACTAAAGGAATAAGTTAGCAAAGCTCTACAAAGATTTTCCAAACATGTCATGGTAACAAGTAAACAAAAATTTTTCAATAAGCACATATTTATGAAGCAAGGATGAAAGTTTATATCAAATGAACCTTGCAAATCAACAATGCATCTAAAGAGGAGACACAAAATCTTCAAAGATTGTCTTAATCTTCCCAATGCAACTTACTTCACCCATTTACCCAAACTGAGAGTATAACTTTACCCTCTACCCAAAGTATTGATGTCGCACACATAGAAGAATTAGATCCTCACACATAAGACATTGAAATTTCTAAAGGAGCTCAAATAATGAAAGAATTCACACTCACTCTCTCAAAGAAATTCAAGCACAACGAGTAGAACTGTAGGCTTGCCCTATGTGTTTTTTGACACAAATGTAGATTTTAGTTTGGAATCACCAAGGTCTTGTGGGTTTAGATGAAGGTTTAAGGTGCAGGTAGGAATATATATGGATAAAGTGACTAAGAAACCTCCTTTAATGCATTTGCTCAACCCCTTCTACCCCCAAAATTTTAAATTATCCTCTTTATTCTCTTTCAAATAATTTCCCATATTTCCCTACCTTTTTGATTAGCATTTACCAGACAATTTAAAGCCACTAGTTTTCTTTCATTATTTCTTTGACTTTTTCAAGAGACATTTCTAACTTTAAGCTCTTCTCAGCCCCCATTTTTCTGATTTCTCTTCAGATTCTATAGGCTAAGCTATACAACTATACTATCAAGTATGTCTCTTTTCTCTTAAGTACATGATTTGACAAACTTACATACACCTTTCTTGTCTCATCTTAACACATCATATTCATACCCCCAAACTTGGAGTTTGAACCATCCTTACATTATTCTCCCAACTACACAAACCCCTAAACTTAGGATTCTGCCTGTATTTCATTGCTTAGGATCATGCGATGCATCAAATGAGGTTAAGTACAAAAAGAGATATTTTCAAAAGGGTTTAGGTGTTATAGCATGGTTATCATTACAATAAGAATGAATGATGGGCAAAAAGGCTCAAATGGGTTAACTAGGAAACAATGTTAAGGTGGAAACTTGGCTATGTAATGGTAAAAATAGCCTCTGGTCATCCTCCAAACCAAGTTTGCCTAGAATTTTGCTCTTAACACACTTGGGACAAGTTTTAGACTACACATATGTATAAGAATTATTCAAAAATCTTACCACACATGGCATCGTACTCACAGAGCAAAAAGTTAGCCCTCCAACCAATTTAAGAAATTTGAGCTTCATAAGTTACTCCGAGTCAAAAACTCATCCTTGTAAAGAGAGCCAAAAATGGAATTTAATGGTCTCACTAAAAAAAAAGCTCAATAACATCCTTGAATGGTGTCACCCAATCTATCATAGGGCAAGGCAAGCATTCATGTCTCTCGGGTTACTTATACTTCACCCGGGGATGCTATGATAAGAACATTAATCGATCAAACCATAAACGCAACATTCATTAACAATGTACACTAAAGACCATTGGTATCCAATTTTAAGACCAATTGGAAGCAAAACCATGCTTCAAAAATGATCACATAGTGTCCCAAGAAAGTTCACATTAACCTTTACAAGCATATAAGGCGTTCCACTCTTATTGATGTTTTAACAAACATGTGGTGTGCATATGCCATGACCTAATTCATAAGTCTTGATGTCACCTAATAAGACCCACCAGTAGGTAAGCCAACACCATAACCCGGAGCTAAGGCAATGGGTCACTTTGGTAGAAATGCCCAACAAGGGCCACAATAGATGAGCACAATAACAAACAACAATGTTCCAGAATAGACAATCAACTACAAATGCCAATCCCACAACCTTGTAATATCAGTACAAGAGCATCTAAATATGACAATAGGAAATACAACTCATGGTCTAAATAGTTTTATACACTCGTCTTGAATAAAAAGACTGAATAAAGATAGGAGGGAAATAGGCGACTTGAAACTCCAAGAGCTCACTTTATTTCTAGAAGATCTACACTACACGATCTCAACTCAGCGACGACAACTAGTACTCGTGTCTGTACTATAAAGGTACTAAAGTTTAGTATGAGTACCAAAACAACGGGTACTAAGTAGGAATCATTGGTTGACTGAGCTAAATTATAATATAAAAATGATATAAAGCAAGATAATATCTTTAAGTCAAGGTACAAAATTAAACCTAAATCGTCTTCATCATCACTGTACAAAATAACTATCAACTAGAACAATAAAAGGACACCTTATATCAATACGAACCAAAACCATCATATAACATGAGTAATCAATCTGGAAGCGTAAAGAGATGTATACAATTACAACCACATGAATACCAATTTCAATGCGCATACATCTATTAGAGTGTAAAGTAAAAAAACCCACCATGACATCCCATACCACCCGGGGGTACACCCAAAAGAACATAAAGTAAAGAACTCATCACGATGTCCCGTACCACCAGAGAGTGCATCAATAGATCAAATCATTACGTATCACGATGTATAACAAACTTCTCATTATCCTTACTTTCCATAATTCCCATCAACAGTCATTTACCATGATCCATAATCATCATTAATTACAGCAATTGAAATAACATATACTAGGGTAATCATAATACCATATAGACATTTAGATATCTATGATATCAATGCACTCTATCTAGTCATTATTAACTAACCAACACTTATTATTATTAGGCTACTAATTCACTACTCGTTATAGGATTTCTAAATCATATCCTAACCGATCCTTTACTAAATCTTTATTTACGAGATAACACTAATTATTATATACTAAATAGCCAATATCAACACCTAGTCAAAATGCAATACAAACCATAGATGCCATTGACCAAAGCTTATTTCTAGTTATCATAGGCGTACTAGTCATCAAATAGGAAAAGGTTGCATATTATCAAACACACATACCTATCTATCAACCAATGCCTCTTACTATCTAGAATCATAATCTAAAAATCCTCATTTAACAACCCAACAACATTATATTTAGTCATCAATACTATTAATTATCACCAATGCTCACCTATTATAACTATTGACCATATAAAAACCACAATAGCTAGTTATCATATTTCAACCAACATGGTCCACTATCTAGTATTCTAGACTTCTAGTCATCAAGTAAAATAGCCACTTAATAGTCAACTAGCTACCACACAACTCATTTAACTAGACAATATTCCTGAGTTAATCCCTATATTCAAGGAAAACATTCCCACTAGATGAATTCTTATTTCTACATAAGATTTCACTTGCCAATTAGCCTTAACTCTTTATTCGACATATTTTATTTCAACTCACCATTTAACACTAGTGAGAAATACACCACTAAACAAGTGATTAGGATTAAAGAATTATAACTGGCATCCCATGAATAGCATCATATCCTTAAGGAATACACGAATGTAATCATAGAAAGGCATATCACACATAAGCAGATATACGCATGTTTGCCATACATAACATCAATATATCCTTCGGATGTACCGGACATCATAATATCATCAATATATCCTCCGGATGTACCAAACATCATAATATCATCAATATATTCTCTGGACTTATCGGGCATCATCAGAACAACAATATGTCCTCCGAATGTACCGAGCATCATAATATCATCATTATATCCTCCAAACTTACCAGGCATCAAATATCATTATTATGTCCTCCCAATATACCGGGCATCATAATATCATCAATATATCCCTCCGAACTTACTAGACATCTTCGTAACACAATATATCCTCCGGATGTACTGAGCATCATAATATCATTAATATATCCTTCGGACTTGTCGGGCATCAATATTCATCCTAACATCAATATATATATATATATTTATATTTATATGTAGCCAAATCATTGACAAGTACAAGCCCCACAAATAGACGAGTGCAAGAGAAGCAAGGGAAGGCATATCATAGTATCTCACTATTCATTATCAATACATTATAATAATAAGTGCATGAACATGCATATACATATGGTGTGAACACTTAACACATTACCGGGCATGATATGATTGTTAGAATGGTCAATTACGAGTCATGGATATACTTTCTAGAATCTATCTTATTAGGCATGATTCACAATACTTGAAATAAATGGGATTCTTCGGCACAAACATAAGTTTAGTCACCAAGCTTGTGCATAATATGAGCAATGACATTATCCAAGGCTCACATAGTAAACTAGCCAATACATCAAGTGATAGCATAGCCATAGGTTCAATTCACAAGACTTTTTAATGCTATCCAAAAATTGTCAATAAGATAATCAATCAAGTATTTTCATTATCCCTAAAATCAACATCATGAATAATACATTTGCTGGGTTTAGCCATCGTGTTACCAAAAGCAAATTCTTGGCGTTCAACAAGTATCTAGGTCACTAATGAAGTTCATAGTTCAAGCTTAAGGCGAGTCAAGTTCCGCTTCAAATATCCCAAATTATCTTCTTCAAGTCTAACTTCTACCCAGAATTAGACTAAGTTATCTAAATCATGTCTCAAAGGTTTAACAGTCCACACTAGTTCTATAGGACAATTCTTCCTCAAGTTTTACTCCTAAGTCATCCAAAGCATAAAATGCCAATTCGAAAACTAGGCATATCTAGGTCAACTTACTCTTAAGATGAGTGAACAAGGTCACTCCTGTCTAACTAGAGCAATTAGAGTATTCTTATGCTATTCATGAAGTAACAAGTCCAACTAACCAAGTTTCCAGACTATGAGTCAAATATCGCACTTTGTGTGTTCAGAAGCCTAAGTGATTCAACCAATCCCAATCATTACCATCCACTATTTCAACATCTAAAACCCTGCCCAATCTTAGCAAGATATCATAATTATACTATAATAAATCTCAATCTAATACAACTAAGCCTAACCTACCTCGAACCCAAATATATCTCACGAACCAACAATCTTCGCTTTCCCTTTCCTCAAAGCTTCTTCCTTGAGCCAAGCTATCAATAACATAATCTATGCATTATTCTGAGAAAATCAACACCCATATTGTACAATTGTGCGTTGTGTCCAAAACGACATAAAATATCCTCAAGTGGGTCCCATATACGAAAAATGACTTTTAGAGACCAACCTATTGATCAAATATCATTAGGGAGTTATATCCCTCAAGAAACTAGTGCAAATCAATCACATTTGGGGATAAAATCAAGCCTCAAACCATTAGGGGTTTTAGGTCAAACAATCAAGAATTCAACACTAAAATTAAAGGATTCATACTGTAGATTTAATGTTAATCATGATTACAAAAGTTATTCAAGCTCTCAATCAACACTGAAGACTCAATTTGAGGTCTACACGCTCTATCAGGGTTTTGGAATTTAAGACAATGGGAGAAATGGACAATTCTCGGCCATGAAGAGCATTTAAATAATCCCTCCCAGGCCCTCAACTAGTTCGATTGAGCATGTACGCTTGCTGCGATCGCAACATCACGATCATGGCATCGCGATCGCACCAATTCCTCCATGATTGCAGTATCTTGCTGCACTTAATGACGGCTAAAACTTTAAATTTTCTTCCAAGCTTTAGCCAAGTCCTTGGGATGCATCCGAAGTCTAATATGAGCAAACAAGATATGCAACCATATTGATTTTGACATTTCGGAAGCATTGGCGAAGTTAGATTTTCCATCCAAGGTTTTTTTGACCAAATGTGGCCACTACACCCGAATTTCTAATTTATCAACTTTCTGACCAACTGGTCAAAACATGTTCGGATGTAGTGGGACCCGAACTAAAGGTCTACCCAACCTAAAATAAATATTCTAGAGCTACTAAAGCAGTCAGAATTTGCATCCAATATTATTTTACTGAAGTTTATGCTCGATGGCCATTTGGAACCACCAAAGACTTCTAAATAGGGAAATGGTTCTAAAAACCAAACAGATAGCCTGGTAATTGAACTATCGATTCCAGCAAGTCATAAGTAACTTAGGGAAACTATGGAAAACCTTTAATAGCAAAAATAAATGGAATCACGAGAAATGACCAAAGGATCATTACAACTTCTACTACTAAGGAACTTCCATCCCCAAAAGTTAAATATGAAGAAAATATCTGAAGTCTCGAACAAATAAGGTTACTGGGCCTACATCTCGCTCTAGATCTCCCAAGTGGCCTTCTCCACTAGGTGGTGCTTCCACTTAACCTTAACTATAAAAATCTATCTAGTACACAACTGTCTCATATCACTAGCCAAAATGCACATCGGCTCCTCCACGAAGGTCAACTGCTTGTCTTACTGGACTGAATCCTACCTAAGCACATGAGATGGATCCGGAATATACTTCCGCAACATAGAGTTATGGAAAATGGATGAACAACAACAAAATCTAGAAGCAAGGCTAACTTATAGGCCACCTCTCCAACTGTGCAGAGAATCTCAAAAAGACCAATATATCGAGGGCTGAGCTTACCCTTCTTTCCGAACCTTATCATACCTCTAATAGGCGAGACATGAAGAAACACACGGTCACTAACTCCAAATCTCAAAGCACAGAGCCTATGGTCTGTGTAGGCCTTCTGCCTACCCTGGGATGTTCTTATCCTATCCTAAATCACCTCGACTCTATCCAATGAGTCCTGAAGAAAATCTGTACCACCGGGTCTCACCTCAGAAGTCTCAATCCATCCTATTAGAGAACAACATCTCCTACCATACAAAGCCTCATAAGGCGCCATCTCAATACTAAAATGTTAGCTGTTATTGTCGGTGAACTCTGCCAATGCTAAGTGCGATCCCAATGACCTACAAAATCCATAACATAGGCTCAAAGCAGATCATCAAGCACCTGAATAGTCCGCTCAGAGAGACCATCTATCTGCAGATGAAAGGCTGTACTCAAATCACTCGAGTACCTAACTCCTCCTGGAATACCCTCCAAAATCGTGAAGTAAATATAGAATCATGGTTTGATATGATAGAAACAGGTACCCTATACAAATGAACTATCCCCCAAATATAAATTTGGGCTAATCTCTCAGTACAGAAGGTCATCTGAATAGAAATAAAATGTGTTGACTTGGTCAAATGATCCACAATAACCCCGACCCAACCCAAACTAGGGCCTTATCGTAATAGGCATCCAAAGTCCAACTAGGACTGGATATCACCCCCATTAACCAACCCAACCAACCTACAACTATCCTGAGTTAGATTAATTTTGAACATATATCAAGATAGTGTTATTGTAAAATCCAAGATTCTAGGATAGGTCTATGACTGTGACCACCCAAACGAGCCCAACAGTTCGATACCAACCAATAATCAATATCAAACCAAACCATAATCCAAAACCATAGCCATATAAGTTCCAAATTAATTATATAATCCCAAAATAAAAGAGGATGGAATAATAAGAAATATAGTCTAATAATATAAGCCCCAATGCCAATGCCAATGCCAATACGAATATTGACACTAATACCAATCCCGCCTATACCAACCTATAGTAGTTCCATAAAATCCTCTTACCAAAAATAAACCAATATCTAGTTGGGACATGCCTCTAACCATAGCCAAAAGAAATATCCATAAAATAACCAAACTATATGAAAATGTCCATAACATGAAATAGAGCCTTCCAAAAAGATAGAAGCTCACCACTTCAATCCAGAAGATGATCCTGAGATTCGATCACTATGCAAAAAGAGTTAGAACAGCCGGTTCTTGCATCGCGGGGGGATATAGCTGCCTAAAGACGGGATAGCGGTGAATGCTAGCATGAACTCAGGATAAGGATGAAATAATGCCATCCAGTAAAACCAAGTAAACCAGCCATATGCATACAAACCATACATATATATGTATATAACCATGCCAGGAAAGGGAACTGAATTTAGCAAACATTTGAAACCATTAACCTGGGTATGTGTAGCTTAACCATCCTAAAACTACCCACAAGATATATGGGTCTAGTATAACCCTTTGAATGGGCCTCGATATATGTAGCCGCACGAACCAGAGATACCATAAGAGTAGGGGATTACCAAGTACCCTTCACTCTCCATGATCATATGTACAATGTACTTAGAGGATTCCCGTGTACCTTATGAGTATCATATATGGTCGCCATGACCAACCTCTTATATCGGTAAACATGAGTTTTCAGTGTTTGTCCATAGGAATCCCACCTTTACGATAAGCTATCACACCCCGCCATTATTGCCCAATTAAAACCATTTCCAACCAACCAATCTATAATTCCATTTATTATTAACCAAGTCTATTAATAGTGGCATTGTCGTACCGACTATAACTTGTAAGTATTGTCCTTAGCCAAACCTTTTAAGGTAAAGGGATTCCCGTGTACCCATTTACCAAGTTAATCTGGGGGAATCCCATGTACCCCACAAGTGTTCCATTACGTTTGCATGTGGGAGTCCCATGTACCCTACAATGATATTAAATTAAAACCAAACCACTCTATTTAACCATTCCAAACTATTTAAACCAATTAGAGTTCCATTACCAAGTTGAAACCATGCAATAGTTCCATTGAAAATCCAATAATATAGTAAAAGAATTATCATAGGTATTTTATCAAACATGTTGGGGGCATAGTATTTCCAAAACCAAAACCAATTTCCAAATAAACATTCCCATGCAACCAATTATCAAAAGCCACCACTAAATCATGTAATAACATAACTAAAACATGGTAAAACCATAACCAAGCATTTATAACCAAAACCCCAACACATATTTGAACACCCCCAAACCATACAATAAAAACATTGTATAAAACATGCCTTTAGTTGGAACTAACAATGAGGGAAAAGTACATGCCTTAAGTGAGAAGATAATGGAGAGAAATCACCAACATAACCCCCAAATTAATCCTTAAGATGTAACCCTAGCTTCCTTTGTCCAAGAAATTTAGAGAAGATTGATGAGTGTTTTATAAGTGTTAATTAATAGAATAATAGGGCAAATAACCTCCCAAGTGAGTTAAAAGTCGTGGGGCCTTATTATGTTAAGTGAGGAAATATCCAGATTGCCCTCAATTAAACTGCATAAAAATCACATCATAAGGTACAACTACCCCATACGAATCCTACCCCCTGTATGAGTGGTACCCACCACTCGTACCTAAGGCCTCCTCATTGGACCACCACCGTTACAGGTATGACTCAACTTATCCAAACCAATTCATACCCATGTATGTGAGTAGTACCCTAGACTCGTACCCCTAACAGAGTAGAATCATAAGAGGTTTGAACACTGTCCAATATATGAGTGCATGGTATGACTCGTACCCTGTCTTACGGCTCGCGATGAGCCACTCGTACTCAGATCCAAGTTAAGTTACCAAGTCTAAGATTAAGTGAAGGAAATAGTCAAACCCAACAACCCGTATCCACCAATATAACTTGTACCTCTCAAGTCGTATCCATTCCAGGAACTAGGTTCAACCCACCATCCAACACTGGTCAGCATACGACCAACCCATACCACTCGTACCTCAGTGTACGACTCATTCCCCCTAGTCGTAACTTGTCCAAAAACTATAAATCTAGGAAATTTTCTAAGGGTCAAAATCCCAGGGTGTTGTAAACTCAAATACGGTCATGACCACAAAAAATATGAGGCAAGCCACTAATGAAGTCCGTAGTAATACTTTCCCATTTTCACTCGAGAATGGGCAATCTCTGAGTTAATCTACCTTAATGTTGATGCTCATCCTTAACCTACTGACAATAAAGGCAACAAGCCACAAAGTCTGCCATATCTCTCTTTATACCATCCGACCAATAATGCTACCTCAAATCTCTATACATCTTACCCATATCAAGGTAAATAGAATATCTAGAGATGTGAGCCTCATGAAGAATTAATTGAATCAAGTCATTAAGATGGGGGATACACATATGACCCTAAAATCTCAAAATCCCCTCGAAATCAATGGTGTGCCTCCTAGACTCACTACTCACCACATGATCTCGAAGAAAACACAACTTTCTATCCTTATACTGATGATCATGAATCTGCTCAAATAGGGAGGACCTCGCCTCCACACAAGACAAAATCCTTGCAGGATCTGAAATATCGAGGCAAATAATCAAATTGGCTAAGGACTTAATATCCCATGCAATGGGCCTCTGAGAAGCTGATATGCATGCCAAGCTTCCCATACTCACCGCCTTGCGACTCAAAGCATTAAGTACCATATTTGCCTTACTCAGATGATACAAGATGGAAATATCATAGTCCTTTAACAACTCCATCCATCACACTATCAAAAATTAAGCTCTCTCTGGGTTATAAGATACTGAAGGTTGCGATGATTGGTGAAAATCTCACAATGCTGACCATACAAATAATGCCTCCAAATCTTGAGCGCGGAAAAAATCACTGCCAACTCCAAATCATGAGTGTGATAGTTACTCTCATGCACTTTAAGCTATTTAGAAGCATAAGCAATAAACTAATCCTACTGCATCAAAACACAACTAAGGATCACGAAACACGGTGAATTCGTCACCCTTAACAGGAAGAGTTAACACTAGAGATAAAGTAAGAAATTCCTTGAGCTTTACAAAACTCAACTCACACTCCTAAGACCTTAAAAAAGGAACTTCAATCTGAGTCAATCTAGTCATAGGGGCTGAAATAGTGGCAATGCTCTCAACAAAGTGCCTGTAATAACCAACCAACCCAATGAAATTGTGAACCTCAGTCAGAGACATAGGCTTAGGCCAATAATGAATCGTAGAAATCTTAGCCGGGTTCACTATAATACCGGCTTTAGACATGGCATGTCCAAGGAATGACACTGACTTAAGACAAAGTCACACTTAGAGAACTTAGCAAAAAGCACATGACCTTGTAAAGTCTGAAGCACAACCCTTAAGTGTTGTTCATGCTCCTCACTACTCCTCGAATACATAAGAATGTCATCAATGAACATAATAATGAAAGAGTCTAGATAGGGTCTGAACATATGGTTCATCAAGTCTATGAATGCGGCTAGAGCATTAGTCAAACCAAAAGACATCACCAGGAACTCAAAATGACCATAATGGGTCCTGAAAGTTGTCTTCAGGATATCCTCAGCCTGAATCCTCCGTTGATGATAATTGAACCTCAAATCAATCTTTGAAAACACAGCTGCACCCTGAAGTTGGTCGAACAAGTCATTGATGTGAGGTATAAGATAACGGTTCTTCACCGTCACCTTATTAAGTTGCCTATAATAGAAACACATATGCATAACACCATTTTTCTTCTTTATAAACAACATAGGAGCTCCCCATGGGGACCCACTTATTATAATAAAACCCTTACCAAGAAGATACTAAAGCTGAGAATTCAGCTCCTTAAGCTCAGTAGGAGCTATACGGTAAGGTGCCATAGGAATAGGTTGGTGCTAAGCTTAAGGTCAATAACAAACTCAATCTTACAATCAGGGGGAATACCAATCAGGTCGATAGGGAACACATCAGGAAACTCACAAATAATAGGAACAGAGTCGAGCGACGGACTCTCCACATGAGTATCACATATATAAGCAAGATAAGACTCGCATACCCCTTGATATAAGTCTCCTAGCACACATATAAGATCTAATCCCCGTTGGCTCACGGATAACCGTTCCCTGCCACACGACTGAGGTACGCCGGGCATGACTAAGGTAACAATCTTGGCAAAACAATCCATGATCGCATGATAGTGGGATAACTAGTTCATTCCCAGAATCACATCAAAATCCAGCATATCCAAAATAATAAGATCAACATAAGTATCAACATCACTAACTTTCACAACAGATAATCTGAATACTCAATCCACTACTAGATAATCACCCACAAGAGTAGATACATACAATGGTACAAATAATAAATCACTAGTTAAGTCCAACCATGGTGTATAGTAAGTAGATAAACAATAATAAGTGGATTCGAGATTAAATAAAGCAAGAGACAAATTGCATCACACCAAAATTGTACCTGTAACTACAACATCCGAAGTCTCAACCTCGGGTCTAGTAGGTATTACATATAACTAACCAAACCCCACCACCTGCCTGGGCACCTAACCAACCTCCTATCCTACCTGCCTATGTACTACCCTGAGCACCCTGGAAAATACCTTTGTGACCTCGCAAACCACCTCTACAGAGGGATAAACTACCCTAATAGGAGCAAGACCCTAGGCTAAAAAGACCATCGCCCCATAACTAGGACAGTCATGAAAAATGACCAGAAAACCCACAAGTAAAACAAGAGTCATAAACAGAACTAGTACTCACATATCCAGCTGATCCAGAGTAACCACCACATCTAGGACAGCCTATAGACGAACCTCTTAAGACTGATCATCGCCCTTACAGAGCGACCACTGGTACCAAACTGACCTTCATCATTAGTCTGAAGAGCTTCTTGAAATGGTCTACTGGCCTGTCTCTGAGGTTAAAATGATAGATGCGAAGGATGCCTAACCAGAGAACTACCACCTCTGAATTGGGAACTACTACAACTCCCACCAAATCTACCCTGGTACTTGGGCCCCTTATCACAGCCCATACAATCTATGTCCTCCATCACTCTAACATAATTATAAACCTCAGCAAAGGTCCTACCCACAACAACAAAACTCTGAGTAGCTATCCGAATAGGGAGTCTCAGTCCTCTCATAAAACAGCAAACTCTCTTATACTCAGTATCAAAAATAAAAGTCGTATGCCTGGCCAACTTATGGAAATGGGCCTCATACTCATAGTCTGTCATAGAACCCTGCTCCAATATAGTAAAATAAACCCTCAGTCGATCCCTAAGGCTGCGCGGCATATACTTCTCCAAGAATATCTCAGAGAATTAAGTCCATGATAGGGAAGAGGATCTAGCTGGCTTAGAACTCATAAAACCTCTCCACCAGTGTCGAGTAGATAAATCCAATTGAAATATGGTCTAATCCACACCAAAAGTCTCAACAAGGCCCAATCCACGGAGCCTATCCTTACAAGTAGTAAAAAACTCAAATACATCCTCCCTAGAAGCACCAAAAACCTAGGTGAAGCCAACATCAAAAGCCTACCTATCATCTTCTGCTCCTCAACAGACATAGCAGGCCAAATCACAACCTCAAGAGGCCATTGACAGAACAACTGCTGGTATAGGAGGAACCTCAACTCCAAGAGCTGCAGCGGCAGACTGTACTTCTGTCCAGTAGTCTATGAACTATTAATAATACCCAGCAACTGAACTGAGGCATCTTTGAGCAAAGAAGAAGGAATAAAACCTGGTGGATCCTGGGCTAGTCCTTGGCCCACCGTCGGTAGTGATGGAGGAATCTCTATCTCAGGTACAGAAATGGGGTTTGGGAGAGGTGGCTCATCCTGGTCCGTAAATAGGGAAACATCATAAGGTTGTCCTCAAATAGGAGTAGGATTCTGGGACTCAGTCTTAGTACCCTCATCACGCATAGCTGTAGCACATGTCCTAGGCATCTGCGAAAGAGTAAAGTCAAAAAAATATCCTACAAACCAACCCAGACTCTTAGCACGATGTGAGTGAAAAAAGTGAAGGACTCCTAAGAATGTACCATAGCCTTCTGAAGATAGAAAACAAACGTCAATATTCTAATTCACAGGACTCTATTAGACACTTTCTTTTGTACCAACAATACCAGTGAAACGTAGGCTCTGATACTAATTTGTCCTGACCCAATTCACGAGTCGTGATGAAACTTACTGAGACCCACCAGTAAGTAAGCAAATACCATAATCAGAGTTACGACAATAGGTCTTTTTGGTAGAAACACCCGACAAAGGCCACAATATATGAACATAATAACAAACAACAATGTTCCATAATAGACAATCAACTATGGATACCAATCCCATGACCTGGTAATATCAGTACAAGAGCATCTAAATATGATAATAGGAAATACAACTCATGGTCTAAATAGTCTTATTCATTTTTCTTGGATATAAAAGACTAAATAAAGTAGGAAAGAAATGGGCGACTCGAAACTCCAAGAGCTCACCCTATCTCGAGAAGATCTACACTGCATGATCACAACTCAATGACAATAACTTATACTAGGGTCCGCACTACAAAGGTACAAAAGTGTTGTATAAGTACCAAAACAATGGGTACTCAATAGGCATCATCGGCCGACTGAGCTAAATTATGATATAAAGATGATATAAAGCAAGATAATATCTCTAAGTCAAGGTACAAAATTGAACCTGAATCATCTTTATCATCACTATACAAAATAACTAATCAATTAGAACAATAATACGATACCGTATATCAATATGTACTAAAACTGTTATATAACATGAGTAATTAATCCAAAAGCGTAAAGCGACATATATACAATTACAACCATATGAATACCAAGTTCAATGCGCATACATCCATTAGAGCATAAAAAAAAGAACCCACCACGGCATCCCATACCACTGGGGAGTACACCCAAAAGGACATAAAGTAAAGAACACATCACGACATCCTATACCATCGGAGAGTGCATCAATAGATTAAAATCATCACGTATCATGATGTATAACCAACTTCTCATTGTCCATAATTTTCTATAATTCCCTTCAATGGTCATTTACCAAGATCCATAATCATCATTAATTACCACAATGAAATAACATTTATTAAGGTAATCATAACCATAGGCATATAGCCATTTAGATATCTATGATGTCAATAGACTTTATCTAGTCATTATTTACAAACCAACACTTATTATTATTAGGATACTAATTCACTAGTCATTATAGGATTTCCAAATCATAGCCTAACCGATTCTTTACTAAATTGTCATTTACCAGATTACACTAATTGTTATCTACTAAATAGCCAATATCTACACCTAGTCAAGATGCACTACTAAACCGTAGACGCCATTGACCAAAGCTTATTTCTAGTTATCATAAGCGCACTAGTCATCGTGTAGAAAAAGGTTACATATCATCAAGTGCTCACACCAATCTATCAACCAACGCCTCTTACTATCTAGTATCATAATCTACAAATCCTCATTTAACAACCCAACAACATTATACTTAGTCATCAATACCATTAACCATTACCAATGCTCACCTATTATCATCATTGGCCACATAACAACCACAATAGCTATTTATCATATTTCAACCAACATGGTCCACTATCTAGAATCCTAGACTTCTAGTCATCAAGTAAAATAGTCACTTAGTAGTCCACTAGTTCCCATACAACTCATTTCACTAGGCAATATTCATTTGTTAATCCATTTATTCAAGCCAAACATACCCAATAGGTGAATTCTTATTTCTACACAAGATTCCACTTGCCAATTATCCTTAAGCTTTATTCAACATATTTTATTTCTAATCACCATTTAACACTAGTGAGAACTACACCACTAAACAAGTGATTAAGTTTGAAGAATTATAACTGACACCCCATGATTAGCAGCATTTCTTTAAGGCACATACGAATGTAAGTATATAAAGGCATAATTGCACATAAGCAGATATACACATGTTTACCACACATAACATTAATATATCCTCCAAATGTGCCGGGCATCATAATATCATCAATATATCCTCCAGATGTATCGAGCATCATAATATCATCAATATCTACTCTGGACTTACTGGGCATCATTATAACATTAATATGTCCTCCGTATGTAATGGGCATCATAATATCATTAATATATCCATCGAACTTGTCAGACATCATAATATCATCAATATGTCCTCCGGATGTACCAGGCATCATAATATTATCAATATATCCTCTGAACTTACCTAACATCATCGTAATATCAATATTTCCTCAGGATGTGTCGGGCATTATAATATCATCAATATATCCTCCGGACTTGCTGGACATCAACATTTATCATAACATCAATATATATATATATATGTATGTATCCAAATCATTGACAAGTACAAGCCCCACAAACAGTAAAGTGTAAGAGAAGCATGGGAAGGCATGTCATAGTATCTCACCATTCATTATTAATACATTATAATAGTAAGTGCATGAACATACATATCCATATGGTGTGAACACTCAACACATTACTGGGCTTGCCATGATTGTTATCATGGTCAATTATGAGTCATGGTTATACTTTCTAAAATCTCTCTTTTTAGGCATGATTCACAATACTTAGCACAAAAGGGATTTTTTGTCACAAACATAAGTTTAGTCACCAAGCTTGAGCATGATATGAGTAATGACATTATCCAAGGCTCATATAGTAAACTAGCCAATATGTTAAGTGATAGCATTGCCATAGGTTCAATTCACAAGACTTTACAATGCTATCCAAATAGTGTCAATAAGATAATCAATCAAGTATGCACATTATCCCCAAAATCAACATCATGAATAAACCATTTACCGGGGTTAGCAATCATATTACCAAAAACATATTCTAGGCGTCCAACAAGTAATTTGGTCATTAATGAAGTTACATAGTTCAAAGCTTCTAATATCCCAAATTATCTTCTTCATGTCTAACTTCTATCCAAAATTAGACTAAGTTATCTAAATCATGTCTCGAAGGTTTAACGATCCACACTAGTTTAATAGGATAATTCTTTCTCAAGTATTACTCTTAAGTCATCCATAACATCAAATGCCAATTCCATAACTAGGAATATCTAGGTCAACTTACTTTTAAGATGAGTGAACAAGGTCACTCTCGCCTAAATAGAGCAACTAGAGCATTCTTGACACAAACAAAACCAGGGCCTTGTCGTAATGGGCATCTCAAGTCCAACTAGAACTGGAGACCACCACCATTACCCAACCTAACCAAACTACGCATATCCTGAGTTAGATAAATTTTGAACATATAACAAGATAACATTATTAAAAAATCCAAGACTCTGAGATAGGTCAATGCCTGTGACCACCCAAACAAGCCCAACCGTCCGATACTGACCAATAACTAGTACCAAACCAAACCACCATCTAAAACCATAACCATATGAGTTTCAAAATAATTATATAATCCCAAAATAAAAGAGGATGGAACAACCAACAATACAATCAACCATTCTTAGCCCTAATACCAGTACCAATACTAAGGCTAACACTAATACTAATCCCACCCATACAAACCCTGAGTAGTTCTACAAAAGCCTCTAACCAAAAGAAAGCCAATATCCAGTTGGGATATGCCCCTAACCATAGCACAAACCAATATCCATAAAATAACCAAAGTATATGAAAATGTCCATAATATGAAATGAAGCCTTTTGTAAAGATGGAAGCTTACCACTTTGATCCAAAAGTTAATCCCAAAATTCAATTACTATGCAGGAGAAGTAGAATGATCAATTTTTGCATCGCGTGGGGATACAACCGCCCAAAAATAATTTAGTGGGTGAACGTTGGCATGCAATTAGGATAAAGATAGAATAATTCCATCCAATTTAACAAAGTAAACCAACCATATGCATACAAACTATACATAATATGTATATAACCATATCAGGGAAGTGAAATAGGTTTAGCATGCATTTGAAACCATTTACTTGGGTATGTGTAGCTTAACCATCCTAAAACCATCCATAAGCTATATGGGTCCAGTGTAACCCCCTAAACGGTCCCTGGTGTACTTAGTTGCATGAACCAAAGATACCATACAAATAGGGGTTTCCTAAGGACCCTTCGTTGTCTATGATACATATGTACAGTGTACTTAGAGGATTTCCATGTACCTCATGAGTATCATATATGGATGCCATGGCCAACCCTTCATGTCGGCAAATATGAGTTTTCGGTGTTTGTCTATTAGACTCCCACCTTTAAAATTAGCTATCATACCTCACCATTATTTCCTAATTAAAACCATTTAAAACCAATCAATCCATTATTCCATTTATTATTAACCAAGTCTATTTATAGTAGTATCGTCATACCGACTATAACTTGCAAGTAATATCCTTAGCCAAACCTTTTAGAGATCAAGGGAGTCCCACTTATCCATAGATCTCCTTATAAAATTACCTTGGGGGAATCCCATGTACCCCACAAGTGTTCCCTTATTATATTAGCTAGGGGGAGTCCTATGTACCCCACAAGTTATTCATTAACATGTTTACTTGGGGGATTCCATTGTACCCCTCAAAGATTTTAATTAACCATAACCATGACCACCTAACCGTTTTACTTAACCATTTCAAATCATTCAAACCATTTAGGGTTCTATTACTAAGTTCAAACCATGCAATAGTTCCATTAAAAATCCAATAATATGGGAAAAGCATTATCATAAGTATTTAATTAAATATGTTGGGGGCATAGTATTTCCAAAATCAAAACCAATTTCCAAGTAACCATTCCATGCAACCAATTATCCAAAACCCCAACACATATTTGAAAATCCCAAATCCAAACAATAAATCATGCAATGAAAAAATTGTATAAAAGCATGCCATTAGTTGGAGATAACAATGAGAGAAGAGTACATGCCTTAACTGATAAGATAATGGAGAGAAATCACCAACACAGGCCCCAAATTAATCCTTAATATAAAATCATAGCTCCCTTTTCCCAAGAATTTTAGAGAGGATTAGAGAGTGTTTTCTAAGTGTTAATGAATAGAATAATAGGGAAAATAACCTCCCAAGTAAGTTAAAAGTCATGGGGACTTATTAGATTAAGTGGGGAAATGTCTATATTTCCCTTACTTAAATTGTATAAAAATCCTGTCAAAGGGTATGGCTACCCCATACAAATCATACCACCTGTACGAGTGGTACCCACCACTCGTACCCAATGCCTTCCAGTTGGAACCAACACTGTCCAAGATACGACTCACCCAAACCAAGTCATACCTATGTATATGACTAGTACCCTTGACCTGTACCCATGGCAGAATAGAATCACAAGAGGTTTGAACACTTCGACCATACGAGTCTATGGTACGACTCATGCCCTAGCTTATGGCTCATGGTGAGCCACTCATACTCAAATCCAAGTTAAGTTACCAAGTTTATGATTAACTGAAGGAGAGAACCAAACTAAATGACCTATATCCACCAATATGACTCGTACCACTCAATTTTTATCTATTCTAGGAACCAAATTCAACCCACCATCCAGTACTGGTCAGCATAAAATCAACCCATACCATTAGTACCCAGTGTATGACTTGTTCCCACTGGTCGTAACTTGTCCAAAAACCAAAAATCTAGGAAATTTTCTAAGGGTCAAAAACCTAGGTTGTTATATTCTCCCCTACTAGGAATATCCATCCCCGAATAAAAGACAAGGTAGGGTAACCACAAGCACAATTTATTTGCATTACAAAATATCAATCCAACCTTTAACCAAGTTAGAAAATAAAGATGCAAGGATATTAATCTTTCCTTCAACAAAGTTTGAAAACAAAAGTATGTTAAAGAACATTTACCTTCCACACAAATCCCAGGAGCAGAAAACAGATGTGAATACTTGGACTGCATGTCCTCTTTCATTTCCCATGTAGCCTTTTCCACCTTATGGTTCTACCATAGTTACTTAGCTGAGGCTACATCCTTGGTCTATAACTGACGAACCTTCCGATCTAATATCTCAATCGGGACATCTTTATAAGATAGAAAATCCAAGATATCTAATAATTCAAAAGAAACAATCGAAGAAGGATCACCAACGAACTTCCTCAACATAGAAACATGAAATACCAAATAAACGGAGCTCAAACTAGAAGAAAACTCCAATTCATAAGCCACATAACCAGCCCTTTGCAAAACTGCAGAAGGATCAACAAACTGGGGACTGAGCTTCCCTATTTTACCAAATCGCATTACTCCTTTCATGGGAGATACTTTTAGGAATACCTTATCTCCAACCTCAAACTCCAAGTCTCTATGCCTTACATCTACATAGGAATTTTGGAAACTTTAGGAAGACTTAAGCCTATTACGAATCAAATTTACTTTTCCATAGCCTAATAAACCAAATTCAGACCGAACATATCCGCCCCACCAAGCTTAAACAACCTAATAAATTTACACCTTCTACCATATAATGCCTCAAAAAGGGCCATACCAATGCTAGAATGATAGCTATTATTGTAAGAAAACTCTACCAAAGGTAGATGCTCAACCTAATTGCCACCATAATCAATCACACATGCTCGAAGCATATCCTCCAACGTCTGAATAGTTCTCTTTTCTTGCCCATCTATTTGAGGATAAAAAACAATATTTAGACTAATATTATTTCCCAATCCTTTCTGAAAAGACCGCTATAAATGAGATAAAAACTACATACCATGGTTATATATAATTGAAAAAGGTACCCCATACAGCTTAACAATCTCTTAAAGATACAACATCACATAATTCTTTGCCAAAAAGTTAGTCCTCACTTGCAAAAAGCCAGCAGACTTCATCATCCTATCCACTATGACCCAAATCAAATCAAATCAGTTCCAAGACTGAGGAAGACCGTTAATAAAAGGCATATCGATTACCTCCCATTTTTATTCTGGAAAAATGATTTCTTGATTCAACCCACCAAGCCTTATGTTCTCAACTTTGACCTGTTGGTATACTATGCACTTGGCTACAAAATTAGCCATATCCCTTTTCGTACCATTTCACCAATACATCTCCATGAGATCTTGATATATTTTTGTTGAACCGGGATGAACAACATAGCTTGATTCATGAACCTCAGAAAAAATCCTTTGTCGCAAACCTTCGATGTCAGGAACACATAACCTTCTTGGAATCGTAAAGAACCATCACCATCGATCTCAAACACCATCACCCTTTTACCACCAACATTACTCTTGATTTTCATCAAGATAGGATCCAACACTTGTTTCTCCTATATATTTGCACCAAGAGATGACCAAACTACTTCCTGAACCATTACCCCACTATCTTTGGAGTCTATGAGATGAACTCTAAGATTGGTCCAACGGTGAATGTCCTTCACTAATTCTCGCTTTTTTTTCTCCACATGAGCCAAACTCCCTATGGACAACCTGCTAAGAGCATCAACAACCATGTTAGCTTTACTTGGGTGGTAGAGAACACTCATTATCATAGTCCTTGAGAAGCTCTAACCATCTCCTCTGCCTGAGATTTTACGCTTTTTGAGTGAGTACATACTGTAGACTCTTATGATAAGAAAATATGTGCACGTGTACTACATATAAATAATGCCGCCAGATTTTCAAAGAAAAAACCACCGGTAGTAGCTCCAAATCATGGGTAGGATAGTTCCTCTCATGCACCTTTAACTGCCTAGAAGCATAGGCAATCATCTTCCTATGCTACATTAACACGCAACCAAGTCTTACTTAGATGCGTTATAATAAACCATAAATCCCTTATTGCCTTCGGGCAATGTCAAAATTGGAGTCAAAATTATCATATCCTTAAGCTTCTCAAAACTCCCTTCATACGTATTTGACCAAGAAAACTTTACCTTCTTCTGAGTCAACTTAGTCAATGGGGCAACTATCATTGAAAAGATTTTCAAAAACCACCTATAATACCCAGCCAAACCCAAGAAGCTCCGAATGTCAATTGGAGTAGTGGGTGTGGGTCAAGGCTACTTTATAACCATAGACACTTTTTGCGGATACACCATGATCATGCTCAACCAAAACTCATAATTGGAGAACTTGGCATACAACTTTTGTTCCTTCAAGGTCTGCAACACTGCATAGAGGTGATTTGTATGATCCACCTCACTTTTAGAATACACCAAGATGTCATCAATAAACATAATGACAAAAAGATCCAAAAAATGCTTGAAAACCCTATTCATCAAATCCATAAATGCCGCTGGGGAATTAGTCAAGTCAAATAACATCACCAAGAATTTAAAGTGCCCATAACAAGTACGAAAAGACGTCTTAGGGATATCCACCTCCCTAATCTTAAGCTGATGATACTCGGATCGAAGGTCTATCTTAGTAAAGAACTTGACACCTTGCAACTGATCAAACAAGTTATCTATCCTTAGAAGAGGATACTTGTTCTTAACCGTTACCTGATTCAACTGCCAAAGTCAATGTATATCCGAAGGGAACCATTCTTATTACGCGCAAACAACACCGGTGCACCCAACGGGGATATTCTAGAATGAACAAACCCCTTATCCAAAAGATCCTTAAGCTACTCCTTGAGTTTCCTCAACTCAGTTGAAGCCATTCTATAAGGAGGAATAGATATTGGATGAGTGTATGAAACCAAATCAATACCAAACTCAATATCCCTATCCAGAGAAACACCAGGAAGATCATTGAGAAAGACCTCAGGAAACTCACTTACCACCAAAACTGAATGAAAAGAAGGGTCTTATAAGTTAGAATCTTTAACCTAGACCAAGTGATAAGGACATCTTTTGGAGATTAATCTTCCACCTTTAATATAAGAAATAAACCTTCCCCTAGGAGCTAGGGAACTACCCTCCTACTCCATAACTGGTTCACCAGGGAACCTAAAGACAACCTTATGAGTCCGATAATCTAAGGACAAGTAACAAGAGTTTAACCGATCCATACCTAGAATAATATCAAAATCTGCCATATCAAGTTCAAATAAATCCACCAAAGTATCCCTATTACCAATTACCATGCACCCCCTATAGTCTCTCTTAGTAATAATTGAGTTACCTACCCGGGTAGAAACAAAAAATGTATCTGAAATAACCTCAGGATTAAAACTGAAATACACAGCCACAAATAGGGTCATATAAGAAAGTGTAGGTCCCAAATCAAGAAGACAATACACGCTATGAGAAAAGAGTCATAATGTACCAGCAATGACATCAAGCAATGCCTTAAAATTTTGTCGATATGCAAGAGCATATAACTTATTCTGACCAGTGTCGGTACTAGAAATAAGAGCAGATGTAGAAGCAACATCACTAGGTGCAGGAGTAGAAGATGAGGCAACCGGTGCTTTGACCGCTCTCGAAACACCCTTACCAATCAAAAAATTCTTGAGTATATGGCCCAGCTGGCCATATTTAAGTTATTTGTCCCTCCCTTCATCATAAAATCCATGATAAAAAAGACCACAAAACCAAAAAAGAGGGCATTAAGAATCTGACTGAGCCCCACTCGCCTGAGATTGGGCACCTTACGCCTAGAAATTATTGCCACCCTACTGATGCCTATTACCCGACTTCTTTGGGTAAAGAGCACTAGCCATAGAGAAGGAACTAGAACTTCCCCATTTTTTTGTTTGCCATTTACTACTATCTTGACCACCCTACAGATGAGCGCCACCCTCCTTAGAGAACCTACTCCTCTCATATTATCTTTGCCTGAACTCTTCTTGTTTTCTCTTTTCTTCCTCCACCTGCTGTATGTGGACAACCAACCTTAAAATATCTATATCATTAATAAGAAAAGTAGTCTTGATTTTAAGGATCAACTACTGAGATAGCCCAAAAGTGAAATTTCTCATCCTCATTCTTATATCAGACACCAAGTCTAGAGCATAAGTTGACAGCTGATGAAACTTTAAGGAATATTCCTTGACAAATATTTTTCCTTTCTAAAAATTTAAAAAATCCTCCATCTTTGCTTTTCTTATCTCCCGAGGAAAGAAGCAATCCAGAAAAGCATTTGAGAAAGTCTCCCAAAAGGACAACTCCTTAAAATCACCTTTATCCCTATCCCATTCCTCATACCATTGATATGCTACACCCTTGAGCTGATAAGCTTTAAAATTTATCCCTTCCACATTCATGGCCTATATCACTCTGAATAAACCTGAGGCTTCCCCTCCACCTTTACTCTAGTCAAAATAGGAGAATTCATCTTCATAAATTGGCTGAAACTTGTGGACTCAGCAGAAAAAATACCAGATGCATCCCGCTCATCCTGAGTAGCAACCAATTATACAATAGTATGAATCAATTGAAAAAATTCTACATTCGTCACCTCACCCTAAATAGAACTAGTAGCACCCAGTGGAACTCAATAAATATTAGGGACTGGACCCCTAGACTGAGTATGGATCCCTTGTGTCCCTTCTACATTCTCCTCAGATGGGACAAAAGAGTTTCCTTATGTTCCAGATCGTCAAGGCATAATCTAAAAAGCGAACAAATAAGGATAAGAGAAAATTCCAAGAGTTAGACTCAAAGCTTGAAAATAGAATACCAAGAAAGTGAAACATTCCTAAATACCTTGTAGCCTCTCCCTTTTGAGTGTGGCACGCTACACACTCCTAAAAGAGACTCTACTAGACACGACTTTATAGACTCTCAATTAATGATGAACCTAAGGCTCTGATACTAACTTGATACGAGCCAAACCATGACCTTGTCGTAATAGGCATCCTAAGTCCAACCGGGAGTAAAGACCACCCATGTTACCCAACCCAACCAACCTACGCATATCTTGAGTCAGATAAATTCCAAGCATATAACAAGATAGAGTTATTGTAAGATCCAAGACTTTGGGATAGGTCTATGTTTATGACCACCCGAACAAGCCCAAATGTCCGATACCGACCAATAACCAATACCAAACTTAACCATAATCCAAAACCATAACCATTTAAGTTCCAAAATAATTATATAATCCCAAAATAAAAAATAATGGAGCAACCAACAATACAGTCAATCGGTGTCAGCTCTAATACCAATACCAATACTAAGGATAACTCCAATATCGATCCCACCCATACCAACCCATAGTAGTTCTACAAAAGCCTCTAACCAAAAGAAAACTAATATCCAGTTGGGACATCACCCAACCATAGCTAAAACTAATATCTATAAAATAACCAAAATATATGAAAATGTCCATAACATGAAATGGAACCTTCCAAAAAGATAGAAGCTCACCACATAAATCCAAAAGTTGATCTCAAAATTCAATCACTATGCAAGAGGAGTAGAACGGCCGGTCCCTGCATTACGTAGGGATACAACAACCTAAAAATAGGTTAGCGGGTGAACACTAGCATGAACTCAGGATAAACATAAAATAATTCCATCTAGTAAAACCAAGTAAACCAATCATTTGCATACAAATCATATATATATGGATATAACCATGCCGGGAAAAGGAACCGAGTTTAGAATGCATTTGAAATTGTTAACCTAGGTATATGTAGCTTAACCATCCTAAAATCACCCATAGGCTATATGGGTCCAGTGTAACCCCCTAAATGGGACCTGATGCATATAGCTGCACGAATCTGAGATACCATAAGCGTAGCAGGTTCCCACGTACCCTTCGCTCTCCATGATACATATGTACAATGTACTTAGAGGATTTTCGTGTACCTCATGAGTATGATATATGGTCACAATAACCAACCCCTTATGTCGACAAACATGAGTTTTCGGTATTTATCCATAGGACTGCTTTCATGGTTAGCTAACACACCCCACCATTATTTCCCAATTAAATCTATTTTCAACCAACCAATCCATTATTCCATTTTTTACTAACCAAGGTTATTAATATTGGTATCATCATACCAACTATAACTTGAAAGTATTGTCCTTATCCATACCTTTTAGAGATTAAGGGAGTCTCACATACCCATAAATCACCTTATTAAGTTAAGTTGGGGGAGTCCCATGTACCCCACAAGTGTTCCCTTATTATATTAGTTTAGGGGAGTCCCATATACCCCATAAGCTGTTCATAACATATTTACTTAGGGGATTCCATTGTACCCCTCAAAGAGTTCAATTAACCATAGCCATGACCACTAAACAATTCTATTTAACCATTCCAAACCATTTAGAGTTCCATTACCAAGTTCAAACTACGTAATGCTCCATTATAGATCCAATAATATAGTAAAAGCATTATCATAGGCATTTTATCAAACATGTTGGGGCTTTAATATTTCCAAAACTAAAACCAATTTCCATGTAATCATTCCCATGCAACTAATTATCCAAAACCACCATTAAAGCATGTAATAACATAATTAAAACATGGGAAAACCATAACCAAACATTTATAACCAAAACCCCAACACATATTTGAAAACCCCAAAACCAAATAATAAATCATGCCATGAAAACATTGTATAAAACCATTGCTTTAGTTGGAACTAAGAATGAGGAGGAGTAAATTCCTTAATTGAGTAGATAATGGAGCTAAATCACAAACACAAGCCCCAAATTAGTCCTTAAGATGAAACCGTAGCTTTCTTTGCCCAAGAACTTTAGAGAGGATTAGAGAGTGTTTTCTAAGTGTTAATGAATAAAATAATAGGGCAAATAACCTCCCAAGTAAGTTAAAAGTTGTGGGTCCTTATTAGGTTAAGTAAGGAAATATTTAAATTTCCCTCAGTTAAACTGCATAAAAATCCCATCATAGGGTACGACTACCCCATATGAATCGTACCCCTCATACCCGTTGGACCAAATACTATCTAATGTATGACATACCCAAACCAAGTCATACCCATGTATATGATTATTACCCTTGACCCATACCTTTGGCAGAATAGAATCACAAGAGGCTTGAACACTGTCCACCATACGAGCCATGGTATGACTCATTCCATGGCGGCTCATGGTGAGCCACTCATACTTAGATCTAAGTTAAGTTACCAAGTCTAAGATAAGTGAAGGAAACAACCAAACTAAACAACCCATATCCACCAATTCTACTCATACCACTCAAGTCGTATCCATTCTAGGAACCAAATTCAACCAACCATCCAACACTGATCAGCATACGACCAACCCATACCATTTGAACCTCAATGTATGACTCTTCCCCTAGTCGTAAATTGTCCAAAAACCAAAAATCTAGGAAATTATCTAATGGTCAAAAACCCAGGGTGTTATAATTCTCATGCTATATATGAGGTAATAAGTCCAACTAACCAGGGTTCTACACTATAAGTCAAATATCACACTTTATATGTTTAAAAGCCTAAGTGATTCAACTAATCCCAAATATTACTATTTACCATTTCAACATCTAAGACCCCGCCCAACTTTAGAAAGATATCACAATTATGTTACAATAAACCTTAATCTAACACAAGTAAGCCTAACCTACCTCGAATCTAAATATATCCCACGAACCAATAATCTTCTCTTTACCTTTCCTCAAAGCTTCTTCTACGAGCCAAGCTATCAATAACATAATCTATACATTATTATGAGAATATCATCACCCATATTACACCATTGTGCTTTGGGTCCAAAATGATATTAAAAACCCTCAAGTGGGTCCCAAATATGGAAAATGACTTTTTGAGACCAACCTACTAATCTAATACCATTACACAGTTATATCTCTTAAGAAACTGGTGCAAATCAATCACATTTGGGGATGAAATCAATCTTCAAGCCATTTGGGATTTTGGGTCAAATAATCAAGAATTCAATACTAAAATTAAAGGATTCATACCTTAGATTCAATGTTAATCATGATTACATAAGTTATTTAAGCTCCCAATCAATACCCAAGACTTAATTTGAGGTCTACACTCTCTATTAGGGTTTTGGGACTCAAGACAATAGGGAAAATAGCCAATTCTCGGCCAAGAAAAGCATTTAAACAATCCCTTCCTAGGCCCTCAGCTAGTGCAATTGTGCACCAACTCTAGCCGTGATTGTGACATCGCGGTTGCACTAGTGCCTCTACGATCTCGGTATCTTGCTGCATATGATGATGGCTGAAATATGGAATTTGATTCCAAGTTTTAGCCAAGGCCTTGGGATGCATTTAGAGTCTAATATGAGCAAATGAGATATGAAACCACACTGATTTCGGCATTCCAAATGCATTGATGAAGTTGGATTTTCCATCCAAAGTTATTTGACCAAATGTAGGCCCTACACCTAAATTTCCAATTTATCAACTTTCTGACCAACTAATTGAAATGTGTTTGGGTGAAGCAGGATCCAGACCAAAGGTGTACCCCAACCTAAAATCAATGTTTCGGAGCTGGTGGAATAGTCAGAATTTGCATCTGATACAATTTTATTAAAGTTTTCACTCAATAGCCATTTAAAACCAGCAAATAGGAGAATGTTTCTAAAAACCAAACGGACTGCCCGATAACTAAACTATCAGTTCCAACAAGTCATAAATGACTTGGAGAAGCTATGGAAAAGCTCTAATGATAAAAATAAGAAGAATCATGAGAAATGAACTAAAGGGTCATTACAACATCAAAGGTACGAGCTTGAAAAATAAAATAACAATACATGTGAGCAAGAAAAATTTACCAAATCATCACCAAACACACTATTAATCATACTAACCCAATTATATCACCCACAACTCAATTTAGCAAACAAACTACAAGTGGATGTTTCTTCACATAGTGTGCACTAGTGTATGGAAGAAAGAATTTTTGCAATTAGGCATGTAAAAAAAGGCACACATTAAAAATATTTTCATCCCAACAATCACATTCTACCAAATTAAGCTCAAATAAAAGAAATATGTCCCCAAAATAAACCATTAGATGTGATAACTATTCATACTTATAAAAAAATTTAATGAAGGATCATACCTTGAGATCTTGTTTAAGAGATATAAAATGAAAGTCTAATAGAGTTATCTGGGGTTTCATTTCTGATATACCCATTCTAATTTATGCTATCATCTGCAAACACAAAAAAAGTAGATGAAAATTGAATCAACAACGTTAGAAACATCAAGAAAAAATTCTTTGGGTTGCCTCCCAAGAAGCGCCTTAGTTAAAGTCGCAGCACAACATCTTTTGACTATTACTTATGTCTCCATTTAGAATATTTGGCTCGTCGGCTCAACTTTAGATCAATATATCTCTGAGGTACTTTTCGCAAAGGTAAGGGCACAACAATACATTTTATATCTCTCCACTTTGAAAACTTAAACCTTTTATCCAACTTCACATCAAATTTCTGAATAGGCTTATTGGATATCGGCAAGAACATTAAGAAACCACTTGTCAAACATTAGATTTTGTACTTATTAGTCTTCAAGTGGGGGAATTCATTTCTCCCTTGGGAATGAAAAACTCTAAAATGTAAGAATTATGTTCCTCATCTCCAACATTCATCATTTTCTTGGGTGGTTCGACTTCCATCACATCCACCAATCATAATGTCGAAAAGTGGTTAGAATGAGGCCGTCTTCCAAATTCTGAAGTTGCACTCTTCTTGACATTCTCACCCCAAAATGAACTAGAGTCTTCACAAAGGATTTACTTGTCTTTTCTTTCAACTCTAATATCATTTCTTCAATTTTGACATCCATTATTGTTTTGGAGTTTGTTGGTTTACAAGTCATTGAGCATTCTTCAACAACACCCTTATTTTAAAGATTGGAATATTCATGGTACTTGAAAGATTGGTCTCCTAACCCACTTCTTCTTCTTTTTCACTTAACTTAACAAATGCCACCATGGATTGATGCAAGAGATGTATGTTCTCCCTCATTGTAGTCACCCACTCAAAGATAGTTAGAAGAATTGCTTCAATACCATTATATCCAGTGCATTGTTCTTCCTTTATCAAACCATGATACCTATCAAACTAATAAGAAAACTAGCATTTTTGTTAGCATAATTAGAGAGGCGACATTTAGACAATCACTCCAATGTCTATCTCAACCACCACATAAAGAATAATCATACTCCCCATAGGATCGAGATAGTGCACAAACAACTTTTCAGGGAGCACATTTACAATTATGCCAAAAGTGAGGTCCACCACAATATGGACATGGATCACCAAGATAAGATTTGCAACCACAAAACTCATATTTATTTCAGGATTTCATAGTGACAAGTAAAAAAAAATAAAAATCTACCTAGCACAAGAAACAAAAGAAAATCACCAACAAATATTCACAAGTCTGAATCCAAGAAAGTAAGCTAAAATATAAAACTAACTCAATACATCAAATTGTTCCCCGACAATGACGTCATTTTTGATAACACTCAACTTACACGTCGATTTAAGTGCAAGACGGTCATTGTCAATATACTTACCTAACTTTGAGTCAGAGTCGAATCCATGAGGAACAAGGTGAAAGGTGATTAAGTAAGTTAGAAATAAAAGTTACTTGTTAAATTCAAATATGGGGCACAAATATTTAGCGGTTTTGAATGTTTTTTGAAAAGATCATAATTTTAGGACTTCTAGAAGACTTATTTGAGGCTAAGAATTATTAAAGTATAATCAATTTGGAACGGATCTTGAGGTTATGCCATTCTTGGTGCAAATTCATGCACGGGTGATTAGAAATTTATCAAAATTTAGTCAAAGATTCGTGTAGGCTAGATTTTAACTCTTACTATTAGTCTATAAATAAAACACAAAATTTCATTCATGGATTGTACTGAATACCTCATGAGCGTGTCCACTTAACCAATTTAAGACGTCAAATTAACATCCCTATTGCTAGGATGATGCCCTTCAACTTAGATACATCACTTATTGTCCTTATTTCTAAGACAATGACAAGGAAATAACTTGTATTAAATAGTTTTTCACTACTACTCATCACCCACATCCCTCTTTCAAGGATGATGTGGGATCCAAATCAATTGGGGCTTTCACCTACAATTTTCAATTCAAACATAGAGTAATAGAAAAACCTATAATTATTAACTGCTTAGATAGATAATTAAACAACTCCCATGTAGAAATCACAACCTATTCAAGCATAACTGTAATAGGAAGAACTAGCTACTCATAAAGATTGAAAGTAAATATATACCAAAATTTCCACCAAATTGATCCATGAAAGATAAAGAGAATGTAAGTCCAAACTTTACATTCCAAAAAACCTTCAATGGAAATTGCTAAACCTTCACTTAGGCATTACTCTAATATCTTCTTAGCTCAAGAGTAGTACAATATTGTTTCCCGAAGATGATAAATTGATGATGGGTAAAAGATGGATTATAATAAGATAAAAACCCTTATTTAATCCCTAATTCAACATTTGCCAAATATTAAAAATTGCCTCCTTGCTTTTAAACAAATTTCAATTATGCCTTGAAACGGCTCCTCCCCATCGCGATTGCCATCTCTAGACCATGTTCGTGACTCCCATAATTTAGGTGGCTACCTTGTGATTGCCAAGGATTAAATTAACCTCAGATCGTAATTACGGTAACTGGGGTCGATTTTTAGGCCTGATTTCCAACATTTGGCTCTTTTCATTGATATTTCTTCTACTTCACCTTTTTCTCAGCTTATTTTATCAAGTTTCCTTGCTCATCTTCCCATTTCAACTTTTACATACACAAATGAGAATTAAGTAAGAAATTAACAATAAATCAACAGAAAAGCATGATAATTTAGGCTTAAAAGGTGCTAGTAAGTTGTCAAATTTATGAATTATCAACACCCCCATACTTAAACTATTGTTTATCCTTGGGCAAACAAGGATAATTCAATAAGATATGGTTTTAAAGTCAATTCTACCCAAAGAAAAGCTAAACTAAAGGAATAAGCTAACAAAGCTCTAAAAAGACTTTCCAAACATGTCATGGCAACAAGTAAACAAAAAAATTTCAATAAGCCTATTTTATGAAGCAAGGATGCAAGTTTATATCAAATAAACCTTTCAAATCAACAATGAATCTTAAGAGGAGACACAAAGTTTTCAAAGATTGTCTCAATTTTGACAATGTAACTTACTTCACCCATTTACCCAAATCCTTAGTAAGACTTCTCCCTCTACCCTAAAGTATCGATACCTCTCACATGAAAGAGTTAGCTCCTCAGACACAAGGCATTGAAATTTATAATGGAGCTCAAATAATGTAAGAATTCATACTAACTTAGCTCCTCAGACACAAGGCATTGAAATTTATAATGGAGCTCAAATAATGTAAGAATTCATACTAACTCTCACAAAGAAATTCAAGCACAATGAGTAGAACCATAGGATTTCCGTATGTATTTTTTACCGCTAATATAGACTTACATAGTTTGGAAGTACGAAGGTCTTGCAGGTCTAGATAATGGTTTAAGGTATAGGGACAAATATATATGGATCAAGTGATTAAGAGACCTCCTTTAATGAATTCTCTCAACCCCTTCTACCCTAAAATTTTTAAATATCCACCTTATTCTTCTTCAAATCATTTCCCATATTTCCCTACCTTTTTGTTTAGCATCCACCAAATAATTTAAGGACCTATTTGTCGTTATTCATTTCTTTGACCTTTTATAGAGACTTTCTAGCTTTTAGCTCTTCTTAGCCCCCCTTCCCTCATTTGTATTATTTTTCTTATTCTATAAGCTAGGCTATAAAACTATACCATTAAGTATGCCTCTTGTCTCTTAAGCATATGATTTGAAAACCTTATGTTCACCTTTCTTGGCTCATCTTAACAAATCACATTCATCCCCCAAGCTTGGAGTTTGAACCATCTTTACATTATTCTCTCAACTATACAAACCCCCACAAACTTAGGATTTTTCCTGCATTTTATTTCTTAGGATCATGCGATGTATCAAAAGAGTTTAAGTGCTAAAAAAGAGATTTTCAAAAGGTTTTAGGTGCTATAACATGGTTATAATTACAATAAGAATGAAAGATGGGCAAAAAGTCTCAAATGGGTTAATTAGGAAACAATGTTAAGGTTGAAATTTAGCTATGTGATGGGTCAAAAATGGCCTCAAGTCATCCTCCAAACCAAGCTTGCCTAGAATTTTGCTTTAAACACACTCAGGGCAAGTTATAGACTACACATATGTATAAGAATTATTTAAATTTGTCACCACACATGGCATCACACTCAAAGAGCAAAAATTAATCCCTCCAACCTATTTGAGCATTAAGTTTGTATCAAGTTTCCTTGCTTATCTTCACTTGTCAGGTGGAAACCCTTCTGTCCCATCCAAGGATAATATCGATAGAGCTCATTCTACTTATGGAGTTTAGACCCAATCTAGGGCTTCAGTTCCTGATTAATTTCATTGAGTTCCTCTAGTCCCTTCTATTCCTCATTATAACCCTCGAGCTAATGATGATCATGCCCCACCACCCCAGGGAGTCATTTATAGTGTAGAGTTTGCTCGATCTATTCATCTGTATACACAGTTGGTGACATCTCAGTCACGTCAATTGGGTCCTACTGGTACTGCTGTGAGTTCTTCTTTGTTTACTCAAATTAGGTAGTTTTAAAGGCTCAATACTATGACCTTTAATGTCTCTAAGGTTAAGGAGGATCTCTAATAATTTATAGATAAGAGGGAGAAGATCTTTTGAGTTATGAATACTTCTGACTCTGAGGGTGTGGAATTTTATACATATCAGTTGAGGGATATGTCATATTAGTTTTATGAGGAGTGGGATCATTCTAGGGGTGATGATATGGATTTAGTACTATGGGATGACTATGAAGGAGTATGCCCTGAAGTTTTACCAGTTATCCTATTATGCTCCTGAGCTAGTGTCTTTCATGAGAGCTAGAATGAGGAAATTTGATTTTTGGGTTAACCTGTGATCTAGATTTGGAGAGCAATGCTGTCTTGTTGAATAAGGATATGGATATTTCTCAACTTGTGGTGTCTATGAAATAAGTTGTAGAGGAAAAAAATAAGCAGGCAAAAATTAGAGAGAGGCAGAGTAAGAAGTTTCAGTATTCAGATAAGGGTAGAGGTTATTAATAAAGTAGTAGAGATGGTGGAAAATGGTCTATGAAGAAGTGGGGCAATTCTGGTTCTTATTCTACGACTATTTTTCCATATCCTAAGTCATCTGATGATCATCATTTCTAGAGAAATAGCGGATTTAGGGCACATAATGCCAGTCTCAGGCTAGTGGTGCTCATTCAGCCCCGTCTTATCACGCTTGCTGATTTTGTGGGCAAGTACATCATGGATTTCTTGATGATGGGAGGAATAAGTTCTTTAACTTTGGTTAGTTAGGCCACCTGCAGCGGATTGTCCATTAGTTAGAGTTACTACCAGGGCTAATAAGGTTTCGATTGCCACATTTTCAGCTCCTTTACTAAAGGGTGCTAGTTCTGGCTCCGAAACTAGTCAAAATTTCCTTTATACTCTAGCCACTCTTTAGGAATCCAAGGCATCTCTGGATGTTGTTACTGTTAAGTTAAAACTCTTTTCTCGTAATGTGCATTGTCTGCTTGGTCTGGGGTCTGCGCTTTATTATGTGACCCTATATGTGGCAATTTATTTTTATTTTGGTCTCAAGTATATTCCAAACCCTAGTGAAAATTGAATCAACAACATTAGAAAACATCAAGAAAAAGTTATTTGGGTTGCCTCTAAAGAAGCGCCTTAGTTAAAGTTGTGGCACAACATCTTTTGACTATTACTTATGTCTCTATTTAGACTATTTGAATCGTCGACCCAACTATAGATCAATTAATCTTTGAGGTACTTTGTCCAAAGGTAAGGGCACAACGATACATTTTTTTTATCTCACCACAATGAAGACTTAAACCTTTTACCCAAAATCACATCAAATTTCTGAATAGGCTCATTGGATATCGGCGAGAACATAAAAAAACCACTTGTCAAACATTGGATTTTGTACTAATTGGCCTTTAACTGAGGGATGCCATTTCTCCCTTTTGGAATGACAAACTCCAAAATGAAAGAATTTTGTTTCTCATATTAAATATTCATCATTTGCTTTGGTAGTTTGACTTCCATCACATCTACCAAGCTTAGTGTCAAAAAGTGGTTAGAATGAGGTCGTATTCTCAATTCTAAAGTTGTATTATTCTTGACATTCTTACCCCTAAATGAAATAGAGTCTTCATAAAGGATTTGCTTGCTTTCTTTCAACTCTAGTATTATTTCTTTAATTTTGGTATCCATTATCGTTTTGGAGTTGGTTGGTTGAAAAATCATCGAGCATTCTTCAACAACAAGATCACCCTCATTTTGAAGATTGGGCATATTCATGGCACTTGAAAGATCAACCACCTCACCCACTTCTTTGTCCTTTTCATTTTTGTTACCAAATGCCGCCATGGATTGATGCAAGAGATGCATGTTCTCTCCTATTGTAGTCACTCAATCCAAGATAGTTAGAAGAATTGCTTCAACACCATTGTATCCGGCACGTTGTTCTTCCTTTATCATATCATGAGACCGATCAAACTCATAAGAAGAGCTAACATTTTTGTTAGCATAATTGGGGGGCATTTGTACAATCACTCCAATGTCCATCTCCAACACCACATACAGAACAATCATACTCCCCATAGGATCGAGATGGTGCACACACCTTTTTTCGAGGAGCATATTTACAATTATGCCAAAAGTAGGGTCCACCACAATATGGACATGGATCATTAGTATAAGATTTACAGCCACCAATCTCATGTTCATTTCATGATTCCATAGTGGCAAGTAAACAAAAATAAAAATCTACCTAGTACAAGAAACAAAAGAAAATCACCAGCAAATATTCACAAGTTTTAATCCAAGCAAGTAAGCTAAAATTTAAAACAAACTCAATACACCAAATTATTTCCCAACAAAGGCGCCATTTTTGATAAAACTCAACATACACATAGATTTAAGTGCAGGGTGGTCATTGTTAATATAATCATCCAACTTTGAGTCAGGGTCTAATCCATGAGGAACAATGTGTATGGTGATTGAGTAAGTTCAAAATAAAAGTTACTTGCTAAATTCAAATGTGGGGTAAAAATATTTGGGGGTTTTGAACATTTTTTAAAATATCACATTTTTTTAGGACTTCTAGAAGACTAACTTAAGGATAAGAATTATTAGAGTATAATTAATTAGGAACGGATCTTGAGGTTATGCCATTCTAGGATCGAATTCATGCATGGTCACTTGGAATTTATCAAATTTTAGTCAAAGATTTGGGTAGGCTAGATTTTAACTCTTATTGTTAGTCTTTCAACAAAATACTAAATTTCACTCATGGATTTTTTCGAATACCTCATGAGCATGCCTAATTAACCAATCCAAGACCTCAACTTAGCATCCCTATTTCTAGGATGAAGCCCTACAACTTAGCTACATCACTTATTACTCTTATTTCTAAGATAATGCCAAGGAAATAACTAGTATCAAATAGTTGTTCACCACTACTCATTACCCACATCCCTCTTTCAAGGATGATGTGGGATCCAAACCAACTGGGGCTTTCACTCACAATTTTCAATTCAAACATAGAGTAATAGAAAAATCCATAGCTATTAACTAATTAGATAGATAATTAAACAACACTCATGCACAAATCACAAACTATTCAAGGATAACCATAAGAGGAAGAACTAGATACTCATAAAGATATAAAGTAAAGATATACCAAAATTTCCACCAAATTGATCCACGAAAGATAAACAGAATGTAAGTCCAAACTTTAAATTCCAATAAACCTTTAATGAAAATTGCAAAACCTTCACTTAGGTATTACTCTAATGTTATTAGCTCAAGAGTAATATAATAGTATTTCCCAAAGATGATAAATTTATGATGGGTAAAAGATGGATTATAATAAGCTAAAATCCCTTTTTAAGCCCCAATTCTACATTTTCCAAATATTACAAAATTGCCACCTTGCATTTAAACAAATTTCAATTCTGCCTTAAAATTTTTATGCCCCATCGCGATCTCCATCTCTTGACCGTGTTCAAAACTCCCGCAATCACGATGGTCACCTTGCAATTGCCAAGGTTTGAATTAACCTCAGATCGTGATCTCGGTAACTGAGGTTTGATTCTTGGGCCGGAGTTCTAACATTTATCTTATTTTTTTCACATTTCTTCTATTTCACCTTTTCCTCGGCTCATTTTCATCAAGTTTCCTTGATCATCTTCCCATCTCAACTTTTACCTACACAAATAAGCATTAAGTAAGAAATTAACAACAAATCAACATAAAAACATGATAATTTAGGCTTAATAGGTGCTAGTAAGTTGTCAAATTTATGACTTATCAACACCCTATACTTAAACTATTGCTTATCCTCAAGCAAATAAGGATAATTAAATAATATATGGATTTTCACTCATTTCAACTAAAAGAAAATCTATACTAAAGGAATAAGCTAACAACGCTCTACAAAGACTTTCCAAACATATCATGGCAACAAGTAAACAAAATTTTTTCATTAAGCCCATTTTATGAAGCAAGGATGCATGTTTTTATCAAATGAACCTTCCGAGTCAATAAAACATCTTAAGAGGAGACACAAAATCTTCAAAGATTGTCTCAATCTTCACAATGCAACTTACTTCACCCATTTATCCAAATCCAGAGTAAGACTTTACCCTCTACCCCAAAGTATTGATGCCTCTTACATTCAAGAGTTATCTTCTCATACATAAGACATATAAATTTATAAAGAAGCTCAAACAATGAAAGAATTCACACTCACTCTCATAAAGAAATTCAAGCACAATGAGTGGAACCATAGTCTTGCCCTATGTGTTTTTTGCTACTAATGTAGACTTACATAGTTTGGAATCACCAAGGCCTTACAGGTCTAGATGAAGGTTTAAGGTGCAGGGAGGAACATAGATGGATCAAGTGACTAAGAGACCTCCTTTAATGCATTCGCTCAACCCCTTCTACTCTAAAATTTTCAAATTATCCACCTTATTCTCCTTCAAATAATTTCTCATATTTCCCTACATTTTTGTTTAGAATTTACCAATAAATTTAAATACACCCTTTTCTTTCTTCATTTCTTTACTTTTTAAGAGACTTTCTAACTTTAAGCTCTTCTTAGCCCCCCTTTATCTCATTTCTTTTCATATTCTATAGGCTGGGCTATACAACTATACCATCAAGTATGTCTCTTGTCTCTTAAGCATATGATTTGATAACCTTGCATACACCTTTCTCGGATCATCTTAACATATCACATTCATCCCTCTAAACTTGGAGTTTGAACCATCCTTACATTATTCTCCCAACAATACAAACCCCCAAACTTAGATTTTTAGCTATATTTCATTATTTAGGATCATGCGATGCATCAAAGGAGGTTAAGTTCCAAAAGAGAGGTTTTAAAAAGGCTTTAGGTGTTATATCATATTATCATTACAATAAGAATGAAAGATAGGCAAAAAGGCTCAAATGGGTTAACTAGGAAACAATGTTAAGGTGGAAATTTGGCTATGTGATGGGTAAAAAATGGCCTCGAATCATCCTTCAAACCAAGCTTTCCTAGAATTTCACTTTGAACTTACATGGGGCAAGTTCTATACTACACATATTTATAAGAATTATTCAAAATTATCACAACACAAGCCATCGCACTCATAGAGAAAAAAGTTAGCCCTCCAACCAATTTGAGCATTAAGTTTTTGTTAAGTTTCATTACTCATCTTCCCATTTAAACTTATACCTACACAAATAAGTATTAAGTAAGAAATTAACAAAAATTCAATGAATAGCATGTAATTTAGGCTTAAAAGGTGCTAGTAAGTTTCCAAATTTACTACTTATTAGGTGGAAACCCTTCTGTCTTATCCGAGGATAATGTCGATAGAGCTCGTTATACTTATAGAGTTCAGACTTGATCTATGGTTCCTGCTCCTGATTACTCTTGTAGAGTTCCACCAGTACCTATAAGTCCTCATCAGGACCCTCAGGCTAATGATGATCATGCCCCACTAAGAGGGCTAATGATAATCATGCCCCACTACCTAGGGGAAATATTTCTAATGAAGAGTTTAGCCGATCTATTTATCTATTGACCTAGTTAGAGATATCTCAGTTACGTCAGTTGGGTCCTACTATTATTAGTGTAAGTTCTTCTAAGGTTACTCAAATTAGGCAGATTATGCGGCTTAATTCTTTGACCTTTACTGGCTCTAAGGTTAAGGAGGATCCTCAAGGATTTGTAGATGAGATGTAGAAGATCTTCTGTGTTATGCATGCTTCTAACTCTGAGGGCCTGGAATTTTCCACATATTAGTTGAAGGATATGGCATATTAGTTGTATGAGGAGTGAGATCAATCTAGGGGTAATGATATAGAGTTAGCACTATGGGATGGGTTCTCGAGTACCTTTATGGATCGTTTCTTTCCTCAAAAGTTGAGGAAAGCTAGATTTGATGAGTTAGTAAATCTGAAATAGGGTAGGATGACTGTGAAATAGTATGTCCTAAAGTTTCACCAGTTATCCCATTATGCTCCTGAGCTAGTGTCTTCCATAAGAGCTAGGATGAGGAAATTTGATTTTGGATTATTCTGTGATCTAGTTTTAGAGAGCAAGGCTGCTTTATTGAATAATTATATAGATATCTCTCAACTTGTGATGTATTTTCAATAAGTTGGGGAGGTATATAAAAAGCAAGAAAAAATTAGAGAGAGATAGAGTAAGAAGTTTTGGTTTAACTAAGGGTAAAGGTCAGCAGTAGAGTGGTAGAGATGGTGGAAAATGGTCTAAGAAGAAGTGGGTCAATTTTGGTTCTTATTCTACGGCTAGTGCTCTATATCCTAAGTCGTTCAATGATCGTCATTATAGGTTGCCTAGTCTTAGGCTAGTGGAGCTTAATTAGCCCCGTCTTTTCCCTCTTACTGATTTTATGGGCAAGTACATCATGGATTTTGTAAGGAGGCTAGGAGTAAGTTTTTTAAGTGTGGTCAGTTGGGCCACCTGCAATGGATTTTCCACCAGTCAGGGTTGCTACTAGGGCTAATAAGGTTTTGGTTGCCATATATTCATCTCTTGCACTAAAGGGTACTACTTCTGGCTCTTGCACTGGTCGAAATTGCCTTTATGCTCTTCCCACTCTTAAGGAATCCAAGGCATCTCCAAATATTATTGCTTATAAGTTACAACTCTTTTCTCATGATATGTATTGTCTACTTGATCCGGGGTCTATGCTTTCTTATGTGACCCCTTATGTGGCTATTTATTTTTGTTTTGGTCCGGAGTGTATTCTAAATCCTTTTTCTATGTCTACTCCGGTAGGTGAGTCTATTATGGCTTGGAGAGTCTATTGGGGTTGTGTGGTATCTATTCGTGGTAGGAAGACATTAGCGGATATGATAGAGTTGGAAATATTAGACATTAATGTGATTTTGGGGATAGATTGGTTTCACTTATGCTATGTGTCTCTTGACTGTAGGACCCAAAGGGTTAGTTTTAAATTACAAAATGAATCGATGATTAAGTGGGAAGGTAATTCCTTATTTCCTAAGGAAAGGTTCATTTCTTATCTTAGAGCCTAGAAGTTGATTTCCAAGGGGTGTCTATACCATTTAGTCCATAATGAAAGATTCTAGTTCCAAGGGTCCTTTATTGCAATATGTCTCAATGGTCTGTGAATTTCCTGAAGTGTTTCCCGATGGTCTTTCTGGTGTTCCTCCTGATAAAGAGATTGATTTTGGGATTGATCTTCTTTCAGACACTCATCCCATCTCTATCACTCCCTATAGAATGGCTCTAACTAAAATGAAAGAACTTAAGGAGAATTTGAAAAACCTTTTTGATAAGGGTTTTATTCATCCTTGTGTTTCCCCGTGGGGTGCCCCCATTCTTGTCGTGCTTAAGAAGGATGGGTCCCATCAAATATGTATAGATTACCGCCAATTAAATAAGGTGACAGTGAAGAATAAATACTCCCTTCTTAGGATTGATGACCTGTTTGACCAGCTTTAGGGTGCTAAGTACTTCTCTAAGACTTATCTTCAGTTAGGTTATCATCAGATGAAAATTAGGGAGGTGGATATCCCTAAGACTGCTTTTCGTACCCGATATAGACATTATAAGTTCTTAGTTATGTATTTTGGTTTGGCTAATGCCCCAATGACATTTATGGATCTTATAAACCGAGTCTTCTATCAATTTCTGGACTTATTCATTATTGTATTTATTGATGACATCCTGCGTTATTTTATGAGTGAGGCAGATCATGTCAGTTATCTCTGAGTAGTGTTGCATACATTTACGGAGAAGCTGTTGTATGCTAAATTTTCTAAGTGTGAGTTCTTTTTGAATATTGTAACCTATCTAGGTTATGTTGTACCTAGTGAGGGAATCGTGGTGGATCCACGAAACGTGTAGGATATTAAGAAATGGCCTAAACCCACAACTCTAATCGACATTCAAAGCTTTTTGGGTTTAGCTGGATATTATAGAAGGTTTGTGGAAAGCTTCTGTTCTACTACTGCCCTATTGACTAAGTTAACTCAGAAAAAGGTAAAGTTTTGTGGTATGATGTCTGTGAGGTAGTTTTGAGAAGTTGAAGGATAAGTTGACATCGACTCCAGTTTTGAATTTACCCAAGGATACTGATGGGTTCATGGTTTGTTGTAATGTGTCCCGTATGGGATTGGGTTATCTATTGATATAGCATGGTAGGGTTGTGGCCTATGCTTCTAGGTAGTTGAAAGTTCATGGCAAGAATTACCCGATGAATGACTTATAATTATTAGTTGTGGTCTTCGCTTTGAATGTTTGGTGCCATTATCTATCATGTTGAAATCTATTCTAATTATAAGAGTTTGCAATATGTGCTTACCCATAAGGAGTTGAATCTAAAGAAAAAGAAATGGCTTGAGTTGCTCAAGGACTTTGACATGAGTCTTCACTATCATTCAAGTAAAGCTAATGTGGTTGCTGATGCTCTTAGCAGGTTATTTATGGGAGGCTTATCTCATGTGAATGAAGAGAAGCGAGAGTTAGTGAAGGATATTCACCAATTGGCTTATCTTGGAGTTCACCTCTTAGACTCTGAGGATAAAGGTGTAATACTAAGATAGGTAGTGAAGTCATCTCTTGGTGCTGAGGTGAAAGAGAAGCAGGTTTTTGATCCGATTTTGGTGTAGATTAAGGATGATGCGGTCAAGTAGAAAGTGATGGTTTTTGAGATTGGTGGTGATGGTATCTTGAGATACCAAGGCAGGTTGTGTGTCCCCGATGTTGATAAGCTATGAGAGAGGATCTTGGCTGAGGCTTATGAATTGAGGTACACTGTTCATTCTGATTCGACAAAGATGTACCATGACTTGAAAGAGATCTATTAGTGGAATAACATGAAGCGAGATATGGCAAAATTTGTGGCCAAGTGTATGGTTTGTCAACAAGTGAAAATGGAGAACTTGAGACCTGGTGGGTTGTCTTAAGATATTGAGTTACCTGAATGGAAGTGGGAAGTGATCAATATGGATTTCGTCATTGGTCTTCCACGGTCCCGCCGTTAGTTTAATTCGATTTGGGTCATTGTGGATAGGATTACTAAGTCTACTCATTTCTTACCTGTAAGGACTAATTACTCTGCTGAGGATTATACAAGGTTGTTCATTCAGGAAATCATCAAGTTGCATGGTGTGCCTATTTCTATTGTATCTAATTGCGATACTCAGTTAACCTAGCACTTTTGGCATTCTTTCCAGAGGCTTTTGGGAACTAAGGTAAACCTTATTACAACTTTCCACCCCCTGTTAGATGGGAAAGTAGAGAAAACTATTCTGACTTTGGATGATATGTAAAGGTCTTGTGTGCTTGACTTTGATTGTAGTTGGGTTGATCATTTTCCTCTTATAGAGTTTGTGTATAATAATACCTATCACACAAGCATTAGAATGGCTCCGTTTGAGGCATCGTACAGTAGGAGATGTTGTTCTCCTTTTTGGGTGGTTTAAGGTTGGCGAGGCTGGATTGCTTGGTCCTGATTTGGTTCATTAGGCTATAAAAAAGGTGAAGGTGATTCGGGATTGGCATAAGACCGACCAAAGTTGCGAAAATTCCAATGCGGACGCGAGGTGAAGGGAATTGGAATTTGAATTTGGCGATTGGGTGCTCTTGAAGGTGTCTCCCATGAAAGAAGTGATGTGGTTTGGAAAGAAGGGGAAGCTGACATGACCTAAACCTAGGCATGGTCATGACGGGTATCTCAAGTCCAAGAAGGACCAGAGACAACCCTCAACACCCAGCCGTAGACTATGTTACACCCATGTTGGATGAATTTCGAACATATAATAAGATAAGATAACTTGAAACTAATGATATTATGATATGTGTATAACCAAACCAACCAAAAACCAAACCATCCTAAGTCTACAGTACTCAGACAAAGCCTCTACCAAAACAAATTTCAATAAACTATCGGGACATGCCCCCGACTATTGACAAAAACAGTATCCAATAGTCTATAACTCAAAAGAAAAAAAATACTGAAATAGATCCTTTCGAAGCATGGAAGCGCACCACTTCAAGTCGACTCTCGATTAATCCACAATCACTGAGTAGGAGAAGTACAAGTATGGACAAATCCTGCATCGCGTGGGGATATAACATCAAAAAATGGTTAGTAGGGTGAACGGTAGCATGTAACTCAGGGATAAGGATAACATAATGACATGATCAACAATTTAATATAATTCAAACCAATACACATAATTAAATATACACACACATACACACATATATATATCACCAGCCGAGATTGGTAACAACGCTTAACTTGCGCTCCAAAACCTTAACCTGGATTGTGTAGCTCAACGAGTATATAATTGTACCCACGGGCTATATGGGCCCCAAATCTCACCCCTGGTAGGGCCCCAATGCGTGTAGCATCACGAATCAGGAAATGATCTCATATATATGCACACGGGGGAATCGAACCTCCCAACATATACTAAGGTGACTTACGCACCCGATCATGTAATGATTTACAAGGGACTCGAACCTCCTTAATCATGAACTAATAATAAGGATAACTCTAACCTCCCTAGTCACCTTGATCCCACGCGTCAGAAAATGTGACTTCCAGCGTCGGTCACTCGGGCCTCTACTATCACTACTCATCTACACAACTCTTATTAGAGCCCAATTAAAACATTTATCACACAATCCCATTCATGAACCATATTTCACATTAAGGCATACATTGCTTGTATCGTCATACCAACTACACGTTCAAGGTAAAAACAACATGCCAAGATAGTTTTCCATTAACTTGGGGAAAATAACTCTCTTTGTTCATTAATACAAGGAGGGGGACACGAACTGCCTTAGTTCATTAAATCAGACCATTGTATTTCAAATACCTCCGTATATCATGCAATAGTTCAAGACTAATTCAATTTTACAATTTCCATCTTTCTCATAACTCAAAAGCAACTTCACACGATGCATTAGGATCATAACTACTTCAAAAGTCACAGGTTTAGGAAAATTATAATTCCCTAGTTCATTCACCATACCCATGCACCCATAAGTTCAAAACCATATTTAAAGCATGAATATCCTAATTAAACCATGGGAAAACATTGTTCAACAATAAACATTCAAAATCCACAACCCTTGTTTTCAAAAACAAAACAATTCCATGTGAATAACACTTTAATACATATGTTTTTTTAACAAATTAACAATGAAGGAAGAGTCACATACTTGAAATAGTGAGATGTACGAAGAGAAATCACCCCTGGAAGCCATAATTGATCAACCTCTTGAAAACCATAAGTGTTCTTGACCTTGAGGATTTAGGAGTATTTGAGAAGTTACTTTGATGTGTTTCTGAGTGCTAATGACACCTTAAAGGGTTTATAAGACATGTGTTTCATGTTCGGTAAGAGGGTAAATGTCTAGAATGCCCTTAACTTAAAAGCTTAAAAAGTACCGCCTTTGACTACGGGTCAACCTTTGTCTCGTAGCCACTCCTTATGACTCATCACCACAAGTCATAACCAAGGCAGTGCCACCAAGGCACCCTACAATATTATACTTATAACTCAACCACAAGATTTGTAATGGGACCCTACAACTCATAGGGTCTAGTCGTAGTCAACATAGAACCCAAATTGAGACATACACTGGAGACACTACGATTAAGCCTAATGACTCGTAACATATATTTACGGCTCTTAGTGATCACTCGTACTTAGAGCAGAATCAAGCTACAAACTTATTTATTTGGTTACGACTCATCCCAACAACTTGTCAGGACAACCGATAACTCATAGGGTGATTCGTTACCAAGGGTGTGACCTCAAAGCTCAAGAAATTTTTAAGGGCCAAAAGTCTAGGGTGTGTCGATTCTCTCCCGCTTGGACCATTCGTCCTCAAATTATTGGACAAGGCATTTATTATCACGATTTAACTCCACATACCTCTACTCTTAGCTCTAACAAGGATAGAAAACAAATATTCTAAGGAAATTACCTTTTCCTTTAGCAAAGTTAGAAAAAAATATGTTAAGAAATACACGTACCGTAGCCATGATTATCCGAAACGAGAAACAAGAACAGATACTTGGACTTCATGTCCTCTTTGGCTTCCCAAGTAGCCTCTTCAACCTTGTGGTTCCTCATAGAAATTTTATCGAAGCTACGTCTTTTGTTCAATACCGACGAACTTGCCGATCCAAAATTTCAATTAGGACTTCCTCATAAGATAAAGAATCATAAATACCACCTCCTCTAAAGGAACAACTGTTGAAGGATCACCTACGCATTTCCTCAACATCAAAACATGAAACACCGGATGAATGCAGCGCAAACTAGGAGGCAACTCCAACTCATAAGCAACACTACCAACCCTTTTAAAGACCAAGTATAGACCGATATAGCAAGGACTGAGCTTCCACTTCTTACCAAACCGCATCACTCCCTTCATGGGAGATACCTTTATGAATACCCAATCACCAACACTAAACTCCAACTCCCTTTGCCTCACATCTACGTAGGACTTTTGGCGACTTTGGGAAGCTTTAAGTCTATCTCAAATCACTTTCACCTTTTTCTTGACTTGGTGAACCAAATTAGGGCCAAATATATCTGCCTCACCAACCTTGAGCTACCCAATATGAGATCTACATCTTCATCCATATAACTCCTCAAACAGAGCCATCCTAATACTAGAGTGGCAGGTATTATTAACACAAACTCTATAAGAGGAAAATAATGAACCCAACTACCACTATAGTCAATCACGTAAGCTCAAAGCATATCTTCAAATATCTGAATAGTTATTTCTGGTTGCCCATCCCACTGTGGGTGGAAAGCAGTACTAAGGCTCACCTTAGTTCCCAAACCTCTCTAAAACGAATGCCAAAACTGCAATGAGAACAGAACACTATAATTTGACATGATAGAAATCAGTGCCCCATGCAACTTCACAATATCTTAGAGAAACACCTTCGTATAATCCTGTATTGAATAATTATACATCACTGGCAAGAAGTGAGCAGACTTAGTAATCCTATCCACGATGACCCAAATCAAATCAAATTGATTCTAAGACCGAGGAAGACCAATAATGAAATCCATATTAATCACTTTCTAATTTCATACAGGCAACAGAATTTCTTAATACAACCCTTTGGACCACAAGTCCTCAACCTTCACCTATTGACACACTATGAATTTAACCACAAAACTAGCTATATCTTGCTACATATTGTTCTACCAATAAATCTCCTTAAGATCATGATACTTATTCATCAAACCAAGATGAATGGCATAACCTAACTTATGAGCCTCAACCAAGATCCTATATCATGACCCATATACATCGAGAACACATAATTCTCCTTGGTACCCCAAGATACCATTACTACAAATATCAGAAGCTACAACCTTTTACTGACCCACACTCCTTTAAGTTCCATTAAGACAAGATCTAATACCTGTTTCTCCTTTATTTTAGTACCAAGAGAGGACTGCACTACCTTTTGCACAAACATACCCCATCCCTAAAGTCCAAGAGATGAAATCCAAGGTTATCTAAATAGTGAATATATTTCACCAATTCTCGATTATCCTCATCCACATGAGCTAGACTCCCCATAGACAACCTGGTAGGAGTTTCAACAACTACATTAGGTTTACCTGGGTGGTAATATAGGTTCATGTCGTAGTCTTTCGGCAACTCAAGCCACCTCCCCTTCACGAGATTCAACTCCCTGTAGGTGAACACATATTATAAGCTCTTATTATTAGAAAATATATCTACATAGACTCCATACAAATAATGTTGCCACGTCTTCAATGTGGACACCACAACTAACAACTCTACGTCATGTGTAACATAATTCCTCTCATGAACTTTTAACTGCCTAGAAGCATAGGCCACCACTCTGCCATGCTGCATCAATATGCAACCAAGTCCCACATGGGATGCATCGCAATAAAACACAAGTCTATCATTACCCTCAGACAAGGTAAGAACTGGAGCTGAAGTTAACTTATCTTTCAATTTATCAAAACTACCCTCATAAGCATCAAACCGTAAGAACTTCACCTTCTTCTGGGTCAACTTAGTTAGCGGAAAGCTATAGCCAAGAACTCCACAAATCTCCTATAGTAACCGGCTAAACCCAAGAAATTTTGAATATCGATTGGATTCGTGGGGCAAGGACACTTCTTAACCACTGCAACTTTTTATGAATCCACCATGAATTCTCACTAGATCTGACACGACCTAGAAAAGTAACAACTTTCAACCAGAACTCATACTTTGAATACTTAACATACAAATATTGATCTTTTAAGGTCTGCAACATAATATAGAGGTAATCGACATGATTTGCCTCACTCCTAGAGTATACTAGAATATAATCAATGAACACTATGATGAACGAATCTAAGAAATGATGGAACACCCAATTCGTGAGATCTATAAATGTCATTGAGGAATTAGGTAGACAAAAAGACATAACTAGGAACTCATAGTGACCATACCAGGTTTGGAAAATAGTCTTAGGGATATCCATCTCCCTAATCTTTAGCTAATGATGACCCAACCAAAGATCAATCATAGAGAAACATCTAGCACCCTGAAGGGCCAAACAAATCATTAATCTAAAGAAGAGGATACCTATTATTCACCATAACCTTATTCAACTGACGGTAATTAATGGACATCCGAAGGGAACCATCCTTCTTACACACTAACAAAATAGGAGAACCGCATGAAGACACACTAGGATAGATAAAAGCCTTCTCAAAAAGGTCCTTCAATTACTCCTTAAGCTTTCTCAACTTAGTTGGAGTTATTCTATAAGGAGGGATAGAGATAGGTCGAGTGTCTAAAATAAGGTCAATCTTAAAATCTATATTACTATCGGGAGGGATACTAGGAATATCATCAGGAAAAACCTCAGGGAATTTGTTAACTATGAGAATGGATTGTAAGGAAGGACCCTCTAAGTTAGGATCTCTAACTCAAACCATATGATAAACAAATCCTTTGGAAATCAACATATCCCTTGGAAATTAACTTTTGGGCTCTAATATATGATTTGAATCTTCCTTTAGGCACTAGAGAACCTCTTTCACACTCAATCACTTGCTCAATAGGGAATGTAAACATGACCTTACGGGTTAGAAAATCTAAGGAGTCATAGCACTTGTCCAACCAGTCTATCCTTAAAATGACATAAAAATCAACCTTGTCTAACTCTATCAGATCTACTAGAACTTCTCTGCCACCAGCAAATACCACACAACCCTTATAAACTCTTTTAACAACCATAGAGTCACCCACCAGGAAAGAAATAAAAAAGGGATTAGGGATACACTCAAGATCAAAAACAAAATAAACAACCACAAATGGGGTCACATAAGAAATGGTAGAGCATGGATCAAACAAGAAATACACATCACAAGAAAAGAGTCATAGCATACCAGTGATGATATTAGAATATGCTTCAGAGTCCTTGAGACACTACTAGAAATTACCCCTATGGTGACGGTTGCAAAACCGTTGCAATAGACAACAAAACCATTGCCATAGCTCAACCATAATGGTTCAGCAAACGTCCTATAGGTGGGTGTTATGATATGTCTATGGCAATGGTTTCTGTGATGGTTGTCTAAACCATCACAATAGGTCCAGCTATGACGATGGTTTTGTACAATCATCGCCATAGCATAACCTATGGTAACGATTATTTTTTTAACTTATTGAGATGCCTATTTTCATCTATTGCTAGAATCTATTGCGGTACTTTTGTTATTCTGTTGCAATGCTTTTTGAGTACCTATTACAATTATTTCAGTAAACTATTGCAATGGTTTTATTGGTATTTTGTGATGATTTTTGACTACCTATTGCAATGCTTTATTGATCTATTACAACAGTTTATTGATCTATTACAGCAATTGTTGCCACATATTATTAAATTAAAACAATTTATGTAAATAGTCACTCATATTAATGTAAATTTTTATTAACATTCATAATAAATGAGAACACAATATATACGCATCACAAAAAAAATCATTCATTAATAATCTCATAATCCAAAATTATACAACTATTAGAAATTTTAATGTGTAATTGCACTATAGACAAGCAATTTCATGAGCAGGACCTCCTCTTTCTCATTGTGGTTTCAGAACATATAATCCATGCCTCTCAATTGCATCCTCGACAGTGTTGGATTTATCCAAGTTTCACAACCCAACAAAGAATTTCTATAGTTTGGCAATGTTAGCTTTGTTTTCTAAAAATCTGCTCATAGATAAGGACGGAAGTTTAACAAATCACAGAAAAGAGTATTAGAAGAAGTTAACTTCTCAATGACTGCATAATTGTATTCATAACACTCAACTTACAAATTATACAAAATATTCTACTTCAAACCGTCTAGGTTTTTATATGTTGTTAACATAGACATTTATCTTTTACTTTCTTTTTGCTTCACATGATGGAGAACAACAAAATCTCAAAATTCATCACAATTAGTTTGTAACACGCTAAATGCATTAAGTTTTTCCTTTCCATAGTCCTGTTACAAAGAGAAAGAGGGCATATCCTAAACAATTATCCAGCCTCAAATTTATGCTCATGTTATAGACAATGTTTGAGCTTCTCAAGACGCTAATCTTACTGATTACTAAATCACATGAGATACAACTTGAGTTAAGATTTTACCTTTCAAGTGCATCGGGCTTTGTAAGATCTTTCTGAATCTTCTTGGTGCCAACTAAATGATAAAAATTGAAGGGCACATGACTGCTCCATCAATAACCTAGCTTTACACTCCTATAATAAAGTGCTTAAAATAGATCAAGGAGTTGCTTACAAGTGTGTATGTGATATTGTACAGGATAGTATCAGGTACAAAATCAAGATCCTCTTTGTCAAATTTCCAATTTTAGGGAATCCATACACATTGCACAATAGCTGATATAGATATCTTAAGACAAATAAAAGATACTCTATAAATTAGATCAACTAAATGTCAGACTTCAAGAGTTACATCGCCCAAGAACATATTATTCTTTAGAATGTGGCCACCATATTTACGCACAGAACAAGTTATTCTTCACAACCCTTTAATACCTCAAAAGAAAACATTTCACTATCTATCATTTTTTTCTTGAAAAGAGGGATATAATAGAATTATCAATGTTTGTAGTATCCATATGTTAGATTCCACTATAACATTGGTCGGCTAGCAACAACTAGCAAATCTACATGGGAAGGTCTCAACCATCTACTTTAACTTTTTACATAAAGTGTTACACCAGTTTCAGAAAAGAAAAAAAGAATAGTATTTTTACATTTTTAGTTTTCTTTAAGAACTATATAGCATTTCAAATTTAAGGAGGTAGAAAATTCAAGTAGGGGATTGGCTTGACCAAGTATTGGGTTGTGACAACTTTCAAGAGGTTTAAGTAGGGGATTGTAACTGGAAAGAATCAGCAACAACTTGATCCTAAATAAAATATTTCTAGTTGTAGCAAAAGACTGCACCACCATGTTGTATTAATTAGGACTGGTTATGCCAAAGAACAAACTAAAACCTGAAATCATAACATAACTGTGAGTACAAAAGTTATCCTACGAATTTCTAGAAAACCAATACCCAATATGATCATTTTAAATTTGATCTAATGAAGAGTAGGGTAACAATCCAATACGTAGGCACCATGAAAGTGATATTATGCTTCATATTGTGATATTATGTCCTCTGTAAAGTACCAGTATGTAAATGACTTTTCCCTGCTGACTATAAGGGGGCAAATATGCATGTATTCTCCCTTTTAAAAATGTAGCATTACATAGAGGGACATAAGATTTACGAGTAATGAAAGAAACATTATTAATAAAACTTTTTATAATATTTAGTAAGCATAACATAAAACTGTATCATTAATTGATTCGATTTATGCTAATTTCTGGGTTTACCATTGCCTAACCTTTAATTAGGCAGCAAATCAACAAATTAACGTGTCAGAGAACTTACATATTTTAAGAGAATAATAACCAAACCACATGTAGAACTGTAAAATATAATAAAATATATGGTACAATTTGTGATACATATCTCATATATGAGCACAGAAAGCTTGTAATATATTCAGTTACCGCTTTTTATAAAGTTACAGAAATATACCATTTGTAGTTACACAAAATGGGATCGAAAGAGAGTAGAGTATATGTAGCCTTTACCTCTAACTCAGAGGTGAGTTAGAGGATGCCTTTCATACAGTAATGATGATAATATATAGTTACCGCCTTTCATAAAGTAACAAAAATATACAGTATGTAGTTACAAAAGGTAGGGTCAGAAGAGAGTATAGTGTACGCAGCCTCTACCTCTACCTCAGAGGTAAGGTAGAGGATGCCTTTCATATATTAATGATGATAATATCCAGTTACCAACTTTTATAAAGTTATAGAAACATACAGTGTGTCGTTACACAAAGTAGGGTCAGAAGAGAGTACAGTGTATGCAACCTCTACCTCTACCTCAGAGGTGAGGTAGAGGTTGACTTTCATATTATGATGATGATAATACATGTACTTGTGACACTAAGAATCAAAGAGAGCACTATTTTATCTTTTATGACTTTTCAGATGCTAGAAACAAGAAGCAAATATATGTTGGCTCATTATATTAAAGTATATTGTATAACTAAACGGACCAGTTCCTTAAGCCCTTTAGCTTTATACCTTGTTACTAAGTTTGATCTTATGGCTTGTATGGTTAGTCTTTGTCTTCACCTGGAGCCTGTGCTGCACTACTTTGGTTTGCTAGTTTTTGAAGGGCCACATCTCTCTACCATAACATCATACAATTGCTTCCTATTCTATTTTTGAAATTTAATCAGATTAAACCTCATAAATCACAAGTGACACAAATGATACATATGGTAAGATTAAAAGTACTTACAAATATTACTGGGAAAAAGTGCACTCATCCCTCGGGTTTTGTCTATTTCTCTTTAAAATATAGCAAAATTGAAAAAAATGGACAACATAGCTCCTAGCTCCCAGTTCACAAATGATGAATATCTGTTCACATTATTTGAATCATCTATTTGGCCAAACTGACATATAACAATGATCATCTTCTACTTACTTCCAGCAGTTCTTTCCACCCACAAAAACATCTTCATATGACTTCTCGAGTTGCTCCCCAACTTCCACCTTCTGTAATGAAGTTAATATAGCAATTAGAAAGAACAAATAATATTCTACATAAAAATATGTAAATTACTTGCATTAGATTCATACAAATAAGGATGTAACCGCATGTTATATAAAGTTGCGCTTCACTTCCATATTAGCTATGAGAACTATGTATGGTGATTAGTCAAATCAGAGAACCTTCTAAAATTCAAGGACATAACAAGTCAATTTTTTGACACCAATTTACTTATCACAATGGTAGAAAATATGATATGAGGCCATTGTAATTGTATTCCCTATTACATAATAATAAGCTTGAGAAAAAACATTATTAAATATAATTAAATTAAAGGTTGAGAAAGAATACATAGGAGGGAATTATTATACAAACATGTTTTCATTTTCACGTATCAACTTTTTAACAAATTTCTCAACTCATTAGCTAGCTGAATAGGGAAAAGAATCATGAGACTGGATGTTTTATCTCTTTTTCCATTAATAACTAACTTTTTTATATGTTTATCTTATCTTTATCTAGGCATGCATTACTAAAGAGTGCATTATTTACTGAAGGACCACGAAACTTACCAGAACTTCATCATCAAAGACAAATCTCACTCTTGTTGTCTATAAGGGAAAAATAGCGAGAATTGATAATCAGGAAGGCCAGCTTGATAGATGTTGCATTGATGAACGAGGTTAAGGAAACTAAGATAATAAACAGAATGAACAGATGAGCCAATATAAGATTTTGTGAAATTGAAGAAGCTTCCCATCATAACTTGGAGGTCAATGGATTCAACTCTTCATAGAAGATTTTGAAGTGCTTTTACTTTTTTATAATTTGGGTTGTTGGTCATTCCTTAATCTTATGTGCACCTCGACTAATCCATCGAGCAGTCTGTTCAATTCAGAAGCATAAGTTGCCAAAGTAATCCAACAATTTAGAGTTGATGGTCTCACTGCAAGTGTATTGTTGGGATTCGAACCTAAAATCTCTGGGTTGTTTTCTAAAGTACTTCTGCAAGTTTCTTAAGGCAATATAAGTAAAAATATAGAATGATTATGCACCACACTAGGCTAGAAAAAGTTTATCATCATGGAATTCCCACCTAACAAAATTTTGGTTTGTGAAAGCCACAAACTTTAAAAATGTAAATGTGCATCAAAACTAAAGGCAACAACTATTACCAAAGAAAAAAATGCAAAAAAATGCAACAAATATGGCAAATTTAAAAAATACATTTCTATTTCATATAAAATGCCCAATAAGAATTGACAGCTTCCAAAAGTATGCAATTAAACTTGGAACTGAGACATGATTACAACAACATCTAAATGTAGTCCCACAAAGTGGAGTTTAGGGAGGGTAGAGTGTATATGACCTTACCTATACCTTAGAGTAGAGAGGTTATTTTCGATAGATCCTCGGCTCAAGAAAATAGTCCAAAGCAGTCCCAAGACTGACATATGATTGAATACATATTATAATCAAAGTATGCAGATAACAAAGGAAAATTATCAACCCCAGCTAAATTTTCACTAAAACGCTGTCTGATTGACCAATTTAACAAAGTATGTACATTACAGATACAATTTTCAGTGTGAAATAAATATGAAAATGGAAAACAATGAAACCCCAACAATTTTCAGTAGTGAAATAAATACAAAAATAGAAAATAATGAAACGCCATAAACATAAATAGAGTAGCTTAATGAGAGAGGCATATAAACTACCCAAGTAAAGTAGAGGTATAAAGGACACGACCAACAAAGAAAATCAAAGGAGAAAGGAATGAACAGAATATCAGAACCAACAAGCTTCGATTACTTCAATTCCTAATTTCTAATTTCACCCCCAAATTTCAATTTGCCCTCAAAAGGAATGTTGATTGTCTGAGAAATCAGTTATCTGAGACACATTTATGATAATTTCACCCCAAATTTTAGATCAGAAGTACCATTTTCTACATAGATACAATAGATCAATGCATTTGTATTATCTGAGAAATGGGTTATCTGGGAAAAAATAATAGATTGATGCAATATGAAATAGGGTTTCTACGAGAAAGAGAAAGAAATAGTGTTTTGATACTTTTATGAGAAAGAAAGAAAGAGATAAAAATATTTTGTTTTTGGTGGTATTATGTGAAATATTGTGGAGGAAATTAAAAACAAGTGATGGAATAGATGATTTTTTCTCATTAAGTGTTGTCATAGATGTCTCTGTAACGACGATTTAAAAAGCGTTTTCATATATACACCTATTACAATGGTTTATTTTCAATAGCAATGGTTATAGTGCTAATAAAACTATTATTTTTGGCAATAGTTAAAAGCATTGCAATAGAATATCTATAGAGATGAATTACAACCATCGCCAAAAAGTCTGTTGCTATAAGCCTAATTTCTGGTAGTAAGGATAGCAATAACATACAAGTGATTTTGGTCAGTTTCGATACTAAAAGTAGAAGCACCATTCTTTGGTGCAAGAGTTGATAAAGTGGCAAAGGGAATCTTATTTTCCCCTGAAGCAACATTAGAAGGACAATCCCTCTGCTAGTGACCAATCTAACTATATTTAACATACTTGTTCCTCCCCTCTTCACCAAAACCCATGGTGCACCTGCCCACAGAATCTATAAAGAGGATATGATGGAGCTGACTGAGCCTCACCAGCCTAAGATTGGGCACCCTGTGCCCTAAACCCACTATTATGCTGAGAAGGACGATCACCTGATGGCTTCAGATAAGGAGCACTAATCGTAGAGTAGGAACAATAATCCCCCACTTCTTCTTGGAACACTTTCGACCATAACTACCACTCTGCTACTGACCTCCACCCTCATAAAAAAATCTAAACTTCTTAATTTGCCTTTCCCCTATATCCTACTACTTTTTCTTCTCTTCCTCAGCCTGCTACATATACAAAACCAATCTAGAGATATTTATATCCCGTTCAACAAGGTAACCTTACTCTCTTGAATCAAATCACTGGACAATATAGAAGCAAATTTCCTTATTCTAGCCCTCATGCTAGACACTAACTCAGGAGCATTCTAGGACAGTGATGTTTTGGCTTTTGACAGAACATTTTACATCTTTTTTAAGGGATAATTGCACATTTTAAAGAAACTATTATTGTATTTTATACTGAACTTTAGTTTTTTCAGGTCAAGGACTTAGCTGAAGAAGTAACTTGAAAAAGCAGTAGAAAAAGGACACTAATGGTCAAACTGATGGACTGTCAGCCATGTGACAGACCGTTAGAGTGACCGTCAAGGCTAAACAGAATGGACAGAGTAGCTGACCCAAGTTTTGATCCAAGTGATGGACTTTCAGACCTTTGGCAGACTGTCAACTTGACCATCAGGTCAAGATAAAAAAAGTGCATCCTTGACTGATCAAACGACAGTCCAAGTGACAGACCGTCAGGCCAGCGACGGGTCATGAAAATGTCCATCACCCCTTAAGTAGAATGAGGCAGCTTGGGTCCATCAACAATGGTCCAAGTAATAGACCGTCATACTATCAATGGGCCAACAACCTGGCTGTCAACTTCGATGCGACATTACTGAGTTCAAATTTCAAGTCCCTAGTACCTGAAAGCATATAAATACCCAGTCTAGTTTAGATTAGTGAGTTTTTCATTCAGCTATTATTCACTTTTCAGCTTTTAAACATCTTGCAACTCAATATTCTCTGAGAAAGAGCTGACATAGTGGATCTGAACATTTTTTTACTATTCTTCTTTGAAGATCAAGGAGAATAATTATGGGAACTTTTGTAAGTGGTTCTTTGAATTAATTTATGAACAAAATAATGTTTTCTTCTTCTCTGAAGATGTGTGGATAAAATTCCAATAACTAGGGTTATAAAAGCCTTGATATGGTTAGTAGTTTAGGGTTGTAGGATTGTGTGAATTCATTAACAAATTACCATTGCATAAACTCTTCTTTATTATAATTAGATCATCCCGAGAGTACACCGTGGGCGTCACACGTTTCTTACAGTCCCAAGGGACTACAAGCTAATCCATGAGCTAGTACCTGCTATGAGAACTGAATAACATAATCATACACCAACTGGGATGGACACTTAAAAGGCCTCTATGAGAGTTTCGGGACTGACTCAAAAATTGATAGCTATATATGGAGTTACAAAAGAAAGAGAAGCTCCAGGGTCTAGCAAAGCATAAACATATAAGTGAAAGACCTGTAACGTACCAATGACTATGTCAGGAGAATTTTCCTAATATTGGTAGGACTAAAGAGCATATAATCTATTCAAATGCTAACCACTGATAGCACTAGAAGCGGTACCCTATTGAGTTGGGTGACCGGATGGAATGGATGACTGATGGGACTAGCCATATTGGCGCAAATACCTACTTTTTGAGGAACTACCCGACACTCCCAAATCTAATGGACTAGGTTACCACACCCGAAGCACATATCACTACCCACTTTACACTCACCCTAATGGTTTCTGCCATATTTTGACATAGAGGATTCGTATGGGAATTGTTAATGCTGCCTTGGGACTTAGAGCCTGCTGCCCTATCTTAATTATCATTTTTGAATTTGGCTACTGGGCACTGGCTGAAGAGGGTGCTGGGGATGAAGACCTTTGTGAAATTGAGGACGGTTACCACCTTCTGACCTTGGCTGGCTGAAATTAAAACTACCTATTCTAGCCCTCTTGTTTCCTCTCTTTTTCTCTCCTCAATTGTTTTCTCCTTAGTTTGTTAAGAATGGACCATCAATCCAGACAAGTCAATCTCCCTAATCAGTATTGCCATCCTGCACTCTTTGACCATACTATTAGATAAGCTAGACACAAATTTACTCATCTTGGACCTGCTGTCAGCTACCATATGAGGAGCATATCTAGCTAACTGAGTAAATTTGAAGGAATACTCCTTCATTCTTATGCTGCCCTATCGTAAGTTAATAAATTCTAACACCTTGTCCTCCCTCAACTCTAATAGGAAGAATCTATCTAGGAATATTGTGGCAAACTCTTCCTATTCTACAAGCCCTACATCAACACCTCTATCAACCTTCCACTACTTAAACCAAGTATGGGAAACATCCTGTAACTGATATGCATCCAACTCAGCACTCTCATTGGATGTCACCCCATATCATCCTTTACCTTTTGAACTATATTTAAGAATTCCAATGGATCCTTTCCAGGCTTGGATCCCGTGAAGAAAGGATGATTCATTCAGGTAAAGTCCCAAATTATGGTTGCAGCAGTATTGGCCACTAGGTTGGCCAGAATAGCAGCTGGCCATTTATTCTAAGCTGCTACAGAATTTGCTAGAGTGGTGAACGTAGCTCTAAATTCTACGTAAGAGACATGCTCATTAAGAGGGTCTACCTGGATGGGTGGAGGTGCTGGCTGATTTCTTGCTCCTCTTCTGTTATTCTTTTTGGGAGGTATGTTCTATAAATGGAAGGAAGAAATGAATTAGACTGAGAGTTTAACTTGAGCTCATGCTCACTTGTATGATATGAATACTGAAGTAAGGGAATATTTTCCTAAATGCCTTGTAGCCTCCTGCCCATAAGTGTGGCACGCTACATACCCATCCACAAGACTCTATTTGACGTGACTTTAGAGTTCCTAGGATACTTTAAAACCTTAGGCTTTGATAACATGTTTGTAATTCCCTGAGAGTATACCCTAGGCATCACATGGTGCTTACAGTCCCGAGGGACCACAAGCTAACCCATGAGCTGGTACCTTTGGTGAGCACTGAATAAAATAATCATAAATGTGGAAGAATAACTGATATGCCATAAGGTCTTAATAACTGAAATAAGTACTAAATTATGAATTTGAAGAAATAACTATCTGAGTTTGAATAAATACTGAAATATAAGATAAATTGAATAACTAATTGTCATGTCAACTGAAATGTGAATACTGAATAATTGACTGTAATGTCGAAAAGCCTCTAAATTGAATAACTGTGAGTTGATGGGACAGGCCCCTACTAACTCAAACTAACTACTAGACTGAAAGCATGAAATAAAATAATCCACCCTAAAAAATATGAGAACTCACCACTTCTACTGTTGAGAGTCTGAGAAGTCCAAGTGCGATATGAAAACTAAGCGTCAACACCTATGATATAATACATTATAGCATAAAAGAAAGGTATGTGATCAGTACTTTGAATGTACTAGTATGCTAAATGAGGTAGGATAATATGCATGATCTTATGAGCAAAAGTAATAACTATCCACATATACATGTAAAACATGGAGTACTAAATAGAGCACATGAAATCTATAGATACTGGAAATATGTGAGATTCTAATACTATGTATGCATGTAATCCAATAAATATTGAAGGTACATAAAATCTGTAGATACTGAGGATGCATGAACAAGCATATAAGATGAACTGAATAAAATCTATTAACTAAAATACTAAAATAACTGATATCTATATGCTTTGGTCAAACAACACTAAGACGGAATGCCTAAACTGATTACTGGACTAAAATTATAACTGAGATGGTGACTGAGACTGTGGAAGGTATCATCTAACCGACATGCCCCTATCTGAGCTAATTGGGGTCCAACTTGTAACCCCAGATGGAAGGGTATTAGTACCATGTTATGGGTACTAACATTGGCTGTGTGGATCCACTATACTGATGTACTATCCCAAAGGACTAAGGGTATCAAGCCTGAACTAACGGGTGACCCCTGCAAGATAGTCAAGCCTAAACTGAAGGGTGACTTCTCATATCCTATACTGGCTATGTAGTTCTGGAGTTTAGGGACTACTACTAACGATTCTTCCTAACCGACGGGGAAGCTTCCATACCTACACTCGCTCGGTGCTAAATACTACTCCTAACTAAAAGACACTAAAATACTAGACTATTTTCAGTTTAACTGACTGTTCTTGTAATACTCATAATATAATCTGAAGTTATTCTGAAGATACTAAAATGAGACTAAGTAAACAACTATGGTTTTTCGGTATTTAATATCCCCAGGACTCAAAAGCAATAACAGTAAAAAGACACTAAAGCTTGTAGGACAAAACATAAAGGCTTTTATTAAATACTCATTGTTGTAAGCACTTTATCAAACACTTGTAGTTCATAGCTTAATCAAATCATGGGAAGGTTATGAAATTTGTAGTAGTAGTATTAATTCAACATGAATAACATTAAATCATGATTTAACTCAATGAGTGATAACATTAAAAAATGGGGAATTGAATAACAATAACAATTTCATTCATACATGGTGTAGAATCATAGTTCATGGATATTCATGGTTGAAAACTTAATTTAAAACAAAGTAACTTGAAAAGATTATAAATTTGTAATCTAAAATTGGATACTTGGACTTCATGGGTGAAAGAAACCCATGAATAAACAACATACCTCGGTTACTAAATTTGAAAGGATTGATGGAGAGTTTTTGAGATATGGCCTTGAATTTGAGAGCTAGGGTTTTTGGGTTCTTGAAGAGAAGGGATCCCCTTTTGAGTAATTTGAGAATAATAGGTATATGATGCCCTATTAGACTTTAGTTTCGTGTTTAGGATGAGTTTAGGGCATCGAAAAAAAGCCAAACAGCCCCTTGGAAATTAAAAATGTGGAACTAGAAAAAGTGAAAATCCCGATTTGAGGCTCTGGAGTGATGCACCAGGATCGCGTAGCCTTACTGGAAATTGACAAATGGGACCTGGAAGTTTGGTGTGATGCGGAGCTATTGCGGTAAGCCTTTGGAATGCCATTTTGGCCACCTCAGCGATGTGCCATTATCACTGAGGCTCATTGGAAATTGCCAAATGTGAAATGGGACATCACCACGACATGGTGGAATTACGGAGACTCACTGGATTTTGAAAATTATGATTTAGACTGGCTCCGTGACGTGCTAGTGATCAAAATGATGGTGTTTAAAGACTGAAACATGAATTCTCCATATCTTTTTACTCGGTTATTGGATTTGGGTGAATTTTATATCATTGGAAAGCTAATTAAATTTCTACGCAATGGTAGGCTCTTAACTAAAAACATAATGTGTATTTCAAAAATTTTATATATGAATACTCATGTATTGGGACTGAAACCATGCTAGGGAAATATAGGGTATTACAATATCTCCCCCTTAGGATCATTCATCCTTGAATAAGACTGATTAAGTTGAGGAAAACTGATGGACTGAGCTTACACACTGAACGTGCATATCTAATGCATGGAATGCATGAATGAACTGATTTATAAATGCACGATGTCCATGAACATAATGTACAACTGAAACTGAGCATGATAGAGAGAAATCTTAAGAAGATTAATACCTTAAACCAAATCTGAATTTGCAGAGAAAAAATGAGGGTACTGGGTCTGCATATCTGCTTCTGCTTCCCAAGTGGCTCCCTTAATGGACTGATGCCTCCAAAGAACTTTGACTAGTGTAACTTCTTTGTTCCTTATCCTATGAGCTTGACGATCAAGAATTTCGACTAGAACTTTCTCATAGGAAAGACTGTTCTAGACATCTATGCTTTCTAGGGGAACAACTACAGCTGGATCACCAATATACTTCTTCAACAATAAGACATGGAACGCTAGGTGTATTGAAGCTATATCTGAAGGAAACTCAAGCTCATAAACTACCTTTCTAAAATGACTGAGAATTCTGTAAGGATCGACATAGCGGGGACTGAGTTTCCCTTTCTTGTTGAACATCTTTACTCCCTTCATGGGAGAGACTTTTACGTACACGAAATCACCGATCTCAAACTCAAGATCCTTTCTTCTCACATCTTCATAGGATTTCTATCAGCTCTGGGCTGCTCTAAGCCTTTCTCTGATCAACTAAACCTTCTTTAAGGCATCAAACACCAAGTCAGGCCCTAATACCATAGCCTCACCCACTTCAAACCAACCAATCAGAGATGTACATCTCTTACCATATAGAGCCTCAAATGGAGCCATTTGGATACTGGAATGATAGTTGTTATTATATGCAAATTCAATCAAAGGAAAACGGTCATCCCAACTACCTTTAAAATCAACTACGCATGATCTTAGCATATCTACAAGAGTCTGAATGGTCCATTCTTCTTAACTATCTATTTGAGGGTGGAAGGCTTTACTGAGGTGGACTTGGGTACCAAGACTCTTTTGGAATGCTTTTCAGAAATGAGAGGTAAACTGGGTAGCTCTATCAGAGATGGTAGATAAGGAAACACTATGCAACTTAACCAACTCTCTGAGATAGAATTTGGTATAGTCCTCAACTGAATAAGGGGTATGGGCTGGCAAGAAATAAGTTGATTTGGTCATCCTATCTACGATAACCCAAATAGAATCATACTGATGACGGGTATGAGGCAAACCTTTTATAAAATCCATTTTCACTTACACCCACTTCCATATGGGAATACTGAACTCCTGTACGGACCCACTAGGCTTCTGGTGCTCAATTTTAACCTGTTGACATGTAGAGCACTTAGCTAGAAACTCTGCAATATCCCTATTCATTCCACTCCATCAATAGATCTCCCACAAATCGCGGTACATCTTAGTGACCCCAGGATAAATAAAGTAATGTGCACCATGCACTTCTGCAAGAATTCGTTGCCTCAAGTCATCTACACCAGGCAAAAATAGGTATCCTTGACAACGCAACACACTATCTCCTTCTTGGGAGAAAACCTCCACTTTCTGATCACTGACTGATTCTTTCAACTTAACTAGATTGGGATCTCTATCCTTCTTTTCCTTTACTTTAGAAACTAGAGAGGATTCTGAACTACTCTACACCCATACACTACCTTCTGCTGAATCGACTAGGCAGACACCTAGTCGGGCAAGCTGATGAACTTCATGAGCTAATTTATTCTTACCATCCTCAACATGAGCAACATTACCCATAGACAATCTACTAAGAGCATCTGCCACTACATGGGCCTTGCCTGGATAATACAGAACACTCATGTCATAATCTTTTAATAACTCTAAAAACCTTCTCTGGCTCAAATTCAAGTCTTTCTGAGAGAAAACATACTGCTAGCTTTTATGATCTATGAACACATCAACATGCACCCCATATAAGTAATGCCTCTATATCCTTAAGGCAAATACTACAACTGCTAGATCAAGATCATGAGTAGGGTAATTCTTCTTATAGGGTTTAAGTTGTCTGGAGGCATAGGCTATGACCTTACTTCTCTGCATGAGGACGTAACCCAAACCTACTCTGGATGCATCACAGTACACAATAAACCCATCTGAACAATCTAGTAAAGTAAGAACTAGGGCTGAGGTGAGTCGAGTCTTCAACTTCTGAAAACTCTTCTCATGAATCTAACCACTGAAACTTAACTTTTTTTTGAGTCAATCTAGACATGGGGGATGCAATAGGCAAAAACCCCTTCAACAAACCAATAGTAATAGCCAGCCAAACCCAAGAAACTCCTGATGTTTGAGGGAGAAATGGGTCTAGGCCAGTTTCTTACTGCTTCAATCTTTTAAGGATCAACTGTAATGCCATCACCAAAAATAATATGGCTAAGGAAAGCTACTAATATTATCCAGAATTCACACTTACTAAATTTAGCGAACAACTGATAGGCACTAAGAGTCTACAATACTATTTTGAGATGGTCTGCATGATCATTTTCGCTATGGGAGTAAATAAGAATGTCATCAATGAAGACTATAGAGAACATGTCCAAGTACTTCTTGAACACTCGGTTCATCAAGTCCATGAAGGCTGATGGGGCATTTGTAAGACCAAAGGACATGACTAGAAATTCAAAGTGACCATACCGAGTTTAAAAAGCTATTTTTAGAATATGACATTCTCTGACTCTAAGCTGATGATAGCCTAATCTGAGTTCTATCTTGGAAAAGTAGCTGGCGCCCTGAAGTTGGTCAAAAAATTCATTGATTCTAGGAAGTGGATATTTATTCTTGATGGTGACTTTGTTCAACTGGCGGTAGTCTATGGACATTCTGAGAGAACCCATTTTTTTAAGCATGAATAGAACTGGTGCGCCCCATAGGGAGACGCTAGGCCTGATGAATCTATTATATAGGAGATCCTTCTACTGCTCTTTCAATTCTTTAAGTTTAGCTAGACCCATTCTATATGGCAGAATAAATATAGGCTGAGTATCTGGGAGAATGTCTATTCTGAAGTTGATTTCCCTTTTGGGAGGAACTCTGGGAAGATCTTTGGGGAAAACATTTGAGAATTCACTTACTACTAGAACTGAATCAAGAGTTGAAGTTTCTAAGCTAGAGTCCTTGATTTGAACATGATGATAAATACACCTATTGGATATTATCTTTCTCGCTCTAAGGCATGAAATCAACTGACCCTTAAGCATTATAGTACTATCCCTCCATTCAAGGACTGGTTCATTTGGGAACTGAAAATGAACTATTCTATTTCTACAATCAACTGAGGCATAGCATAAGTGGAGCCAATCCATGTCAAGAATGATATCAAAATTCATCATCTCTAACTCTACGAGAACAACTGAAGTAACTTTCAGAGATATTGTGACCGGTCAGTTCCTGTATACCTAGCTGGCTATGGTAAAACACCTACTGGGGTGGACACTAAAAAGGGCTCTGCGAGAGTTTTAGGACTAACTCCAAAATTGATGGTTATATATAAAGTTACAAAACAAAGAGAAGATCCAGGGTCTAGAAAATCATTTACATGTAAGTGAAAGACATGTAACGTACTAGTAACTATGTCAGGAAAATTTTCTTGATATTGGTAGGACTGAAAAACATATAATTTGTTCGGACGCTGACCACTGGTAGCACTAGAAGTAGCACCCTGCTGAGTTGGGTGACCTAATGAAATCAATGACTGATGGGACTGACCCTGTTGATGCAAATCCCTACCTTTTTAAGAAACTACTCGAAACTTCAAAATCTGATGGCCTGGCTTGCCATACCCAAAGCACACATCACTGCCCGTTCTATACTTACCCTGATGGTTTCTGCTATATTTTTGACATAGAGGATTCATATGGGCACTGTTAATACTGCCTTGGGACTTAAAGCCTACTGCCATATCTCGATTATCATTTATGAATTTGGGTATTGGGGCACTGGCTGAAGAGGGTGCTAGGGGTGAATACCTTTGATGAAACTGAGGACGGTTACCACCTTCTGACTTTGGCTACCTTAAATTAAAACTACCCATTCTAGACCTCTTATTCTCTCTTTCTCCCACTCTTTAATCTAATACTTCTCAATTTATTGAGCATGGTCATCAATTTAGACAAGTCCATCTCCCTAATCAGCATTGTGGTCTTGCACTTCTTGACCATACTATGATATACGCTAGGCATAAACTTACTCATATTGGACCTGCTGCTAGCTACCACATGAGGAGCATATCTATCTAACTGAGTAAACTTGAGGGAATACACCTTCATGCTCATGCTGCGCTACCTTAAGTTAATAAATTCTAACACCTTGGCCTCCCTCAACTCTAATAGGAAGAATTTGTCTAGGAATATTATGGCAAACTCTTCCTATTTTACAGGCCCTACATCAACACCCCTATCAAACTTCCACTACTTAAACCAAGTATGGGATACATCCTACAAATAATATGCAACCAACTTATCACTCTCACTGAATGTCACCCCATAGCATCCATTGCCTTTTGAACTATATCTAAGAATTTTTATGGATCATCTTACGACTTAAATCCAATGAAGGAAAGAGGATTCATTCAGGTGAAGTTCTAAATTATGGTTGCAGCAGTAATGGCTACTGGGTTGGCCTGAACAATAGCTGGTCATTTATTTTGAGCTACTACAGACTTCGCTAGAGTGGTGAACATAGCTTTGAATTCTGCGTAAGAGACACGCTCTTCCAGAGTGTCTTCCTGGATGAGCGGAAGTGCTAGCTAGTTTCCTGCTCCTCTTTTGTTATGCTTTTTGCGAGGCATGTTTTATAAATAAAAGGAAGAAATGGGTTAGACTTAGATTTTAATTTGAGCTCATGCTCACTCGCACAACATGAATACAGAAAAAAAGGAAACTTTTCCTAAATGCCTTGTAGCCTCCTGCCCATAAGTGTGGAGCTATACACACCCATGCACAAGACTCTACTTGACACGACTTTTAGACTTCCTAGGATACTTTAAAACCTTAGGCTTCGATACTAAGTTTGTAATGCCTTGAGAGTATACCCTAGGCATCTCACGGTGCTTATAGTCCCGAGGGACCACATTCCAACCCATAAGCTGGTACCTGCTTTGAGTACTAAATAATATAATCATAAATACGAAAGAATAACTAATATTCCATAATGTCTTAATAACTAAAACAAGTAGTGAATTATGAATTTGAAGAAATAACAATCTGAGTCTAAATAAATATTGAAATCTGAGATAAAATGAATAACTAATTGTTATGTCAACTGAAGTCTGAATACTGAATAACTGACTATAGTGTCTAAAAGCCTATAAACTGAATAACTATGAGTTGATGGGATAGGCCCTAACTAACTGCAACTAACTACTAGACTAAAAGAATGAAATAAAATAATCTGTCATAAAAAATATGAGGACTCACCACTGCTACTGCTGAGAGTCTGAGAAGTCTAAGCACAATCTAGAAAGTAAACATCAGCACCTATGATATAATACATCATAGCACAAAAGAAAGGTATGCGATTAGTACTTTGAATGTTCTAGTATTCTAAATGAGGTAGGCTAATATGCATGGTCTCATGAGTAGAAATAATAACTATCTTAATATACATATAAAATATGGAGTACTAAATAGAGCGCATGAAATGTATAGATACTGTAAATATGTGAGATCTGTAATGCTGTGTATGGATGGAAGCCTATAAATACTAAAGGTTTATAAAATCTATAGATACTAGGGATGCATGACGGAGCATATAACATGAACTAAATAAAATCTGTAAACTAGAATACTGAAATAACTGATATCTATATGCTTTGGTCAAACAACTCTAAGAATGTATGTCTAAACTAATTACTGGACAAAAACTGTTACTAAGATGGTGACTGAGAATGTGGGAGGTATCATCTAACCGACATTCCCCAATCTAAGCTAATTGGGGTTCAACCTGTAACCCCAGTTGGAAGGGTGTTAGACTATGCCACAGGTACTAACACTAGCTATTTGGATCCACTATACAGATTTACTGCCCCAAAGGACTAAGGGTGTCAAGCCTGAATTGATGAGTGACCCCTGTGAGATAGTCAAGCCTAAACTGATGAGTGGCTTCTCATATCCTACACTAGTTACGTAGTTTTGGAGTTTAGGGACTACTACTAATGAATCTGCCTATCTGATGGAGAAGCCTCCATCCCTACACTCGCTTGGTGCTAAATCCTACTCCCAAATGAAAGACATTGAAATATTAGACTATTCTGGTAATGCTCATAATATAATCTAAAGTTATTCTGAAGATACTGAATTGAGACTAAGTAAAAAACTATGGTTTTCTATATTTAATACCTCCAGGACTCAAAAGAAATAACAATATAATGACACTAAAGCTTGGAGGACATAGCATAAAGGCCTTTATTAAATACTCATTCTTGTAGGCATTTTATCAAACATTTGTAGTTCATAGCTTAATCAAATCATGAGAAGGTTATGGAATTTGTAGTAATAGTATGAATTCAACATGAATAACATTAAATCATAATTTAACTCAATGAGTGATAACATTAAAACTTGGGGAATTGAATAACAACAACAATTTCATTCATACATGGTGTAGAATCATAGTTCATCGAGATTCATGGTTGAAAACTTAATTTAAAACAAAGTAACTTGAAAAGATTATAAATTTGTAATTTAAAATTGGATACTTGGACTTCATGGGTGAAAGGAACCAATGAATGAACATTTAACATACCTGGATAAATGAATTTGAGAGGATTGATGGAGAGTTCTTGAGATATGGCCTTGAATTTGAGAGATAGGTTTTTTGTGTTCTTGAAGAGAATGGATCCTCTTTTGAGTAATTTGGGAATAATGGGTATATGATTCCCTATTAGGCTTTAATTTTGTGTTAAGGACAAGTTTAGGGCTTAGGAAAATGACCAAACAACCCCTTGGAAATTAAAAATATGGAACTGAAAAAATGGAAAATCTCAATTTGAGGCTCTAGCGTGACACGCAGGATAACATAGCCTCACTGGAAATAATGACTGGGACCTGGAAGTTTGGCCTGATGTGGAGATATCATGGTAAGCCTTTGGAATGCTATTTTTTCCACCTCCGTGACTCGTCATTATCGTGGAGGCTCACTGGAAATTGCCAAATTTGAAATAGGACATAACCGCGATGCGGTGGAATCGTGGAGTCTCACTGGATTTTCACAATTGTAATTTAGACTGGCTCCACGATGTGCTAGTGATAAAAATGATGGTGTTTAATGACTGAAACATGAAATTTCCATAACTTCTTACCCGGTTATTGGATTTCATAAAATTTTATATCATTGGAAAGCTAATTAAATTTTCTACGCAATGACAGGCTCTAAATTGAAAAATAATGGGTAATTCAAAAAATTTATATGTGAATACTCATGTATTGAGACTTAAATCATGATAGGGAAATATGGGGTACTTTAATAATGATCTTTCTTGGTTGCAAACTTGAAGAATGAGCCTAAGAACACCACTTGTTTAAGTATAAATATGTGTATTGGGAAAAGAAGAGATTTACAAGGATCTTAATGACTTTAACCTTTGGGTTAAGGGTTGATGCGTTAACAGGATCAACCCACTTGAGAAATCAATTGAACATGTTAATTATACTCGCTAAGTTTGAGAGAATTAAAGAGTAATCATCTATTAAGGTTGAGAAACAAATAAATGAAGTCTAGATTTCAATATATTCTTGTAATTGGAATTTGTTACGTATGAATTCGAGAGAACCCACAACCTTGAATGCTATGATATCTTGGTGAACATAATCCTGGTTTCACTATTATTATTGAATTAAACTTTACAAGAATACTTAATAGTTGAAACACGATCTACTACAATCTTATTTCACTATTATCAAACAAACCCCCTTGTTACCTCAGAACCTTTTATCAATCGTTCAGTAATAATCAAAATGCTTAATTTACATAGTATTCCCTATGGGATATGACCCCAAACTAGTTGGGTTCTATATATTACGATGACCGCTTATGCTTTCTAACGAGATTTGTAATTTGGGCATATCAAATTTTGGCACCGTTGTCGGGGAATACGGTTGTCAATTAAGTTTATGAGTGTTAATTGACATTTGGTCAAGTTTCCTGATTTTACTTTTATTTGTTATTTTTGTTCTTTATATGATAATTATTGTGTATGCCAAGTTCAAAGAGGTTAGGAGAACCATTATTACCCTTCTACCTAAAACCTCATCTTATTAGAACAATAGCTGATCAACAAGAAGTAGATAAACTAGCCGCCTTGGCTAGAGCTCAGCTAAATCAACAAAATAATGGTTAACCAGCATGTCATCCTAATCTAGATAATGAGGACCTAGGAGATAATGATTTGTTAAATCCTGCTAACCAAAAGAGTGCAGAGAATGTGGCTATACCTGTAAACCAAAATGTGAACAGAAATTGTCCTTCTAGAGCGAAACCAAATTACCAAGCTGTGCAATTTGATTTTAAGAAGGATGAGGAAGATATGGATGGAGTAGGTGCAACTGGAGCTATTATTCCTCCACTATTGGAACCTAGAGCTAAGTTCAATATCACGAGTACCATAATTCAACTACTTTATCTGTAAGGGTTATTCGGTGGACTTTTGGGTGATGATTTGAATATGCACTTAGTGAACTTTGTCACTATTTGTAAGTATTTGATAACCCATGAGTAGGGTAGAATGCTATTCGTATACGCCTATTCTCGTTATCTCTGTTTGGGGAGGAAACACTATGGCTTGATGGGTTGACTCCTATTTCTATAATAAACTGGAGGCAACTAAAAGAAGCTTTCCTAGAAAGGTTTTTTCCACCGTCTAGGATGTTACGATTGAGGGATGAGATCAGTAACTTTAGGATGCTTTCGACTAAAGCTCTTTATGAGTCATAGGAGAGGTTCAATAAGAAGTTAATGCATTGTCCCAATCGCAAAATGTCTAACATATATTTGATGGAGACTCTATATAGAGCCTTGAATTCTATCACAAAGTTGGTTGTGGAAATGTTGCAGGTAGAGCATTTATAGATCTTATTTTTCCAAAAGCTTCTAAAATGATTGATAGGATGACTAAATAGAGTAGAGCATAGCATACCAAGGGTTCTAAGTTAGAAAGCTCTTCTATATCTAGTGGTATGTCTACAGAATAATGCTAGAAAGAGGAAGAGTGCGACTAAGATATGGTGTAGATGAAGACCCAGATGGATTTGATTCCTAAGCATTTTCTATTTTGGAAGTTTGAATGGTGAAAGCTGTGGGTCATAAAGTAGAGCTGAATCCAATTCTGAAGAGGAGGCTAATTATCTAAACAACCAGGGTATTTCTGAGGCAATAGTGAAGGGAATCAAGGTCGAAAGTACTATGATAAATCTGGTTACAAAGATCATGATCAAGGGATCTAAAATATAAAAATAACAGGACTGGATAGTATGTGCCTCCTATAAATCGTGATAATGCTACTACTAGTTCAAGTAAAATATCCATAGAGGACATGATAGAAAAACTATTGAAAATGGTGGAGGCGACCAATGCTAGTGAAACAATGATGAAGAGTGATTTATCTTCTATGATTTAGTTGGTGAATACACATTTAACTTCTATAAAATAGCTGAAGTAACAAATAAACCAACTTTCGAAGGCATTTAATTAGCAGAAGAGTGGTACATTATCGAGTGACATGGTGCAAAACCCTCAGAATGATGGATCTTGCATGGCGATTACCACTCGTAATGGTAAAGTATTACCTGGCCATTATGTGGGAAAATCTGTAAGTGATGATGTGGTAGAGTTGTATGAGAAAGCAGAAGAAAACCATCCAGCGGAGTTTGAGAAGCTGGATAGTAATGATATTCTATCTACCTATCAGTAGCCCGATAAGTTAGATAAAGATAGGGGAAAGGAGGGAGAACCAGTGGTTAAAGTAATTCCTAAACCACTCCCTTCAGTACTTTATCTCTTGAAGAAAAAGGCAGATGATATAAAGTTTAGCAAGTTTATGGCAATGCTGAAATAGTTAACTATGAATGTGCCATTGGTGGAGGCACTAGAATAAATACCTGGCTACACTAAATTCATGAAGCACCTTGTCACAAAGAAAAGGACATTGAGCTATGAACCAGTGGAAAATATTAATCATTGTAGTGCCATTTCGATAAGATCCTTAGCGCAAAAGAAAATAGATCCTGGAGCTTTTACCATCTTGTGTTCTATTAGATCATTGGATTTTGTGAAGGCCCTGTGCGATTTTATTGCGAGTATTGATCTAATTCCACTAGAAGTCTTTAAGAAATTAAGTTTGGGAGACACCACACCTACTAACATGAGGCTTGTGATGGTAGACAAATTAGTGAAATGGCCTATTGGTTTAATATATGATGTACTTATAAAGGTGGCCAGTTTTATTTTTCCTGCTGATTTTGTGATCCTAGATTGCTGGGTGGATTTTAAGGTACCCATAATCTTGGGTAGACCTTTCCTCACAACTGGGAGTGTATTGATTGACTTGTGGGCAGATGAGCTATAGTTTAGGCTCAATGATGAGATTATCTAATTTGATGTCTGCAAGTCAATGAAGCAACATAAAGAGATAAGTGTATTCTCTATTGTCAATGTTTATTATGAAAATAAGCGAGAGGTACCGATCGAGGAGAAATTTACTATTAAAACTTTGGCTGCAGTCTTGATGAACTTTGATAGCAAAGGTATCAAAGAATATGAGGAGGCAGTATATGCCCTGACGGTAATGAGATCATATTCATATGCTCTAAAGAAGATGGATTTAGACCTCAAAAATTGCCTAACACTACTGGCTAAGCCATCTATTGAAGAGCCACCGCTGTTGGAGTTGAAGGAGTTGTCGGGCCATCTACGGTATGAGTCTCTAGGTAGTGGAAACACCTTACCTGTGATTATTATAGTAGATTTGGATGAGCAACAGGTTGAAGCATATATCTCTATGCTTAAGAGATACAAAAGGGATATAAGATGGACTATTGCTGATATTATTGGTATTCCTTCGGGTATTTGCACGCATAAGATTTAGCTTGAGGAAGATTGCATGCCAACTATTAAGCATCAATGTAGATTGAACCCATTGATACAAGAAGTGGTTTAAAAAGTTATAATTAAGTGGCTTAATATAGGGGTTGCGTACCCCATCTCTGACAGCAAGTGGATGAGTCTCGTGCAATATGTGTCTAATAAAGTGGGCATGACTATGGTCGCTAACAAGAAAAATGAGTTAATTCCACTTAGACCACTCACCGGGTGTAGAGTTTGTATGGATATTAGAAGTTAAAGTCATGGACTCTGAAGGAGCACTTCCCAATGACCTTCATGGATCAAATACTTGATCGCCTGGCAGGAAGGGGTTGGTACTACTTTTTAGATAGGTATTTGGGATACAACCAGATTTCAATTTCTCCAGAAGGCCAAGAGAAGACAACATTCACGTGACTGTATGGTACATTTCTATTCAAGTGAATTCCGTTTGGTCTATGTAATACAACCGCCACTTTCTAATGGTGCATGATATCTATCTTCTCTTACATGGTTGAGGACACCTTAGAGGTATTCATGGATGATTTTTTTGGTAGGTGATTCTTTTGAGTTACGTCTGGTAAGCTTGAGTAGAGCACTATAGAGATACGAGGAATTTAATCTAGTGCTGAATTAGGAGAAATGCCACTTCATGGTGAAGGAGGTCATTGCTCTTGGACACCGAATTTCAGCCAAGGGCATTGAGGTCGACTAGGCAAAAATAGAGGTGATAGAAAAATTGCCCCTCCCATATCTATAAAGAGAGTTTGTAGTTTCTTGAAACATACTAGATTCTAAAGCTAGTTTATTCAGTACTTCTCCAAAATTACAAACCCACTGGGCAAATTGTTGTAGAAGGAATCTAAGTTCGTATTTGATGATGATTGCTGGAAGGCATTTGAATGCCTTAAGGAGAAGCTTGTGGCTGTCCCTGTTATTGTTGCTTCAAACTAGTTTAAGCCTTTTAAAATCATGTATGATGCAAGTGGAGCAGCAATTGGGGCTGTGCTTGGCCATAAAAAAGAAAAATTATTCCACCCCATTTACTATGCGAGCAATGCATTGAATGTGGTGCAGAAGAACTACACTATTACCGAGCAGGACCTTCTCGCGGTTGTCTGTGCTTTTGAGAATTTCCATGCTTACTTTTTGGGAACCAAGGTGTTCATACATACCATGCCGCCTTGAGATATTTAATGGCAAAGAAGGATGGGAAACCAAGGTTAATTAGATAAGTGCTGCTTCTACAAGAGTTTGACTTCAAAGTCAAAGACAGGAAGGGATACAAAAATAAGGTCGCAGACCATCTATCTAGACTTGAGGGTGATCAGGAAATCACTGATAAATGCAAAATTAATGATGCATTCCCTGATGAGCATATCCTTGCTGCGGTGCTTGAAAGAGTACCTTGGTATGCGGACTTTGCCAATTTTGTGGTAAGCAATCTTATTCCTAAAGATTTTTTCTTTCATCAGAAAAAAATTCCTCCATGATACCAAAGGTTTTTTCCAGGATGAGCCATATTTATTCAGATGGTGTGTCGATAATATTATCAGAAGATGCATCCCAAAAGTTGATATGCGGAATATTTGGAAGCCTGCCATGCTTCACCAGTCGGGGGTCACCATACAGAAGATCGTACCGCAAGAAAAGTGCTACAGAGTAGCTATTGACCAACCTTGTTCAGGGATGCATATGAATTTTTGAAGAGATGTGACCAATGTCAGAGGTAGGGGTCAATTTCAAAGCACCATGAGATGCCCATGACAAAAATGCTAGAAGTTGAATTATTCGACGTCTGGGGTATTGATTTCATAGGACCCTTCATCAGTTCCTATGGGTTAAAATATATATTTATTGGTTGTTGTGGATTATGTATCCAAATGGATAGAAGTTGTTGGATCAGGCTGACAACGAAGGGAAAATAGTGGTGGCCTTTCTCAAAATGAACATCTTCTCTCGTTTTGGGGTACAACATACTATTATAAGTGATGGAGGATTTGATTTTTGTAACAAAGTGTTCTGGGCTGCCTTGGAAAAATATGGGGTGAAACAGCATAAATTAGAAATGCCATATCACCCACAGTATAGTGGGCAAGTGGAGATTTTAAATTGGGAGATAAAGGCCATCCTAGCCAAAACGGTGAATGCAAGTAGGCAAGATTGGTCTCGAAATATTAATGACACCTTGTAGGCATATCAAACTACTTTCAAGATAGCCATTGGCATGTCACCATACCAGTTAGTCTATGAAAAGTCATGCCATTTGCTGAATGAATTATAACACAAGGCATTGTGGGAACTCAAGAGGTTGAATCTGAATTGGAATGAGGCAGCAGAGTTATGACTGGGGAAACTGAATGAGATGGATGAATTCCATCTCAGGGCTTATGAAAGAGAAGATCTCTACAAAGAAATGATGAAGAGATACCAAGATCGAAGGATTGAAAAGAGATACTCTTCGAAAGGTGATTGGGTACTTCTCTTCAACTCTAGAATGAAACTTTTCCCAAGTAAACTTAAGTCAAAGTGGTCTGGCCCATTCAAACTTAGCCAAGTCTACCCTTTGGGTGTAGTCGAACTCAAAAATGAAGATGGAAGGGTCTTTAAGTTGAACGGGCAATGATTAAAATTATATATTAGTCTAATAGAGTCGGGTAAGTCCTTAGGTACAGTCTATGTCGATGAAGTCTAAGTAATCGAGATGACTGGTCGTGCCACGACATTAAATTAGGAACTTATGGGAGGCAACCCATAATCTGTTGTTGTAAGCATAGTCAGAGTTATTTGTCTGTTTTGGTGCAATTTGATATGTTTTTGAAGTATGCAGGACTAAAAATATAGAAAGACAAGATTTGATCCAGTTGAGAGAGGTTGACGGGAAGGATGATGAATTGTCAAGGTCATGATGGACCACCATTGAAACCGTCAAAGCCATGGTTAAATAATGGAAATTCTGGATAATGCTTGACAGCTAAGTTAATGGACTATCACATGTCCGATGGACCGTCAAGGCCACCGTTAATAAGAAGCTGAAAAATAAAGTTTCTGGATAGGACTGACGGGAAGGTCGATGGACCATCACATCTGTGAAGGACCTTTGACTTAACTATGACAACATGAAAAGTTGATCGTGGTTCTAGTAATTTTTGATGATGAAGCTGACGGACCGTCAGGTACCTAACAGCCCATCGATGTGCTCATCAAATTAACCTTAGTTTTTAGCAGTTTGAGTCGGTTCGATTTAATGCTAAATGAGTTATTCTTATTTGACCCAAATATCTTTAAATTTATAAGAGAAAGTGGTTATGTATGTTACCTACCTTTTTAAATCCTAAGACTATTTAAATTCTTTTGCATTCAAAGTATTAGGATCATTTATCTCCTCTTAGGACTCTTCCTCTTCTCCATTCTCTCCTATTTAAACAACCCTCTCATTCTCTTATTCTCATAACAAAGAAAGTTAAGTCTATCACTGATAAAGCAATTTCGTAGTCGTAGTATTTGTGTAAGTCTGCAAGTTTAGAGTAGTGAACAATACTCTAAAATCAAGGTATGATCGCAACTTTTCTCTTCTTTTTAGAATGATGAATTTGATGTGTGAAAGTTGTTAATGCATGAAAGGAACTTCGAATACCGAATTATTCACCTTTGCATATTCGGTTATGTATTAATGAAAATCCATTTTCTCTCGGTGCAATTTAGCGGGGTAAGCTAATGTACGCAGCTGAATAGGAAAAATGCTACACCGAAATCAACCATGCCGGTTACCACCATGATAACTCTAGCTAGTGGAATAATGCAGGAACTTCACCCTCTCACTTTTGGGAGTTTTTTTTGTCTAAAATTTTTGCCTATAGCTGAGGACGAATGAACAGAAGGCAATTGATGTTGAAGATAAGGGCAGTATTAGGAAGGAAATTTAAATACCTCGGAGGCTACAGTTCTCTAGACTCACTAAAACAACTATAGCTGGGGGTAAAAGAGATAAAAAATTGGAGATATTACACAAGAATGAGGAAATTGGAGTTGAGCAGCAAAATAAGCATCACGTGAGGACCTTCCAAAAGGGAAAGGAGCTAAACTACATACCCTCTTCTATACGGAATGGGAAATTTATAGTGGAATTGGTTGAGGAGGACCTACACAATCAGGAAAAATATTAGAAAGTAGCTCTTATCAGGTATGTAATTGGGGATACGCCATATGAGAAATCTATGGAGAATTACGTGATGAATGTTTGGATTTTCGTGATGAAGCCTTGCATCCTTTACCATATTGATGGGTACTTTGTGTTCCAATTCAAAAACTATGAGGAGCGATATCTGGTGCTATACTCGGGGTCTTATTCCTATTACAATAAACCCTTCCTTCTCAAACAATGAAGTATAGACTTTAAATTTGATCTTGATTGTCTGAGATCCATTCCGCTTTGGGTGAAATTTCCACGTCTACCATTGGGTTATTGGTCAACTAAATCACTTAGTAAGCTTGTGAGTGTAGTCAGGAAACCAATATATACAGACAAAATAATAGCTGATATGGAGAGGATATCTTTTGCTAGGGTGCTAGTAGAGACTGACATTTCTCAGCCCTTGCCTGATAGTATCAAAATTCATACCCCCAATATAGTCTTCCACCAAACTATAGCATACGATTGGAGGCCAAAATATTGCTCTGATTGTATGAGATTTGGTAATGATGAATTAGATTGTAGGAAGAAAGAAACTAAAGAAGAAGGGAAACCATTGGAGGAAGTTCAAAAGTGTAAAAGGAGGAGAAATAAGAAGAAGAAAAAAGTTATTGTCAAGAAGTGGTATCCGAAAGACCAAAAAAAATAAAGGACGTGGTTGAGGATGAAAAAACAGAAGATGATCAGATACAGATCCTTAGAAAGAAGTTGATATACCCAATTTTATTGATGCCCCAGTTGCAGGACTAACTGGAGCAACATTGCAAGAGTATCCTTGCTGAACACTCTCTAATAGGTATGATCCATTTGATGGACCCCCTCCAGGTACTATTAGAGAAGTGGGAGAATCTAGTAGTTATAAACCCCCATAAGAATTTGTACGTGGAATATAAGAGGTCTTAACAAGCCCTTCAAACAGAAAGAGCTGATACTCTTTCTAAAAAAGAATAAAATTAATGTAATGTGGTGTGTAGAAATAAAGGTTAAAGAATAGAATGGAAAAATAGTCCTATCAAAAATAGCTGGGGGATGGCAACATTGTTGTAATTATACAGTTGATGCACCAAATGGGAGAGTGTGGTTGTTATGGAAAAATCATATTACAGTCCAAGTTTAGGATGTAGACAGTCAATTTATCCATTGTAAGGTAGAAGACAACCAACAAAGAGTAGTTATCTTCTTTACAATAGTAAACGTATGGAATGAACAAAACAAGAGGCAGAGTTTATGGAGAAGGTTAGAATAAGTGGGTTCATAGATGTAAACTAGTTGGCTCATAAGTGGTGACTTCAACAATGTGTTAACAGCTAATGATAGATTGGGGGCACCAGTAACACCGGCTGAATTACAAGGATTCAGAGAATTATTAGATAAATTGCAACTCACTCCATTAAGAAGTATAGGGAAACAATACACTTGGTGCAATAAGTGCCAAGATAATAGTATGGTATACAGCAGAATTGACTAGGCACTAGGGAACTTTGATTGGGTCCAACATTTTGGGCACATTGAGGCTGGATACCTTAGTCCAGATGTTTCTGATCATGCTCCAATACTCATCTAGATGAACAGAAGCAATCAGCAGCACAACCAACACCCTAAGACATTCAAACTATTCAGTAGTGTCATGCAACATCTAATGTTTAATGGACTGATAAAGAAAGCTTGGGAGAAATCTGTTGAGGGTAATGGGATATACAAGGTACGGCAAAAACTGAAGTACCTAAAGATTAAACTGAAGAGGCTACATATATGGAAACCCACCAGTAGAGATTACAACAAGCGAGAGTGGAGCTAGAAATAATACAAATAAGGTTGGCTTCCCAACCTTTGAACCAACTGCTTATGTCACAAGAAAAACAAATGTTATCAGAATTAGAGAAATGGAGCATAGTGGAGGAACAGGTTTTGAGGTAAAAATCTAGAGCTCAGTGGATACAGTGTGGAGATGCTAATAGCAGATATTTCCATGCCCAAATGACGATGAGAATTAGCCACAATATGATCAACTAAATATACACAAGCACAAATACTAAGCTCACTGATCCAAAACTAGTTGAAATGTAATTCACTAATTTTATCACCAGTTTAATGGGTAAAGCTGGCCCTGTACACAAGTGTCCTAATGTTGAGATAATCAAGAAAGGTATATGCTTAAATCATGATCAGTAAGCATACCTCATTAAAGAGGTTACAAGGGATGAAATACTGGAAGCAATTAAAAGCATGCCAAAGGATAAAGCACCCGAAGTCGATGGATTTCCAATTGAGTTCTTTACACAGCAATGGACTATAGTACAAGAAGATATATTTGAGGCTGTCTTGAGCTTTTTTAAAAATGGAAAGATGCTTAAATCTTGGAATAGAACAGCTGTAACCTTGATACCAAAAACAAAAGGTATTGCATAGGCAAAAGACTTCAAACCTATTGCATGTTTTACTACTTTGTATAAAATTATGACCAAAATACTGACATGAAGACTGAAGATGGCTATTAAGGATATAGTAGGTGGCTCACAATATACAATCATCATAGGACGATGCATCACTGATAATATTCTATTTACCTATGAATTGTTTAAAGGGTATACAAGGAAGGGGATAAGTGCTAGGTGTGTGCTAAAGGTGGACCTAAAGAAAGCATATGACACACTAGATTGGGACTTCCTGAGGAATATGATAATGCACTTGGGATTTCCTTACAATTTTATTGTATGGATTATGGAGTACATTACCATAGTTACATATTCCCTATCACTGAATGGTGGTTTAACAAAACCCTTTGAATGAAAGAGAGGGATTAGGCAAGGAGATTCAATGTCTCCTTATTTGTTTTGTATTGCTATGGAGTATCTTCAAAGGGAATTTAATCACCTGTCATTAAACAGGGACTTCCAATTATATCCAAGGTGTAAACAATAGAGAATTATTCATGTCTGTTTTGGTGATGACTTTCTCATGTTTTGCAAGGATGATATGTAATTTGTTAAGCTATTATATGCAATATTTCTAAAGTTTTCAGAAGCATCAGGACTAAAAGTAAATGGAGAGAAAAGCTCCATATATATTACAGGGGTGTCTGGGAGAGTCAATGATGAGATTATGTAGAATTTGGGATTTAGTGACGGATCCCTACCATTCAAATACTTAGGGGTTCCCCTTACAGGAAAGAAGTTATCTATCAGTCAGTGTTGGACTCTAGTGGAGAAAATTACAGCTAGGATCAACTGTTTGACATCTAAACTATTATCTTGTGCTGGTCGTGTCTAACTGATAAAATAAATTTTTTTTGGTGTCCAATCATATTGGGCACAGATATTCTTACTCCCTAAGAAGGTAATGAAGAAGATAAATGCAATCTGTAGATCCTTCCTCTGGACTAGTGCAGCAGAGGTATCCAAGAAAAGCCTTATTGCTTAGGACAAGGTGTGTCTACCTGAGGCTGCAGGTGGCTTTAACATCATGGACCTGGAAAGATGGAACAAAGCAACAATTACAAAACACCTATGGGCCATAACAATGAAGAAAGACTCAATATGGATAAAATGGATACATATTGTATACATCAAGAACAAAAGACTGGATTCCATCATAATACCCAAGAATACAGCCTGGGTGGTTAAAAAGATTTTGGCTACAAGGGTAAAGGTACTAAGATTACAAAGAATTCATGGTGACCTGCTCAGTAGATTACAACAACTCTAACACTCTGATGGTTTTAGCATTAAGAGAATGTACAAGCAAATGAGGACACAATACCCAAGAGTTCCCTGGAAGAGGTTGATACTTCAACCAAATATGCATCCTAGATACAAATTTATACTTTGGTTAGCAGCACATAAATAACTAGCTACTGTGGATAGGCTAATGAAGATAGGAATCCAAGTACCCAAGTCGTGTGTGTTTTGTGGACTGGATGATGAAGTGTTTGAACACTTATTCTTTGGGTTCCAATATGTGAAAGTTATATGGACAAGACTGCTGGTATGGCTAGGCCATCAGTATTGGCATATGGGAAGATGAAGTACTATGACTGTGTAAAGGACAAAAAAGGAAAACAAGGCATTGGAAAATAGTTACCAGCATGTTTGGTATGATGGTGTACCTGATCTGGCAAGAAAGGAACACCATCAAATTCTAAAAATACACCACTAGCCCAGATAGACTTTGCAAGAAAGTGGCACAACACATACACATCAAGGGCAGGAAGGTCAGGACATGGTAGGAAGTAATACAAAAGTTGTAGCACTACCCTTAGGCTTTAATTTTTCTAGTGATGTGTATAGTAATATGAAAGTTAGATTATTAGTGAAGTGAGTGTTCAGCATTCATGAGCTCTGTAATGATAATTTTTTGGAGAAATAGAAAATCTATTGCCCAAACAAAAGAAAGGAACTTCACCTTGTTTTCTTTTGCATTGTTGTTCTTCTAACTAAGTCGAACTCTGGTAAATGTTGTTCTAGGTGAAGTGTAAGTAACCCATGTACCAAATTGGCAAAACTTATGTTTTAAGGTTGATTTTGCACCATTATTGTGTGCACAATTAGGTAATGTATGCCAGGTGTTTGATAAATTTCCCAAGTAAAACTCAATATTGAAAAATCAAAGTGACGACCACCTTGATAGACCATTGGACACTCGACAGACCATCACTTTGATTGTTGGAAAGTCTTTGAAGAAATGGGTTACTAGTTTAGCCACGATGGACAACCTGATGGACCGTTAAACCCCTGATGGACCGTCATGGTGACCATCACTGGGTTATGTAAAAATTTCCTCAGTGGTTAAGGCTTGATGTCCAGGGCAATGGACCGTCAACTGACCCATCAAGTCAAGTTTATAACAATTTTTTTTATTCTAATCCAACTATTTTTTTCTATGTTGTTTAGGTAAATGGCATGAAAGCTACTGACAAGCAGAGGTGGTGGTTGGACTCAACATGGAAGGGGCAGAAATGAGCCGGCATTGAGTAGGAGGCTCCGTCTTTCAATATTCGACAAAGGGACAGGATGAATTAGGCACTCTCCCAGCTTGAAAAGGAGAGTGAGAGCAGCAGCATTAGCACAAGTTTGAGCCCCAATAAGGAAAGGGTTAATACATCAAACCGCGACAAAGCTGAGGCATTGGAAATTGAGGATGCCAATGTGGTCAAGACCAAAGACCCTTAAACACAGGACGTAATAAGGTAGGAAGTTGAAGAAGAACGGGATAAGTACCTTGATGGACTGGAACCAACAACAACTAGGCCAATCAAAAGGCCAATCTCTGAAGAGATTTAAATTGTGATGATCGATTTTCATGAGTATCTAGAGCTTGAGCAGAAATTCAATGAATATGAGTTATATTGGATGAGCAAACCTCTCGGGGCATACCAACCAAATCTTGTATGGGAGTTTTTCACCAATTATTTGGAAATGGCAGAGAAACAGTGTCCCAAGGGCTCAAAAATATCAAACTTTCCCAACAGGGAATCATTTTTGATTAGAGGGGTTAACATTGATATATTGGCCCATATTCTGAACATGATATTATTTGGGCCTGACTGTAAAGAACTGGCTACGATTCCAGAACTTGAGCATCGTATGACTACAATATCTACTCAAAGGCCTTGGTTGTCTAGGATTCTCACTGATGATAGTAACCTATCATGGGCACTCAATCCAAAAGAGCACATTGCTAAATCAGCCCTCAGCTTCCGAGCTAAGTTTTAGTGGGCCATTATTAGACTAAGTTTGATGCCGACAGGGGTAAATACTAATTTGGACAGACATAGGGCAGTGTTGGTGGCTAGTCTAATTGCTGAGCTGAAGATTGATTTTGACCAAATTATTGCTAATGAAGTGTTTGTTCAAGCACACAAAGTGGAAACTGCGTTATCGTTTCCGTGTCTGATCATAAAATTATGTAGGCAAGCCAATGTGTATTTGATTCTAGGAGTTGACAATGAGGTTTGGGAAACTCACAGGCAGGATATTGAAAAAATAAAGGATGACTTGAAATATGAAATGCGAGTCAACAAACCTCCTTCCCATAAGATGTAGTTAGCTCCAGCCCCCGATACTTTAAAAATTCCCACAGGTATACCATTGCCTATTACTACGTATGTGTTACCTAATTATGTGCCTGCTAGTGCTTCTGCAAGATCGGCATCTATGACACTAATGGGTTGGACTTTAGATACTACATCAGTCCCACCTTAATATTCTGAGTACATGCTGACACAGGAGAATTTTACTAAGTCAGTCAGCCAATAAAAAAAGGTTTAAAAACAGTTGAGCACTTGGCCAAAATAGTTCAAGACATTTGTTGATCGCATCATGGATGAAGCCCTAAAGCTGTATCAGTATATTTAGGCTAGAATATATGACATGGAAGAGCGTATCAACAAGTGGCTGGATAGTTTATCAATGTCAGACTTTGTACAGTTTGTAGTGGAGTTTAAGTAGGCACAAGATGATATAGCTAAGCTTAAGAGAAAACCAACACAACCTACTTTTGATCCTGCTTTGATCATTAGCAATGAAGACGAGGGTCAGACTGATTTGAAGGGTAGATTGCTCAAAGAAAAAGGTAAACAAATATGATGAAAGTACTGATAGAAAAGCTTCAAGGAAAAGGAGATGAGAGGATATGACACTAAAAAAAGAGAAGCTAGAGATCTGAAGAAAAATGCAATGAGATTGAGGAGAGATAAAGAAAGAAGATAGAAAAAGGTTGCAGATAAAGCTGCAGGAGTTTCGACCAGTTCTGCCCTAGCTAGGGGGCCAAGTCTAGATCCAGTTCCTATTGAGATACCTCTGAGCTAGGAGAAAGCTGATTTGAGTACCCCTACCACCATAGGGGTAAACGTTGCTGCACCCGAGGCCAAAGAAGCCTCACCATATTTCACTGATACATCATCCTGAGACTCATTACAAGTATTCCACTCCTTTGTACTTTGTGTTAATGTATTAAGAACAAAGCATTTTTTACTGGGGGTGAGGTGCTTGTTTTTGGTCACCACAGGGTTTTTTGTTGCATGTGTTATTTTCCTCCTCTGTTTTATTTATTAGAATCGGTATGTTTAGGTTGCATATTTGTTTTCTTTTATTATCGTCATGTACATATTGTTCAGTGATATTAGTTCTGAATTCTCTTCTCATTTAGCACCGTTGTTGTATATATGGAGGATAAATAAATGTGGCAAAGTTCTTTGAACATGTTTGTATGACTATTTTTTCCTGTCACTTAGTATATGTTGAACAACCATTTGTGATTCTGCAATTGGCATTAGGATGTAGAAATAAAGTAAGCAAGAATCATGTGGTGTAAATCCCAAGAGTTGGTAGAATAAGTGTTAACTCATTGCCTGTGCGAGTGTTTGTTATAGTTCTTGCATAGTGTATACAACTAGAACTTGCCCGGTTCATTGATTTTGCCTTGTGATTGATTCAATGAGATAGAATAGCAGTCCCTTTTTAATTATTAGTTCACTTAGCCATAAAGAATGACCCTCTAAAATGATTTTTTTCTTTCCCTTTTTGAACACCTTTTTGAGATTATGTTAGTGTTTATTCATTCCCAATAACTCAACTCACTCTCTTTAGGGTGTTATCACCTAGCTTTGGTCCTGGTCCAAATTTTAGATATTATACACCTTAACTTACGCAAAATGCCTAAGTTGAGGGTTGCTACTGCCAGGTAATAGCAGTTTGTTAAAAGTGATTGGGAGTTGAAATAAATTATCGCATCTGGCTGTGATCTAGTTAGATATTATGCACCTCAACTAAATGCATCAATATAAGTTGAGGGTGACAGATGCAGACCTAAAATAAAATCTGGGTTTGTGGTGAAGTCATGGATGAATAGTGTGAACCAACTAAGCCAACATATGAATTAACTAACGAAATTCTATATTTGACACATCAGCCCGAGGAGCTCCAGAAGAACTAGAGGGGACCAGTGGAACTCTGAAAGGGCAATTAGAAATTGGACCCCTAGACTGGATCTGTACCTCATAAGCAGGGTATGTCTCATTAGGATTGTCCTCAAGTGGGACAAAGGAGTTTCCATGAGATTTAAATCATCTGGGAGGCATGGTCTAAAAAGTAAACACAAAAAAATTAAAGGAGATTTTAAGAACATAGACTCTACATCCAAAAATAAGATAGCAAAAAAGGGAAACATTCCTAAATGCCTCATAGCCTCTTCCTTATAAGTGTGGCACACTACCCATCCATAAAAGAACTCTACTTGATATGACTTTGAGGACACCTACTGACCTTAACCTAGATAATATACCACCTTGACATGACCCAAACTAAATCTTGGTCATGATGGGTATCTCAAGTCCTATAAGGATCGAAGACCACCCAAAACACCAAATTGTAGACAACTTTACACCTATGCTAGATGAATTCTGAACATACAAAAAGATAATATAACTTGAAACTAAAGATATTATGATAAGTATATAATTAAAACAACCAGAAACAAAACCATCCAAAGTCCATAGTATTCCGAAAAAGCCTCTACCAAACTAAATATCAATAAAGTATTGGGACATTCACCCGACTATAGCCAAAAAAGTATCCAATAGTCTATAACTCAAAAGAAAAACATAATCCTAAAATAGAGCCTTTTAAATCATGTAAGCTCACTATTTCAAGTTGACTCTTGATCAATCCACAATTACTGAGCAGGACAAGTAGAGGTATGGCCAAATCCTACATCACGTGGGGATACAACGTTCAAAGAAGGTTAGCTATGTGAATGATAGCTTGTAACTTAGGGATAAGGATAACATAATGACATGATTAACAGTTTAACACCATTCAAACTAATGCACATAATTAAACGCATATACAAATATATATATATATATATATATTTGTGTATATATATGTATATGTATGTATATATATATATCCCCTACTGGGATAGGAAACAAAGCTTAACATATGCTTTAAAATATTAACCTAGATTGTGTAGCTCAACTATCATATGATAGTACCCATGAGCTATATGGGCCCCATCTCTCACCCCCCGATTAGGCCCCAATTTATATAGCCGCACGAACTAGAGAATAATCTCATTTATATGCACACGGGGGACTCGAACCTTCCAATATATACTAAGGTGACTTAAGTACCCAATCATGTAATTATTTATTATAACACCCTGGGTTTATAGCCCTTAGAAAATTTCTTAGATTTTTAGTTTCTGGACAAGTTATGACTAGAGAGAATGGGTCGTACATGGGTTACAAGTGGTATGGGTTGGTTGTATACTGACCAGTATTGGATGGTGGGTTGAATCTAGTTCTTGGAATAAATACGACTTGAGTGGTATGAGTCGTATTAGTGGATATAATTTGTTGGGTTTGCTTCTTTCCATCACTTAATCTTAGACTTGGTAACTTAACCTGTATCTGAGTACGAGTAGCTCACTATGATCCATAATCTAGGGTACAAGTCGTACCATGGATTCGTATAGTGGAAAGTATTCTAACATCCTATGATTCTATTTTACTAGGTGTCCGGGTCAAGTGTACTAGTCGTATACATGGGTACGGCTTTGTTTTAGTAAGTTGAGTCATACCTTGGGTAGTGTTGGGTCCAATGAGGAGGCCTTGGGTAAGAGTGATGGGTACCTCTAGTACAGGTGGGTACGATTCATATGGGCTAGTCATAATCTATGATGGGATTTTTATGCAGTTTAAGTGAGGGAAATTTGGACATTTCTCAACTTAACCTAATAAGGCCCTATGACTTTTAATTCACTTGGGAGGTTATTTTTCCTATTATTCTATTCATTAACACTTAGAAAACACTCTCTAATCACCTCTAAAGTTCTTGGGAAAAATAAGCTAGGATTTCATCTTAGGGATTAATTTAGGGCTTGTGTTGGTGATTTCTCTCCATCATCTTCTCAATTAAGGCATTTACTCTTCCCTCATTATTAGTTCCAACTAAAGGCATGGTTTTATACAATGTTTTGATGGCATGATTTATTATATGGTTTTGGAATTTTCAAATATGTGTTGGGGTCTTGGTTATGGTTTTCCCATGTTTTAATTAAATTATTAAATACTTTAATTGTGGTTTTGGATAACTGGTTGCACGGTAATGGTTACTTGGATATTGGTTTTAGTTTTGGAAATACTATTCCCCCAACATGTTCAATAAAATGCCTATGATAATGATCTTACTATATTATTGGATTATTAATGGAACTATTGCATGGTTTGAACTTGGTAATGGAACTCTAAATGCTTTAAATTGTTTGGAATAGTTAAATGGAATGGTTTGATGGTCATGGTTATGGTTAATTGAACTCTTTATAGGGTATAATGGAATCCCCGAAGTAAACATGTTGATGGAACAACTTGTGGGGTATGTGGGACTCCCCCAAGCAAACATAATTGAACACTTTATGGGGTACATAGGATTCCCCCAAGTTAACTTGGTAAATAGGTACATGGGAATCCTTTTACGTTAAAAGTTTTAGCTAAGGAAAATACTTGTAATTTATAATCGGTATGAAGATACCACTATTAATAGCCTTGGTTTTAATAAATGGAATAACAGATTGGTTGGTTGGAAATGGTTTTAATTAGGCAATAATGACGGAGTGTGATAGCTAACTGTGAGGGTAGGAGTTTAATGAATAAACTATGGAAACTTATGTTTACCGACATAAGGGGTTGGTCATGGTGACCATTTATGAAACTATGAGGAAATAGGAATCCTCTAAGTACACTGTACATATGTATCATGGAGAGCGAAGGGTACTTAGGAATTCTCTACTCTTATGGTATCTTTGATTTGTGAGGCTACATGTATCGAAGACCATTCAGGGGGTTAAACTGGATCCATATAGACCATGGGTGATTTTAGGATGGTTAAGCTACGTATACCTAGGTTAATGGTTTCAAATGAATGCTAAACCCGATTCCCTTTCCTGACATGGTTAGATTTTTATGCATATGGTTGGTTTACTTGGTTTTACTAGATGGGATTATTTTATACTTATCATAAGTTCATGCTAGCGTTCACCCAAAAACCCTTCTTTGGGCAGCTATACCCCCACGTGATATAGAAATTGGCTATTCTACTCCTCCTGCATAGTGATCAGATTTTGGGATTAGCTTTTGGATTGAAGTGATGAGCTTTCATCTTTCCGGAAGGCTCCATTTCATGTTATAGAAATTTTCATGTACTTTGGTTATTTTATGGATATTGGTTTTGGCTATGGTTGGGGGCATGTCCCAATCAAATATTGGTTTTCTTTTGGTTAGAGAATTTTATGGAATTTCTATGGGTTGATATAGACGAGATCGGTATTGGTGTCAGCCTTAGTATTGGCATTGGCATTAGGGCTGATATCATTGGACTAAATGTCTCACTATCCAATCCTCTTTCATATTAGGATTATATATAATTATTATGGAACTCATATGGTTATGGTTTTGGATTTTCATTTGGTTAGGTGTTGGTTATTTGTTGGTATCGGACAGTTGGGCTCGTTTGGGTGGTCTCAGTCATAGCCTTTCCCAACGTCTTGGGTTACACAATAATTATATCTTGTTAAATGTTCAGAATTCATCCGACTCAGGATATGCGTAGGTTAGTTGGGTTGGGTAACAGGGATGTCTCTAGTCCTGATTAGACTTAGGATGCCTATTACGACGAGGCCCTGGTTTGGGTCATGTCATTTAAGGGGCACTTAAACCTCCATAATCATGAAATAATAATAACGGGGACTCAAACCTCCCTATTCACCTTGGCCCCTACGTCTGCAAATACAGTTTCTACTGTCGGTCAACTGGACCTCCACTTTCATAACTCAGCTATACAACCCTTATTAGAGCTCAACTGAAACTTTTATCATACAATCCCATTCATGAAACATATTTCACATTATGGCATACGTTGTTGGTATCTTCATGCCAACTACACTTGCAAGGTAACAACAACATTCCCAGACATTTTTTCATTAACTTGGGGAAAACAACACTCTTTGTTCATTAATACAAAGTGGGGGACATCGATATCTTTTATTCATTAAATCAGACCATTGTGTTTCAAATACCTTTTTCTACCATGCAATAGTTCAAGACTAGTTCAGTGTTACAAATTTCCACCTTTCTCATAACTCAACCCTTGACTTGTAGCCACTCCTTACGACTTGTCACCATAAGTCATATCCAAGATAGCACTACCAAGACACCCTATAATGTTATCCTTATGACTCAACCACATGATTTATAGTGGGACCCTACGACTTGTAGGGACTAGTCATAGTCAACAAAGAACCCAAATTGACACTTACTGGACACAATACGATTACACCTAACGACTTGTAACATATCCTTATGGCTCTTAGTGAGCCGCTCGTACTTAGAGGAGAATCAAGCCACAAACTTACTAATTTGGTTACGGCTCATCCCAATGACTCGTAAGGACACCCTACGACTGATAGGGTGAGTCATTACCAAGGTGGTGAGCTAAAAGCTTAAGAAATTTTTAAGGGCCAAAAATCTGGGGTATTTTGATTCTCCTCCACTTGGATCATTCATCCTCGAATGAAGGGACAAGGAATTTATTATAACAATTTGACTCCACATACCTCTACTCTTATCTTTAACAAAGACAGAAAACAAAGATGCTGAGAAAATCACCTTTTCCTCTAACAAAGTCAGAAAACTAAATGTAAAGGAATACATGTACCTTAAGCATGATTGTCTAAAACGGGAAATAAGAACGGATAATTGAACTTCATGTCCTCATCAGCTTCCCAAGTAGCCTCTTCAACTTTTTGGTTCCTCCATAGAACTTTTACTAAAGCTATGTCCTTTGTTCTTAGTCGAAAAACTTATTGATCCAAAATTTCAACCAAGACTTCCTCATAAGATAAAGAATCTGAAATATCTACCTCCTCTAAAGGAACAACCGTTGAAGGATCACCCATACACTTTCTAAACATCGAAACATGAAGCATACCATGAATGGAGCTCAAACTAGGAGGCAACTCCAACTTATATGCAACACTACCAACCCTCTTAAAGACAAAGTATGGATCGATATAGCGGGGACTGAGCTTCTCATTCTTAACATGAACACAAATCCTGTAATCCTAACTCATAGAAATTCATACGCGGAATCATGCTCTAGCTAAGTTACATGTATACAGATAGGACACTACATCTGAAGATCAGTAATTATATGGACAACTCACTTTCCCTAACTTTAAAAGAAGTCCTTCACACATTTATTGATTTATATCACAGACTAGTATTCAAATATCTCACTCTTATAACAAATTTCCAACAAAGTATACACAAAGCTATAGGCTTGCATTTAGCATTTCATCAAGTACTACAGTTGGTTAGCACGGATCACTATAGGACTTACTAAGGCTTGTAATGCAGGTTTAGGTACAGGTAAGATATCTTTTTTGAACATTTATTGAATAGTTCTGTCCGCTTTCCTAGCTGAATGCAGGTGGAAAAAAGTACTAAGTCTCACCTTAGTTCCTAAACCTCCTTGAACAAATGCCAAAACTATGATGAGAACTGAGTACCACGATATGATATGATAGAAATAGGATCCCCATGCAACTTTACAATCTCTAGGAGGAATGATGACTTCCAAAAAACACCTTCTATTAGATAACGATACAGTCGCTATCAAAATAAAGTAACCCAACAAAGATTGGGGTCGAATCCCAAGGGAACACATGGAATTGCAGATCTCAACAGTTGTACAATAGGGAAAAAGAAAATTAAATAGGGGTTTTTGATGTAGTAATATCGATCAAGTAACTATGTTAACTTTGATTGTAATCAGTGTAGGTTAACACTAGGATTGCATTCCATTTGGATTCTGAACTGCGTAGGCTTATCGTGCTTTTTTGAACCAACCCAATACCTTGCACACAGAATCGATAAGTTATGTACCTTCTAATATTTTTTGGATAAGAAAAAGGATTTCACCCTTTACCTTTTGAGTCTCAGGATGTCTCCTTACTAACCCTTATTTTAATCCCAGTTAACTATTACCTTTTGAGTCTCTAGTTATTAGATAAAATCTAACCATCATACTAAGATACAACCTAGAAGTGTGGATCGACAGTTAAATTCCAAATCTCTATTATTTTTATCTTTTCCTAGTCACTACTCCTCTTTTGGAATGAGAATTAATATCTAAGCGGGATCTTAATGTGTGCACCAATTAAGAAAACTATTATAATAAAGATAAAGCAATGCATACATGGGTATCGATTCCGAAAAACAAAAACACTTCCCCTACTTAGTCAATCGGCTAGGGGTTCCACAACCCTAGCAATGGGTTTTAACCGCTCATACTTGTGAAGAAATTAATAACATTAATATTTAAAAGAATAGATGAAATCACAATAAGATGAATTTTAAAAACCCGCAACCGTAACTGAATTAATAAACCAAAGTCAATACAAGAGAATCCCAAGATCAAAATCAGATCTTGGAATCAAAATATGTTTGTGAATATCAAAAGTGCATCACTCTTACTAAAAAACACATACAGGGTATTTATAGTACACGAGGAAACCCAAAAACAAAAGCCCAACTAAAATAGGAGAAGACCGAGTCGGTGTCCAAATGTGTTCTGTACCTGTGCTCTGACCATGGGCACAGGTTGTACCTGCATTCCTGACCCTGGGTGCAGGTACAAGGTACAGGTAGCGGGAGCAAAAATCCTACAAGTTCAGCTCTCGAAATTTTGGACTTCTGGCACTTGCTTTTCCTATTTGCGATCCGTAGATCCTATATGTAGTCTATAGGTTGACTTAGTACCGAGAGTCATCTCTTCAGATCTTCTTTGATTCACGAACATGCTTTGATCATGATCAAGCTAAAAAGTGTCCCAAACATCTATAATTACTCCAAAAAGTAGCAAAAATACCTTTTTCACCCTTTTCACGAACTTAGCATCCAAAATATGATTTCCTACCAAACATACCCTAAAAGAATCATATCTAACAAAATAACCTTAGAGACTTGTATATTTTCCTTATTTTAAGCATCGAAACTTCTATATTTCCATAGCATGTCAACACCCTGTATATTTTTCTTATTTTAAGCATCGAAACTGCTATATTTCCATAGAATGTCAACACCTTCAACTTAGAGCATTTGCATGTCCTTAGGCAGCAGAATATAATAGAAACAAAAACAACACTAAACTAGTAGAATTTAAGCTATTCAAGGCAGTCAGTCAACACTTAAATATCAAAACATCCCCCCTCCAATCTTATTTTTCAAAATAAAATGTGTAGGAACATGAAGCATAATAATGTGAAAAAATGGGATCAAGGTATGTCAATCACATTAGAAACAAAAAACTACTCATATATACAAGTTACACTACCTGGAACAAGCAAAAGCTAGCAATACGACTCAAGTGCCCTCACAACAAAGATGTCTCACTCACTCATATGAACTAATGCATGTCAATGCAGGGATATTCAAGAGACACTCACACTTAGAAGAGAAGTTTCGATCAATGCATGTCCAATATCATAGTCTTTCCCTTATTTTATTTACCTTAGCATTCGAATAGTCAAGTTAGGATCACTGTAGGACTTTTTTCGGCTTGTAATGTAGGCTTGGGGACTGGTATTGTACATATGAACATATCAAGTGACTAAGACTCCTTGTCACTACGCTAACCTTAGGGTCGCACTTATTGACCAATCTCCTTTTATTCTTCCCTTATTTCTCTCTTTTTACTCTTTATAGCACATTCAGGTTGGGAGTGGTCTTTTATTCTTTATTTTTTTTTTTTTGCTTTTTCATAATTTTTTTTCTTTTTTCTTTTTTTAATTGTTTTGTTCTTTTCTTTTTCTACCAAACTAAGACCTACTAAATCTTTTCTCATATATTACCCTTCTTCATACCCATTTTACACTACGCACCCCTATATAGCTACCCACAACTTAGGCATTTTTCCTGAGTTAAGGTGCATAATGTCCAAGGAGGACAAGGGCCAAAATAGGTTCATTGTAAATATAAATGGGAAAGTGAATAGTGAAACAAGAAAAATAGGTTACAAGGCTCAAAATAGGGATCAAGAGATATAATTCACACCAGGAAGGTTATTTAGGATAAAAGTGGACTAAAATTGAAAATGGCCAATGATCCTTTATTAACCGACTATCCTTCAAACTAGGCAAGACTAACTGGGAAAGTTTTGGATTTAACACACAAAGGGAACTAAGTAGTATCTCACACACACATGGCACAAAGTCAATATCACCAACTTCCACCTACATAGTTCATGCAATTTCTAGCAAGTGATTAGAATATCCCTAATTCTAATCCCATAATAAGATCCACGATGTTCACACATATATATATACACACACATATATATATATATATATATTCACACAATTCTAAAATACATAATTTTGGAGGGGTATCACACATCGATAAAAAGTACTACCCTAAATACTTAAAAATATCCTAATATTACAACAACAAAACACAATATGAAACAAAATTATCCTAGAAATTCTAGTTCTACAACCATACCGTGCCCTATAAGAAAAGAAGCATGACAAGAAAAACCCATAGCGGAATGCTATGATCACCCCTAACTAAAAACTGCACATTGTCCTTAATGTGATAAAAACAAAGTAAACCAAAGGAAAGTAAGAATATACCTGGGATGCACTAGGCCCCCGAATCATGAAGATTCCCATATAAAGGTATATCAGATGGCATAGGTGGGGGTGTTGGTAGTGCACTACTAGATGATGCACCCGTTGCTATAGATACATATCTCTGCCTATCAATGAATGCAGACTCTATCAAATCATGCTTGGCCTTTTTAATAGCCTGTTCATATGGTAAATTAGAGCCTTGCAAGTCATCTATGTGAACTCTCTTAGGCCCAACTATTAGGATCTCCTTAATATACTCTGCAAAGAAGCCAAATTATCTCGATATACGTAGAGGGGATATCTAGAACACCTAGGGTATAACTGAGGGAGTGGTTGTAACATGACTTTCTATGAGAGAGAATACCTCTGCTCATAATACATCAAACTCCTCCCTTGTCTGAGCTAGATCTGGTGCTGTTGTCTTTATATATCAGGCTGTAACCCATCTCTCAAACTCATCAAGTCATATGTAGAAGTTAGCACATAGCCCACATAATATAGTACTTAGTATGGATTCCCACCGTGCCTCTTCCTGCTCAAATGTCGTCCTAACCCTTGATCTTATCTGCTCGTAAAAGGTATTCACCTCAGTCTCAACAATCCTCATCCAAGAATTGGTGGCCCTTTGGCTATCCACTAAGCTCTACAAAAGCTTGCTAGATATAGTAATCATAGCTGACATAGGAGTTGTAGTGGATATGCAAATAGGCTTTGAAGGTACACCTATCGACTCTAAGATTAAAGTCATGTTTAAAAAAGAAATAGTTGGTACCCCATCACCTTGCATAATCGAATCATGAGCCTCTCTTTTTTATCTATCTCCATGTCGATACTAAAACCCACACCACCTCGATGTGCATCATCATAGCTTGTAAAAACTTTTAGGTCCTTAAATTGGGCCCGTGGTACTGCTGCTTGCTATTTTAATCTTCCTAGAATTGCCTGGACATGCAAGATCCTTCATAATCTTTGTCTACACAGGCATTATCATAAGTAACCTCTCATCTAACTTTGTTATCTCAGGCACATCGTCCTCATCACATAACCTCTAAATCATGCAAAGAAATGATAGATTAGTCAACTCCCTAAATGCTCAATCATGTAGCTCATACCTAAGGATGACAGCAAAATCAATAGCATAACCAACCATTATATAAGCAATCAGTGCTATTCCCTCTCATGTCAACATATTATTCGATCATGCACCTCAATCCATAGGGTCGCATCACCCAAATATAAAATATAACTAGCTATCTACCTAGTTATCTCAACCCTTTATCATTGGTGCTCAGCCTCCTACATGATATGTCGATCATATGTGACTCTCAGTCTATGGTCATACTCAACTGTAGATGCAGGAGTAATGTAATCTGGGCCAAAGATAACTCTACAAATAGTCTATGTCAAAATGTCAACTCTAACCCCTCTAACCAGTGTATGATCAAGTTGTGGCTGCCTCGAGAATCTTATTAGTCCTTGATATCTAAGCATAGGAATAACAACCGTAGCTGTGTAAGAACTATAACATTTCTATACCATAGCTGGTCTATAGGAATCAAGTTGCTTATTCATCCACTCTAGCTGATATCTATCAAATGCCAGCCATAATTATGGTACTCGATCTAGTCCCGATAGGTCAATTCAGCACTCCTAATAAATGCACCTGATAGGCTTGTGGTGAAGTATCTCCCACATCCCTTTCACACACCACCTCTGATGTCCCTTCTAGGAGGTGCATTTAAGGCATATGTAGGAGCGGGAATCTACTGTACTGATAGATCATGGGAAGGCTACTTTGTACCCTCCTAAGACTGGGGTACCTTTAACTACTTTACCTAAGTAGAGGTACCTTCCTTAGACTGGGGCATTGTTGATGGTTCCTCCTACTCTACTTCATCAAAAGAATCTTGGGACCCTCCTCAGACTGGTGGTCCTGAGTAGTAAGTTATGGATTAGACTCGAATTCTGTCTCCTCCTCCTCATTATTAGCAGGTGGTGGAGTATGTGGGGATGGCATATGTTATGACTTCCTTAGTGGTTGGGCTACAGACTGAGCAACCTGATACGTCTGTCCTTTCGTGACTCTATATGTCACCACTACTACAGTGTCTCTACATCACTCCCTCGAGTACTCCTCTACTAAACCACAAGGCTCGAGAGACGCTGCCCGTCTTCTGAAAGTACTAACCTTCATCTTCTTCATTTCTTTAGGTGCCATATGTACTTGGAAAACTAGTTGTTAGTCTCCAATAAAAGCGAGGGACAACAAAGTTGAAGAAAAATTCAAAATTCAAAAAGTTTGAATTTTTCCTCTATTTTCACACTCCTATAACCTATTTGAAATCCAAACAAGTCCAATGTGCACACACCTAACATAAATCACAGCTTTAGAAAACAAACATACTCAACTAGTGCTGTTATTTTCATTCATTCAAGTTTAACTTCCAGTTGGGGCCTAACTTTAGATTTTTCTTCAAAACAAGGTCCAACATTTTGATTTTAGGCTACTTCAAGGCTCCTATATACAAGAATGATGGATTCTATATATTTTGCAATATAATACATATATCAAACTTTTTAAACAATAAATAGATCAATACATAACTATTAGGAACTGAGAAAGTTACCTCTTTTATGAAGAACCAGAATTGAATAATGAAGAACTCAAGGGAAATTGTTTTTAGCATGTTGGGACAAGTTGGTATCTATTATTAGTGTCAATCTAGCCTTTACTTAAGAGTGGGGTTAGTTTGTGTTTTAAGAGGGATGTTGCAGCTCAAATGCACACGCAAGTGCACGTGATCGTAGAAGTAGTATAGTGACTTAGACAATCAGATATTGTTCCCACGAGGACTAAGCAACTAGAAATTTACCCAACTTTTAGTTTTTGACAAAGAGGTATTAAGTGTTGTAAAGTATCAAGATGTTAGTGAAATTGTGAATAAAAATTATAAATAAATAAGAAATAGCAATTTGTGACACTAGCAAAGCAAGAAACAGGTGTAAACAGTAATAATATGAATTCCAGTGTTGAGGCACATCTAAGAATCATACAATTCTATCTTCTTATCACGTTCTAGTAGGTTATAAGATTGTTGATTCGCAAGATTTATTGTTCGATCTTGGTCTCCCAACCTTAAATCTTATATCTATTGAATATTAAAACTAAAACTCCCGCAGAGATACACAGTTCATCTAGATTCATGCAGTTATCTTCTTGCAATTGAACCAAGCAAGGCTTCTAGGTATATCCCTATCTGAGATGCTAATTCAAATCCTTTATTTTATAAAAGGATAAGAACCTTTCTCCTTAATTTCTTCATTCTATCCTTTGATTATCCTCCCAGAATCACATAGAAATATAGATTTATTCTAATAGTGGCCACTCATCAAAATAGTAAGCTTAAGAAATTAAGAACAACCCGGATAATACTCCAAAAAGAAACTACGATTAAAATATCAAAGAGTAATTATGTTCTTGGCCTCAACCCAGAACGAGGGTGTTTAGCCACTCATATTTGAATTCAAGATAAAAAAAATGAGTAATTAATCATACAAGGAATTAATCTTAAAGTAAAGAAGTTCAAAAGAAATTCTAAGAACCCTAAGAGAGAGAATTTTATGTTTTTTCGCCGCTGCTATGATTTTCAAAGTGTCCCCAAATTATCTTGAATTTTTCCTTTTATAGTTAGGATGAAAAACCAGATTTTATCATTCAGCGTAATGCGATGTGCTATCAAATGCCATTTTCCTTGCGAATTTATGCCATCACGGTAGGTTACTATTTTGTGACAATTGCAATTTGGATCATCACTGCAATGCGGTGATATCGCGATGAGCTACTATTTTTTGACAAATGTGATTTCATCTTTCACCGCGATGCGCTGAGCTATAGACTTGAAAGAATTGGAAACTAGAACTCCACTGTGATGTGGTAATATTGCACCCATATTCTAGAATTTAACAAATGGGGAATGGATCCTCATTGTGATGCGGTGGTATCAAGATTCCTCACTGGATTTTGACAATCACCATTTGGTCAGTCGGCGCGACACGGTGACTGCAAAAATCAAAAGTTATGACTTTTAGCTTGCCATTCGGAGCTATGTTCCTATTCCTTTGTTTGCTCCCTTTACCCTTGCATCTCATTAATGTGTCCAATCATGTCTAATTCATCACAATTTAGTCCCGCACACACTAATCATGTCCATTAGATAAAGAACACACTTAAAGCTCAATTACACTCAAAATAGCACATTATAGCTCTCGGAACAAGTCCAAATCTGGGTGAATATTGGTGATTGAATATATAAATATCCCCAAGATCACCACCCTAAACTTATAACCTTGTTCGTCCTTAAACAATTTAAATAATCTACACAATCACTCAATCTTCACACCACAATCTAAGAGTTATGCTTGCATTGGGTACTTACAATTTTGGCAATGACTTCTCAACTCAAATACGTCAAAATAGTTTAAGCACATGGGACAATTTGTTTCAAATTCCTCTATCTCAACAGTGAATTTCAAATTGTTGGCAAACTCAATCAAATTACTTAATCTAGAAAGACAAAAAGTAATCGGACTTTCATCCTCATGCATCCTCACAATAAGAAAGCTTTCCCATAGTCGCTCTCATTAATTTCAATGTATAACCTAAGGGGAATATCAAAAATCAAATCATGCTCTCTCAACAAGGAATTCATACATGCTAGTTAATGAACCATAAGCTTGACCTTAGTGTACTTTTCCACTAATAGTCGGATGTCGGGATGAAGGATCAACTAGGTCTTTTATGGTTGCAATGTAAGCTAGGGGATAGGTAGGAACTATTTAGGAAATAGTGACTTATATAAGAACTTTAATACATCTCATTCCACAATCAACATCACACATCTAAACCCAATTTCCACTTTACTACCTTCACACATCTTTTGTTTCACCCTAATTTCATTAATCACACTACATGAACTATGGCGGGAGTATTATATATATATATATATATATATATATATATATATATATATTAACATAATCAATTTCCAGCTCTTTTTCACACCCATTTGTTGTTACGCACCCCAATAATAGCCACCCTCAACTAAAGCTTCAACTTTGGTTGAGGTGCACAGTGTCCAAAATGGACCGGGGCCAAAATAGGTTCATTGTAACCCAACTAAGCAATAAGAGAACAAAACTAATTTTTGAACAAATTCTTTAAATCCCAACCACAACAATTGTACACCAATAAAACACTACTTTGAGACTTCACTTTCACCTACTTACTACTTATCACACTCTTTAATCACTTAATCTTCTACATTAAAGCACTTAGGAGCTTTGGATCAAATAAAGGTCTATTAAAGAAAGGATTCAGCTACATATAAGGCTACCAAAGAATAGGCTAAAGGCTCGATGGGGCTGACTAGGGATATGCACAAGGATAGGTACATAAAGGCAAAAAATACGGCTGTCAAAGAAATGCCTACATCACTTTTTACACCCAACACCTTTTATTTTGCTTTGTAAACACACCGGGGTAGTTCTAGACATTTCTATACATATAGAATATATACAAACACTCACACTCACAGTGCATACAGAATCAAGTCGGATCCTTAACGTTCCGATCTTGTTCTTTATTGAATCCTTTATTAAGCCAACAAATGGTATTTTATCTATATAGATTTAGCAATTTTCAATCAAATCCTTTTAAAATGAAGACATGCTTTTGTTTTAAAACTCGATTCATTCCAAGTCACCATAAAAAATAGCCCACACATAGCACTTTTCTAACATTGTGATAAGGTTCTCATTAATTCTTCACTTCTTAAGACCAACTCCCCTTAAGACGGTCGTTACACATCTATCATAGGGGAGGAAAACTAGCTATGATGATTTATTTTGAATTTCCAAAGAGGGAAATAATAAATACCTTAAACTAAAATTTTCCAAGGAAGGCAAAAATAAATAAAAGAAAACACTTTAAACTAAAAAAAAATGCGAAAAATGCCTTAAGGGAAAATTGCAACAATCCATACTTTGAACTTACTAACTATTACAGACATAGTGTTCCGAATAGTTAGAAATACTAAAATCCAACAAAACTTAAAAATAGAAATTGTTCAACCAAAATAAACCGAGATAGAGACAAATAAGATGTGAAAGTGAAATACAACCACCCCACACTTAAATGAAGCATTATCCCAGTGCTATCAAATAAGCATATGGCAAGGTGGTGTCATACTCCTTGATCAGTAAAATGGCACTATTACCATCATGGCATTGTCAACACCCTCCTCATCATCACCATTATCAGTATCTGTATTGCCATCACAGAATGGTCATTATCATCCAACCCAATATCAGAGTCCTGGTACTTTTTCTTCGTATCTACAGGTATATTATTGTCTACAGGTTCAACAAACTCTAGCCCAATCCTCAGTAAAGTCCTAGCATGATGGACAAGGGGGTAATCCAACTCCACAATATGAATTTTTTTATGCGTGGCTGGTCATCCCCCAATCTGCAGCTACAACATCTGTCGACCATACATCCTGGTGAAAATCTCATCATCCTGAGGCCTTAGGCCACAACTATGCTCCTAGTAGTAGTAATATCAATAGGGTGAGTAACAACTTCCGTCTTGTAATCTAACTCTTCCTCATCTATCCTATTCCTCCTTAAAAAGCGAGTCAAAAGACCTCCAAGGTCGTACCTATGCCCTAGCTGGCAGCGTGCTTTCTTCATTACAGAAACTATCATCTAACCCACATTAATATTAATATCATCAAACATTAAATCATAGATCAAATATACTCAGTCACATGTAACTTTTGTCATATGTTTACCTAGAATAAGACAATGGTACACAATGTGTCCCCATATCCAGGCTTCCTTGTTCATTTATGAATAGGGAAAGGAGTAACGCAAGCTAGTGACTGGACGCCTGGTCCACCTAGTAGATTAGCGTGTACCGCACAACAAGTGTCTAATATAAGCGTAGGGAGGAGTTGAAAATCAGCTGCTTCAAAGTGTTTGCATCAGCCTCAGGTATACCAAGCAACTCATTGATATTTGCAGCTGTAAATTGGACCACCTTGCCACGAACCTTTATTTATGATACGGGTCCGTAGGATCCCAGTTGGCATAAAATTTGATGAATCAGGTACATGTTGCACTTGGTAAGATGATGAAAAATAAATTTATGTTCAGCTACTCAATTCTCTGTACCATTCTTAGGCATTCCCTTAGTAGGCTCGCCCTATCAATGAATACCTCAGGAATGTATTTGGCATCTGTGTTTTTTGTGTACCACTGTTTGCCTGCCTTTTTGACCACCTTAAACCCAAATTTTCTTATTTGCCCATGCTGTAACGATGGAACACGCGGCAACCTAGTAAGTTAGTTTTCTGACTACCTACTTCATTTCCTAGCTGGTGAAGAAGAACTAGCCTTAGCATTTCCTTTTAGTTGCTGGTGATCCATGGTGCCTATCATTCAACACATGTAAAAAAAAAAATGAGCAACTGAGTTCTAGTTCATGCTAGCTAAAACTAGGTGTGGACGGGTCACAACGACACCGCACACTTAGTTGCTAACTAAGGTGCACACATATAAAAATGGGGTACTCAGACTTCCCCTATTCAACATATTTAGCACACATACACGGGTGCATAACTTAAGCAATGACAAAGTTCAGCTTTACCAAAAATAATTTTGGACCATAGTATGTCATTACACAAGCAATCCCCCTTATGAAATCAATTTCAATAACACTGACAGCTATCCACAGTAATGTCCCTTATTCATTACATCCTGTTAATGGGAGGGTGACATAATTACAAACAGCTCCAAATTGGCACAATATATTAAAAACAGGAGTCAACAAGCAAGAATGACCCAATTACACACATTCAACCCAAATTCCATGCATATTTAGGCACAGGCCTAGCACCAGTCCAAACAAAGAAGGCTATTTCAACCCAATGTATAATTTGCCTATAAGATTGCTACCCCGACACATGTGCACAAACCATAATACCCCCATAAATTTAATCACATGGATTCACAGATATTTTAATCAACTTACATCCTACCATACATATTTACTTTAATCAATGCACCCCACGTCAATTTGAGCACCTATTACCAAACAAATATCACACCAAACTTCATTTAAATATGCATACAATCATCATAAAACACATTATTTAACAATTGAATACATAATCATAAACAAAATCACTAAGAATTCACAATAATATCAAGATAAATGTCACATAAGGTACTTTACTCAAGTGTATCATTCATAATTTAACCTATTCAAACCATTAATGCCAAAATTCTAATCATTAAGGAGACAAAATTGAAAAAAATTAAGAACTTACCTTAGGTGTTGAGTGAAAGGAGTAAATTTTGAAGAAAATTAAGAGAAAATTGGGTTAGGGTGGTGGGCGGCGATGCTGAGAGTGAGAAAGTGAGGGAATTTAGTGTTAATGGGGCATTTATAGAGAGGCGGGTCGGGGTAAGTCAACTTAAAAATTTTGGTCTAGTTTTAAACCCCAACGCAACGCAGTGGGATCACACTAGTTCACTGGAAAGTCCCAATTGCCATTTAACCACCCACCATGATGAGGGGCATCACGTTAATACACTAGATTTTAACAATTACCATTTTGGCCTTCTCGTTGACGCGGTGATGGTGAAAATTGGAACATTTTTCATTTTTTATCTCTACATCGTGATGCGGCTATTTCATGTCAACACACTAGAAATTGATAATTTCCATTTTGGCCCTTTCCGCGATGCGGTGGCCTTTAAATTCAAATTTTTGGTGCATTTTTCAACCCCTTTTTACTTGATGTTGATCCTAACTTACACACATCAATTTGCAAACCTGATTGCTTCCTTTGACATGGTATTCTCCTTGGTTCACATTCTTTTATCCCTATATAACAAATAAAAATAATAAAATATCATAAGAAAAGATGGGTTACCTCCCACTCAGTGCCTTAGTTTTGGTTGTGGCACGACTCATCTTTTTGTATTTTTTCTTTTTATTTTAACAAATAAAAATTAAACTACCTATTACATTATATTTGTGGGTTCCCTCCCACATAGAATATTAATTTACATCATGGCTCAACTTAGCTCAGTCTCACTCATCAGAAAAGGTGATGGACACATTGTTCTTATCTCCATAATTAGCCCAATAATGCTTTACATGTTGTCAATTAACCAAGAACTTCTCAGTTATTTATTTATTCCATAGTTAAACCACTCCGTGAGGATTCATTCGCACTACCTCAAAAGGCCCAGACCACTTAGATCACAATTTACCTAGAAACAACTTCAACCTTGAATTGAATAGCAAAATAAGTTGTTCGAGTTCAAACACACTGTCCTGAATTTGCCTGTCATGCCATCTCTTGACTTTCTTCTTGTACAGTTTGGCATTTTCATAAGCATGGAGATGAAACTCATCAAGTTTGACAAGCTATAAAAATTTCTTCTCTCCTACGGCCTTTATATTAAGATTCAACTTTTTAACGGACCAATAAGCTTGATGTTTTATCTCTATAGGTAAATGACAGGCTTTACCATATACCAAGCGATATGGAGAGGTAATTATTTGAATTTTATAAGATGTCTTATACGCCTACAATGCATTATGTAGATTTTTGGCCCAATCTTTTCATTTTCCATTAACAGTATTCTGCAACCTCTGCTTTATTTCATAGTTGGATATCTCAACTTAAGCACTTGTTTGTGGATGGTACGCAGTGGCTACCTTGTTCCTAACACCATGTTTAGCTAAAAGATTCTTAAACCAAGTGTTAATAAAATACATACCCCCATCACTGATTATAGCTCTTGGGGTGCCAAACCGAGAGAATATGTACTTCTTCACAAATTTTAATACCTCTCTTGCATCATTAGTGGGACAAATTGAAGCTTTGCCCCACTTAGATACGTAATCAACTGCCACTAAGATTTACAAGTTTCCATTTGATGGTGGGAATGGTCCCATAAAATCGATCCCCCAAACATTGAATACTTCAACTTCAAGAATATTATTTAGGGGCATCTCATGATGCCTTGAAATTGTACCTAATCTCTGGTATTGATCAAAACTCTACATAAATGCCACTACATCTCTAAATAATATTGGCCAAAAGAAACTGAATTACAATACCTTTCTTACGATTCTTTCACCCTCATAATGGCTACTATAAGGAGATGAACGGCATTTTTGTATCACTTGTGTGAATTCAGCTTCCGAAACACATCTTCATATAATTCCATTAGGACCTTGCTTGAAAATATACAACTCGTCCCATATGTAAGCGCGAGAATCATGAAGCAATTTCTTTCTTTGTTGAGTGGTAGCTTCGTGAGGATAAACCGAACATGCTACCAAGTTCACAATATCGGCATACCATGGAAGCTCACATGCATCTAGAGCCAACCATTTTTCATCCAAAAACTCTTCTTGAATACAGAGAGTATCATCAATAATATGATCATCGGTCTCTAGCCGTGACAAATGGTTTGCTACTTAGTTCTCTGCTCCTTTCTGATCACGAACCTCTAGGTCAAACTCTTGCAAGAATAAAATCCACCTGATCAATCAAGGCTTTGCATCCTTTTTATTAAAGAAATACTTAATGGCCGCATGGTCTGTGTGAACAATAACCTTGGTTCCTACCAAATATGCATGAAATTTATCGAATACATAAACCACTGCTAACATCTCCTTTTTAGTGACTCTATAATTCATTTGGGCATCATTCAAGACTTTACTAGCATAATAAATAGAGCGAAATACCTTGTCTTTTATTTTCCCCAAAACTGCTTCAACAACCACATCACTTGCAGCACACATCAATTCAAATTGCAATTCCTAATCTGGAGAAATCAAAATAGGAGCTTCTGTCAGCTTCTTCTTCAGCTTCTCAAAAACTTCTTGACAATTCACCCCAAAATCAAATTTTGACTCTTTTCTAATAATTTACACATCGGGCTTGAAATCTTTAAAAAGTCTTGAATAAAATGCCTATAGAAACCTGCATACCCCAAGAAACTTTGCGCTCCCTTCACTATAACTGGATGTGGTAGATTTTTAATCACTTCAATTTTGGCTCTATCTACTTCCAGTCCTCTACATGACACTTTATAGCCAAGGACTATTCCTTTCTTGACCAAAAATGGCATTTTTCCCAATTCAACACCAGATTTGTCTCTTCACAATAAGCTAGGACTCGATCTAGACTCTGTAAGTATTTATCAAAACAATTACCATAAATAGAGAAATCATCCATGAATACCTCAACAAAGTTTTCAACTATGTCATATAATATTTCATGTACCTCTGAAATATTGTAGGCGCATTAAAGAAGCCAAAAGGCATGCGTCTGAACACATATGTACTATATGGGCAAGTAAAAGTAGTCTTTTCTTGGTCCTTGGGTGAAATGGTGATCTGATTGTAACCTGAGTAACCATCAAGAAAATAGTAGTACTCCTACCCTACCAATCTATCCAACTTCTAATCAATGAACGAGATAGGATAGTGGTCCTTTCTTGTAGCTTCATTCAACATCCAATAGTCAATATAGATTCTCAATCTAGTGACTATGCGACTGGGAATAAAATCATTAACTTTATTGGTAACCATATTCATCCTACCTTTCTTTGGGATACAATGTATTGGGCTCACCCATTTGCTATCTAAAATTAGATACATAATCTCATGATCTAGCCACTTGATAACCTCTTTTTGCACCATGTCCTTCATTATCAAATTCAATCTACGTTGTTGCTGCACTCTTGGTCTAAAACCTTCTTCCATGTATATCTTATGCATGCAAAAAGATGGATTTATCCCTGTAATGTCAGACATCTGCCAACGAATTGCCTTCTTTCTTCTTTATAAGACTACCATTGCTTCATTTACCTGTATATTAGATAATTCTACAGACAAAATAATAGGCATGGTATTATTGTCACCAAGGTAAACATATTTTATGTGAGGAGGAAGGTCCTTAAGATCCAATTTTGGAGCTTCATCAATTGAAGCTTTGGGAGATAGGCTAATTGGCCTTTTCAATCGATCAAAAAATAGCTTCCTCATTTCGATTGCCTCCAAATTCATGACTTGACCAATTCCAGTGCTTTTACATCTCTATAAACATCATAACCCATCAAAGGACGCTCCAGTGGATCATCTAAAAATAATAGATATAATTCAGATGTAAGGTCAATAACTGATATGGAAGACAATTCTTCGTATATAGCCAATAATTTAAGTGCCTTATATATATATCAAAAACCTTCATTTTATCATGCACTCTCAATACCATCATCCCTGTTGCTACATCAATTAGTGAGTGCCCTGTTGCTAGGAATGGCCTTCTCAAAATAAATTAAACAATCAAATCAGCTTCAAATTCAAGAATCACAAAATCTATTAGAAAGATCTGTGACCCCGCATACACTAAAACAACTTCAATAATTCCATTCGGCCTAGTAAGGGAGTTGTCGGCCAATTGTAAAACAATGGTAGTGGGTCTAGAACTCTTAAGACCCATTTTTTGGTACCAAGATGTGGCCATAAGATTTATGATAGCTCTCAAATCACACAATCCATGAGCACTGATGGTCTTCCCAATAGTGATGTGCAAAGTTAAACTAACTGGATCCTTCAGCTTCGTGGGCAATTTTTTTTGTATCTTGGATGTGCACTCCTCAATAAGTGCAACTGTAGCATACTCTTTCAACCGATTCTTGTTTTCCACTATGTCCTTCAAATACTTTGCATATTTTGGAACACTCTATAGAATATCAACAAGAGGAAGATTTGGATGAACCTACTTTAGAAGATCTAATAACTTCTTATACCTGGCCTCCTCTTGATGCTTTCTTTACCTCTGAGGAAAGGGTAAAGGTAAAATCTTCTTCTCCACTTGAATTTCATCACTTGTAGTTTTTTCTTTTACTTCTTTCTCCTCTTTGTCTTTAGAATCATCATCAATGAATGTGGGACTAACCTGCTCAGGTGTCGTCTTCTTTAACTGTAACCCACTCTTTGTTGTAACCATATTTACCTGCTTTGGATTTGCCTCTGTATTGCTAGGTAAGCCTCCTTGAGGTCTTGTGTTTTGTGCTCTTGTAATATGATCGAGTTACAACTCCAAATTCCTAGTGATCAACTGTTAACTCTTTAAATCTGCTACAAATGTGCTTAATTCACCAAAAGTTGCTTTTTTATCTCTTTTATATTACTTGTTTAAGTAGTAGTCTAATTATTCTAAAACTATTGTTGATTCTATTGCATTGTCCCCTTATACTAATTATTATTCCGTGCCTGATTTCCAACCCATGAGAAATTAGGATGATTCCTCCAGTTGGGATTATATGTGTTACCAAAGTTTTGTTGCCCTGGAAGATTCACATTCCCCAAGTAATTCATAAAATCTAGATTAACCACACTAGCATCTATTGCATGTTCACTACTTCCACAAACCTCACACCATGTATTTACCTATTGGACTGCATTGGTTGTAGGTGTTTCTTGCGAAACCCCCAACTTCATGTTATTCAACTGAGTAAGCATCTAATTTTGCATTTCTGCAAGTTAGGCTGATAATTCTGTGAACTGATCTACCTAAAACACACCAGCAACTTTCTTAAGAGCACTCCTCAAATCAACATGCCATTCTGGATTCTCTTGTGAAATCCAATTCAGCAGTGTGTACAATTCGTCATAAGTCTTCGTAAGAGCTTGCCCACCTGCTATTGAATTCAAGAGAATATTGATATTTTGTTCTAGTCCCTCAATGAAGGTATGAACAAGGATATCATTAGACTGATGATGGTGAGGGCAATTTCTAAGCATACTTTTAAATCTCTCCTAAGCTTGGTAGAGATTCTCTCTTTCTTTCTGTCTGAAGCTCAGAATGTCACTTCTCAAATGTGCAGTCTTCCCAGATGGAAAGAATCGAATAAGGAAGTTCTGATCTAGATCTTCCTAAGAAGTGATGAAGAGTAGTGGTTCAGTACGTAACCACCTCTTTGCTTCCCCAATTAAAGAAAAAGAAAAGAGTGTCAATCTGACAAAATCAGTATTCACCCCTGTAGGACTGTAAGTATCACTTATTTCCAGGAAGGTCTGTGTGTGCTGCTGCGGGTATTTATTTTAATGGCCAAAAAATTACCCTGTTAAATTCAACAATTACACCATATCCTGCTTTAATTCAAATCGACCACCTGGCTCAGGCATGTGAATACTGTTAGTGAAATGGTTCATGAGTGGGATTGCCACCTCACAAATAGGTTTAGTAGCTGGTTGAGAAGGAAAAACTGGGATAACCAGAGCTGGGACATGTCCGAAATTTGGATCAACTGGATCATTTGGATCAACTCTTTCAGCCATTTGAACCCGTTGAATGGGATATTGAGCTCTTCGCGTTTATTGAAACATCAGTTCTGGTTTTGAAAAAGGCTCTACGAACTCTTTATCTCTCACCAGTCCTGTAGTAAACTAAGCCTACAATAATTCAGCCGCTAAGATCAAGTCGTTAACACAACTTATTTTCAAAAACTAAAAATTTAGCAAAGTACTAATTATAATAATCCTCGGCAACGGCGCCAAAAACTTATTGTGGCTCAAATGCACACGCAAGTGCACGTGATCGTACAAGTAATATAGTGACTTAGACAGTCAGATATTGTTCCCATGAGGACTAAGCACTAGAAATTTACCCAACTTTCAGTTTTAGACAAAGAGGATTTAGTGTTGTAAAGCATCAAGATGTTTGGGAAATTGTGAATAAAAATTATAAATAAATAAGAAATAACAATTTGTGACAATAGCAAAGCCAGCAACGGTTGTAAACAATAATGATGAGAATTCTAGGGTTGAGGCACATCTAACAATCATACAATTCTATCTTCTTATCGCGTTCTAGTTGGTTTTCGGGTTGTTGATTCGCAATGTTTATAGTCCGATCTTGGTCTCCCGACCTCAAATCTTCTATCTATTGAATATTGCAACTATAAATCCCACAGATATACAATAATTCATCTAGATTCATGAATTTATCTTCTCTCAATTGAACCAAGCAAGGCTTCTAGGTATATCCCTATCCTAGATACTAATTCAAACCCTTTATTTTATAAAAGGATAAGAACCTTGCTCCTTAATATCTTTGTTCTATCCTACGATTCTCCTCCCGGATTCACATAGAAATATAGATTTATTCTAATGGTGGCCACTCATCAAAATAGTAAGCTCAAGAAATTAAGAACAACCCAGATGATAATTCAAAAAGAAACTACAATAAAGAATATCAAAGAGTAATCTTGTACTTGGCCTCCACCCCACAACAAGGGTGATTTACCACTTTTATTTGAATTCATCATAAAGAATAAGTAATTAATCATACCAAGAATTAATCTTGAAGTAAAGAAGTTTAAAATAAATTCTAAGAACCCTAAGAGAGAGAATTTTGTGTTTTTCCACCGGTGATATGCTTTTCAAAGTTTCCCCAAATTGTCTTGATTTTTTCCTTTTACAGCAGGCTGAAAAACCTAATTTTGTCATTCAGCACAATGCGCGGTGCTGTCAAATGTCATTTTCCTCGCAAATTTGTGCCATCGCGGAAGGTTACTATTTTGTGACAATTGCGATTTGGTTCATCACTGGGACATGGTGATATCGTGGTAAGCTACTATTTTTTATCAAATATAATTCATTTTTCACCATGACGCGCTGAGCTGTAAACTTTGAAAAAATGGCAACTGTAACTTCACCGCGATGCAGTAATATCGCTCCCATATTCTAGAATTTGGCAAATAGGGAATGGATCCTCAAATCAATACGGTGGTATGCGGTACTTCACTGGATTTTGAAAAATGCCATTTGGTCAGTCGGTGCATTGCGGTGACTGCAAAAATTAGAAGTTCTGACTTTCAGCTTGCCTTTTTGAGCTATGTTCCAATGCCTTTGTTTGCTCCCTTTACCCTTGCATCTCATTAATGTGTCCAATCACGTCTAATTCATCACAATTTAGTACTGCAAACACTAATCATGTCCATTAGATAAAGAACACACTTAAATCTCAATTACACTTAGAATTGCACATTATAGCTCTCGGAACGACTCCAAATCTGGATGAGTATTGGTGATTGAACATATAAATATTCCCAAGATCAAAGGAAGCGTGAATTCAATAGAGAAAAGTGAAGTTTTGAGGATTAGACTAATTTAGAATGAGGTTGAGGTTGTTTAAATATAGGTGGGGGTTATTTTAGGTCATATATAAGTATTGGTAGGCCTAAAATTTAAATTAAAAAGTTGGCCCAATTTTGACCTAGCCTTGGCTTTGTACCTGTGGCCAACACCTGCGATCAGGCTTTGGGCGTAGGTGGAACCGGGCACATGTTTTGGGCCAAAAATTTTGGCCTGCTTTCCTGCAATCCAGACTTGGCATTTTGATATTTTTCCAGATAATTATGGTCTCATAACCTAGTCTTGAGGTCCCAAAAGTACAATTAGATTCCAAAGTCCCTAACTTTCCATTTGTCATCCTTAAAATTTCAACCTTTCAACTTATTACTCAACTTACGGTATGGGAATTGTGACCATGATGAGTTGATCACACAACCCACATACGTGGAAATTGACGAATGTAGCAATTTTTATAGTACTCCGAGTAAGTCCAAGAGCTAAAAACCTATAAAAAGGAAAAACAACAAAAACATGAACACTAACAATAGAGGGTTGCCTCCCACTTAGTGCTTGATTTAATGTCGTGGAACGCAATGGCTTTTTTGGTTACTTAGAGTTAAAAAACAAGCCCATGGGTTCCTTCCATGCAACACCTAATTTAACATCGCAACACGACGTGGGTATCTCGATAACTCAGAATTCATCAAGATACCTATAGGAGTATCCTCCAAAGTCATCAATGCAATCAATCACCGACACTACTCTCATGTCGATTGGCTACTTTATTGACTTTTGGATGTTGAATGTAGCATCCTCACCATTGACTTGGAATTTCATCTCACCTTTATCCCTGTCATTCATAGCTATACCCGTGGCCAAAAATAGTCTCCCCAATCAATGGGCTTCTCAATGTCAACCTCATAGTCTAGGATGACAAAGTCAGTTGGAAAGACTAAATTATCCACCCTCATTATCACATCAAACTAGATTCCCACAAGTTTTTTCACTGTGCGGTCAGCCATCAACAGCCTTATCAAAGTCAATTTTGGAGGGTTCAAGCCCAATTGCTTGGATATGGCCAGCGGTATCTAATTAATGTTGACTCCTAAATCACATAAGAATTTGTAAAATTAGGATGTCCAAATAGTGTATGGTATAGTGAATGCTCCAGGATCACCCTTTTTCTGCGCCAAAGACCTAGTAGTGACTGAATGTAGTGATGCACGCCATTGACATCATGAATTGTCATTCCTTTCTTCCTTATGACCAATTTATTCATGAACCTGTCATATCCATGCATCTTCTCTAATGCCTTAAGAAGAGGTATGTTCAAGCTCAATTCGTTTAGTATCTCAATGAATTTCTTGAACTTACCTTCCTCTTTCTTTTGCCTCAATCTCTGAGGATAAGGTAAGGGTAATCTCAGAATTTGTTTGATTTCTAGCTCAACGATCGTACCCTTTCCTTTGTCTTTAGTAGCTTTACCTTTATCACCTATTAACTTTTCGAACTTAACAACAGGTGTCTCATCATCATCAGCTTCTTTAGTAGGTCGTGGGGGATCTAGAGTAGTGATACCACTCCTTGTGGTAATAGCAAGTACATGACTATTATTTTTCAGATTTTGCACCGTCCTGCTCGGAAGGGTACCTTGCCTCTGGCTCAGAGTTTCTGACATATACCTAAACTGGTACTCCAACTGCTTGATAGCAGTGTCATGTGACTCGACCTTCTGGGTCAATCCTGAAATTTCAACCTTAATCTCCTTAAGTTCAATCTCTTAATTTTCTTAACCCTTTACCATCTTAACCAATATCTCTTCCATTCTAGATTCTACATCTCGTCTGCCAGATAGAATGTACCTATCTTCCTTCTATCTATAGTCATCCTTATTTCTATAAACACTATCTTGCTCATTTCTACAGTGTATGTATCTATCATAGTAGTTCCAACCTTGGTGGTAAACTCGGGAGGCTGGGCTCTGAAACCCACCATCAAACAATCCAGATAATTTGTTCTCTCTTCCAATTCTGACTCATAAGCTTTAGAAGATGACCCCTGTGTTGCTACTGCATTCACTTTATAAGAAGTCATGCTACTGTGTCATCAGCTACTTTTTGGTCACGGGAGGCACTAATAGAATAAGTGCCAGATCCCCTCCCAGCCTCCTGAGTTTGCCACCTTTGGTCAGTGAGCGATATCTAATCTAACATCTCTAAAACTTTCTCCCAACATATTTCCATAAAAGCTCCTCAAGATATGATATCTTCCATGGCTTTGGAACTGGTGTTCAGGGCTCTGTAGAATATCTCCAGTAAGATCATCCTTAACAACTGATGATTGGGCACCATACTAAGCTTCTTCTTGAACCTGAACTATGCCTCGTACCTAGACTTTGACTAAAGTTCCCTAAAATTATAAATCTTGTACTTAATTTGCAATATCCTGGATGAAGGAAAGAACTTGTTCAAGAATCGCTTGCGTAACTCTTCCATGTGGTGATAGAGCCTCTTGGTAGTTCCCTTAACCATAAAGATACTTGTCTTGTAAGTGCGAAGGGGAACAACCTCAGTATGAGTGCTTCCTGATTCACCCCTATATTTGTATACTAACTGCAGATCCTGATGAAATTGGGAAGGTTCAAGTTTGCATCATCCGTAGGCATACCTGCAAACACACCATTTAAATTTAGAAGTTGGATTATGCTTGTGATGTCAAACTTGATGTTTGGGGGTAAAATAAGAGGAACTATGTCTCCAGTCTCTGCCGGCTCAATGTATCCCGAATTTTGTTCATCATCTATTTATGGATGTTGCTTGATGGTCTGCTGCTTGTCTCTGCTCAGCTAGCTGTGCCTCCCTAGCTAACTGCTGAGCTTCTTCTATTGTCCTTCTCTCAGATTTATCATGAGATAATATCTCAACTATCTAACGATCCACAATATCTTGTACTTCTTCTGGAGTAGGGGAGGTACAACATCACAAACCCCTTTAGGAGGTTCACCTCTTTTCTGCTAAGACATCCTACTAGGTGTTTGTAGGATCCTCTCTAGATTCAGATTCATGGGGAGTAAGTGATTGCCTCTACTCCTTTTCTAGGCATACACTGGCATATACCAAACTACAAATAAAAATAAAAAGAAAAACCCAAAAACTGCAACAACTTTAAATCACAAATCAACACCATGTTCCCCGGTAACGACCCTAAAATTTTGATGACATCCAAACAACACATCCTATTATATGATGATACAATTGCTTTAAAAATATAGTAAACCAACAAAGGTTGTGTTCGAATCCCAAGGGAACACATGGAATTGCAGATCTCATCAATTATAGTCAATGGGCAGAACAAGAAAAGTAAATGGGGGAGGGGTGGTAGTTTGATGTAGTAATCTTGAGGAAGTAACTAAATTAACTTTGGTTATAATCAGTGTAGGTGAACACTAGGATTATGTTCCCCCTGTCTTCTCAACTCCGTAGGCTTATCGTGCTTTGCTAAACAAACCCAATACCTTGCACATAGAATTGATAAATTATGTACCTTCTACAGTCTTTTGGATGAGCAAAAGGATTTCACCCTTTACATTTTGAGTCTCATGGTGACACCTTACTAACCCTTATCTTGATCCCAGTTAACTATTACACTTTGCATCTCTAGTTATTAGATAAAATCTAACCATCTTACCAAGATAGAACCTACAAGCATGGATCGACAGTTAAACTCCAAATTACTGTTGTCTTTATCTTTTCCTAATCACTACTCCTCTTTTGTTGTATGCAGCACTATCTAGGTGGGATCTTAACATGTGCACCCATTAAGAAAACTATTATAATGAATATAAAGAAATGCATGCATGGATATCAGTTCCAAACAACAAAAGAACTTCCTCTACCTCATCAATCCGCCAGGATTTCCACAACCCTAGTTATGGGTTTTAGCCACTCGTGCTTGTGAAGAAATCAATAACATTCATAACTTAAAGCATAGATGAAATCATAGTAAGAAGTGTCTAAACACACAGCCATAACTGAATTAATGAACCAAAGTTAATACAAGAGAATCCCAAGATCAAAATTGAATTTTGGAATTAAAATATATTTGTGAGTATCAAAAGTGAGTCACTCTTACTAAAAAACACATAAAAGGTTTTTATAGTACATGAGGAAACCCTAAAACCAAAGCCCGAACAAAATAGGAGAAAACTAGGTAAGTGGCCGCATGTGGTCTGTACCTGCTCTCTGACCATGGAAGTAGGTAGTACCTGTGGTCCAGACCCTGGGCGTAGGTACAGGGCACAGGTAGCGGGAGAAAAAATCTTGGAAGTTCAGCTCCTAGGATTTGGACTTCTGGCACTTGCTTTGCCTTCCTGTGGTCCATAGGTCATACATGTAGTCCATAGGTTGACTTAGTAAGTACCAGGAGCCATCTTTTTAGCTCTTCTTCAATTCTCGAACATGCTTTGATAATGATCAAGCTAGAAAGTGTCCTGAATATACACAATTGCTCCAAAAAGTAGCCAAAAACACCCTTTTCCCTTTTTTCATGAACTTAACAACCAAAACATGATTTCCTGCAAAACATACCCAAAAATCATCATATCTAACAAAATAACCTCAAAAATCTGCATATTTTCCTCATTTTAAGCATCTAAAGTGCAATATATCTATAGCACATCAAGGAACAACTTCGCATAATCCTCTACTGAATAATTAGTCCTTACTGGCAAGAAGTGAGCAGACTTAATCATCCTATCCACGATGATCCAAATAGAATCAAACTGATTCTGAGACCAAGGAAAATCAATAACAAAATGAATATTAATCACTTCCCACTTCCACACAGATAACTCAATTTCTTAATACAACCCTCAGGGTCGCAAGTGCTCTACCTTCACTTGTTGACACACCATGGATTTAGCCACAAAACTGGCCATATCTCACATCATATTGTTCCACCAATAAATCTCCTTAAGATCATGATACATCTTTATCAAAGTAGGATAATTGGCATAACGCGACTCATGAGCCTCAGCCAAGATCCCCTCTCAAAAGCCATCTACATCGGGTACACATAATCTGCCTTGGTACTTCAAGATACTATCACCACCAATCTCAAAAGCTACAACCTTTTGCTGACCCACATCTCCCTTAAGTTTCATTATGAAAGGATCCAATACCTACTTCTCCTTTATTTCAGTACCAAGAGAGGACTATGCCACCTTTTGAATAAGAACACCCCAATCCTTAGAGTCCAAGAGATGAACTCCAAGGTTAGCCAAATGGTGAATATCTTTCACCAATTCCCGCTTATCCTCATCCACATGAGCTAGATTCCACAGGGACAACCTACTAAGACTATTAACAACCATATTAGCTTTATCTGGGTGGTAATGTAGACTCATGTCGTAGTCTTTCAGCAACTCAAGCCACCTCCTCTGCCTGAGATCCAACTCCCTCTAGGTAAATACATATTGCAGGATTTTATGATAAAAAATATATCTATATGGAATCTACACAAATAGTGCCACCAGATCTTCAATGTGAACACCATATCTAACAACTCTAAGTCATGAGTTGGATAATCCCTCTCATGAACTTTCAACTGCCTAGAAGAATAGACCACCACTCTACCATGCTGCATTAATACACAACCAAGTCCTACATGGGACACATCACATTAAACCATAAATCCATGTTACCCTCGGGCAGGGTTAAAACTGAAGTTGAAGTCAACATATCTTTCAGCTTCTCAAAACTACCCTCACAAGCACAAGAACACGCGAACTTCACTTTCTAAAGGGTTAAAAATGTCAGTGGGGCAGATATAGTCAAGAAACTCTCCATAAATCTCTTATAGTAATCAGCTAAACCTAAAATGCTCTGAATATTGATTGTAGTCATAGTTCTAGGACACTTCTTAACCACTATATTTTTTGTGGATCCACTATGATCCCTTTAATAGAAATGACATGACCCAGAAAAGTAACAACTTTCAACAAGAACTTGTACTTCAAAATCTTCATACAAATGATGATCTTTCAAGGTCTGCAATACAATACGGAGATGATTGGCATGATCCGGCTCACTCTTAGAGTACAACATAATATCATCAATGAACACTATGACAAACAAATTCATGAACTGATGGAACACCCTATTCATGAGATCCATAAATTCCACTAGGGAAATAGCCAAACCAAAAGACATGATAAGGAACTCATAATGACCATACCGAGTCCAAAAAGAATTCTTAGGGTTATCCACCTCCCTAATCTTTAGATGATGATGTATCGACTGGAGATCAATCTTAGAAAAATATCTAACGCCTTAAAGATGGTCAAATAAATCATCAATCCAATAAAGAAGATACCTATTCTTTACCGTAACCTTTTTAATTGATGGTAATTGATGAACATCAAAAGGGAATCATCTTTTTTACGCATGAACAAAATAGGAGCACACCATTGAGACATACTAAGATTGATAAAACAATAGTAAAGGAGGTCTTTCAGCTGCTCCTTAAGATCCTTTAACTCAGACAAAGCCATTCTGTAAGGAGGGATATAGATAGGATGAGTGTATAAAATAAGGTTAATCCCAAAATCAATCTGGGAGGGACACCAGGAAGATCATCAGGAAAAACCTTGGGGAATTCATTAACCACGGCAATGGATAGTAAGGAAGGACTCTCCAAGTTAGAATCTATAACCCGAATCACGTGTTAAAGTCATCCCTTGGAAATCAACTTCCGAGCTCTAAGATATGATATAATTATTTCCTTCTGAACTAGAGAACCTCCTTCAAACTTAATTACCGGCTCATTAGGGAATTTAAACATGACCTTACCATTTTGACAATCTAAGAAGACATAGTACGAGTGCAACCAGTCCATCCCCAAAATTATATTAAAATTAACTATGTCTAACTCTATTAGACCGACCAGAGTTTCTCTGCCACCAACAGGTACCACATAACCCCTATAGACTCTTCTACCAACCACAGAGTAACCCACCAGGATAGAAATAAAAAAAGGATCACGGATATACTTGGGACCAAAACCAAAATGCATAACCATAAATTGAGTCACATAAGAAAGGGAATACCCTGAATCAAATATGCAATACACATCACGAGAAAAGAGTTATAACATAGCAATGAAGAGATCAGGAGATGCTTCAGAGTCTTAGTGAAAAGCAAGAGCATCCAAGTGATTTTGGCCAATGCCGGTACTGTAAGCAAAAGAAGCACCCTTTGGTGCAGAAGCTGATGAAGTGGTAACATAAACCTTATTTACCCCTAAAGCAACCTTAAAAGGACAATACCTCTGCAAGTGACCAATCTGACCATATTTAAAACACTTGTTCCTCCCTTCTTCACCAAAAACCATAGTGTACCTGCCTATAGAATCTACCGAAAGGATATGATGGAGCTGACTAAACCCTACCAGCCCAAGATTGGGCACCCTGTGCCCTAAACCAACTATCATACTAAGAACAATAATCACCCAATGGCTTTGGATAAGAAATAATAAATGTAGAGTGGGAACAAAAATCCCTCACTTTTTTAGACCACTTTCCATCATATATACCACTCTACTACTGACCTCCACCCTAATAAGAAAATCTAAACTTCCTACTCTTCCTTCTTTTATCTCTACCTGCTTCTTCTTCTCTTTCTCAACCTGCTGCATATATATAACCAATCTGGAGATATCCATATCCTTGTTCAACAAGGCAGCCTTGCTTTTTAGAATCAAATCACAGGATAATTCAGAAGAAAATATCCTTATTGTATCCCTTATGCTGGATACTAACACAGGAGCATTATCAGGACAACTGATGAAATTTTAAGGCATATTCCTTGACCATCATCCTTCCTTACTTAAAATTGCTAAACCCTTCTGCTTTTACCTCCCTCTACTCTTGAGAAAAGAAGAGGTCTAGAAAAGTACTAGGGAAATTATCCCACAGTACAGATTCGGCATCATCCCCCTAGACTGTTTATTTCTCATACCATTTGTTTGCTATATCCTTTAGTTGATACACAACGAATTCCACAACCTACACATTAGTACCATACATAACCAGGAAGATATTTTCCATATCATCTATAAAACCTTAAGGATCCTCCTCAACCTTACACCAGTAAAAGTTGGAGGACTCAACCTCATAAACTGGTCAACCCTTGTGGACTCAGAAGATAGAGTAACAGAAGCTACAAACTTAGATTGAGAAGCTACCAACTGAGCCAACATATGAATAGACTAATGAAATTCTGCATTTAACACATTATCTCGAGAATCTCAATGAGGACTAGAGGAGATCAGTGGAATAATAAAAAAGCAATTAGGAAGTGAACTCCAAGATCAGGTCTGTACCCCATAAGCAGGGTGTGTCCCATCAGCATTTTCATTAAGTGGGATAGAGAAGTTTACATGAGCTTTAGAACATCTGGGAGGCATGATTTGAAAAGTGAACACACAAGAAGTAGAGGAGATTTCATAACCTTAGACTCTACAGCCCAAAATAAGACAACAAGAAAGGGAAACATTCCTAAATGCCTCATAGACTCTTCCTTATAAGTGTGGCATACTACAAACCCATAAAAGAGACTTTACTCGACATGACTTTATGGAAACCTAATTAAACACAAACTTGGATCTAATAACACCTTGACACAACCCAAACCCGAGCTTGGTCATGACGGGTATCTCAAGTTTAACAAGGATCGGAGACCACGTCCAACACCCAACCATAGACCACCTTACACCCTATGTCAGATGAATTTTGGGCATATAATAAGATAAGAAAACTTGAAACTAAAGATATTATGATATGTGTATAATCAAACCAACCAACAACAAAACCTTCCCAAGTCCACAGTAGTCTGATAAAGCCTCTACCAAATAGAGTATCAATAAAGTATTAGGATATGCCCCCAACTATAGCCAAAAATACTATACAATAGTCTATAACTCAAAAAAAAACATAATCCTAAAATGGAACCTTCTAAAGCATGGAATCTCACCACTTCAAGTCAACTCTCAATCAATCCAAAATCACTGAATAGGAGAAGTTAAAGTATGGCCAAATCCTGTATTTTAGAGGGATACAACATTCAAAGACGGTTAGCGAGGTGAATGCTAGAATGTAACTCAGGGATAAGGATAACATAATGACATGATCAACATTTTAACATCATTCAAGCTAATTCACATAATCAAATGCATATACATATATAGATATACATCATCTATCGAGATAGGTAACAAGTCTTAACAATGCTTTAAAATCTAAACCTAGATTACGTAGCTCAGCCAGCATATAATAGTACCCATGAGCTATATGGGCCTCAGCTCTCACCCCCTAGGTGGGCCCCAATTCCTGTAGCTACATAAATCGAAGAATAATCTCATATATATGCACACGAGAGACTCAAACATCCTAATATATACTAAGGTTACTTAAGAACCTGATTATGTAATAATTTATGGGGGACTCAGACCTCTCTAATTATGAAATAATAATAAGGGGGACTTAAAACTCTCTGGTTACCTTGACCCCCCACGTCGGCAAATGTGATTTCTAGTATCGGTCACCAGAACCTCTACATTTATGACTCATCTACATAACCTTTATTAGAGCCTAATTGAAATATTCATCACACAATTCCATTCATGAACCATAATTCACATTAAGGCATATATTATTGGTATCATCATACCAACTATACTTATAAGGTAACAATAATATTTCAAGACAGTTTATCATTTACTTGTGGAAAAAAACTCTCTTTGTTCATTAATAAAAGGTGGGGGACACCAACTCCCTTTATTCATTAAATTAGACCATTTTGTTTCAAATACCTCTTTATATCATGCAATAGTTCAAGATTAGTTTAATTTTACAAATTTCCACCTTTCTCTTAATTCAAAACCAATTTCACACTATGGGTTGCGGTCATAACCCCTTCAAGAGTTATAAGTTTGGAAAAATCATGATTCCCTAGTTCATACATCATACCTATGCACCCATAAGTTCAAAACTATATTTAAAGTATGAATAGTCATAATTAAACCATGGGAAAACATTGTTCAAACCCACAACCTTTGTTTTCAAAACAAAAAATATTCCATGTGAATAACACATTAATACATATGCTATTTAACAAATTAACACCGAGGGAAGAGAAACATGCCTGAAATAGTAAGATGTACAGTGAGAAATCACCTTTGGAAGCCCTAATTGATCATACTCTTAAAAACTCTAAGTGTTCTTGACCTTAAGGATTTAGGAGTCTTTGAGAAGTTACTTTGATGTCTTTCTAAGTGATAATAACACCCTAAAGGGGTTATAATATATGGGTTTCAAGTTGGGTAAGAAGGGAAATGTCTAGATTGCCCTTAACTTAAAAGTTAATAAGAGTCGCCTTTAACTAGAGGTCAACTAGTGACTCATAGCCACTCCTTACGACTCGTTACCATGAGTCATAACCAAGGCAGCACCACCAAGTCACCCTACACTATTATCCTTACGACTCAGCCATAGGAATTGTAATGGGACCCTATGACTCATGGAGTTCAATTGTAGTCAATACAGAACAAATATTGGGACTGACACTAGACACACTATTATTACACCTAATGACTCATAACATATCCTTATGACTCTTAGTGCTCCACTCGTACTTAGAGCAGAATCAAGCCACAACTTATTGATTTGGTTATGACTTATCTCAACAACTTATTTGGACACCCTACGACTCATAGGGTGAACCTTTACCAAGGTTGTGAGCTTAAAGATCAAAAAATTTTCAAGGGACAAAAATCTAGGGTGTTTCAAAAGCTCAACGCTCGTTATGTGGGCCCTTATTTAATCTTAAAGAGAGTGGGTAATATGGCTTATGAGTTAGATCTACCTCCTTATTTCGATTCCATTTACTTGATTTTTCATGTTTTAATATGGAGAAAGTGTGTGGGTGATCCTTCCTTGGTACCATTGGAGAGCATTGGTGTTTTGAACTCTCTATCATATGAGGAGGTCCTAGTTAAGATATTGGATTGGCCTGTCCATCAGTTGTAGACAAAGGTTGTGGATTTGGTGAAGGTTCTATGGAGAAACAAAAAGTTTAAAGAAACTACTTAAGAAACTGAAGAGGACATAAAATTCCAAATACCCATGTTTGTTCCCTATTTTAGATACTTATGCATAAGGTATATTTTAATCTTACCATCTTTGTTAACTGACTTTGATAAAGAAAATTGTGATTTCCTCGACATCTTTCTTTTTTGTATTTCTTAAAGGTAAGTGTGGGTGTGTTTTTGCATTAAATTATGCTAATGGATGTCTTGACCCATCATTTGAGGATGGATGATCCTAAGGGGGGAGAATGTGACACCCTAGGCATTAGACACTAAAAATTTTGAAATTTTGAACTTACTGTCTTGACTATGACTTACCCGTGTTTCTATCTTGACTATGACATAGACCCTATGAGTCATAGGGTTACCTGATGAGTCATATGGTGTGAATCATAGTGTCAATAGAGAAGTATCCTTCAGCTACTGTCTTGTCTACAACTTATGGTGATGATTCGTAACTTGTCCTTGCGAGTCATAGCCATTGGCCGCAATTTTTCAAATTTTAATTAAGGGCACTTAAGACATTTTCCCTTTCCCTAAATCATGACCCACAACTTAAAACCCCTTTAGGGTGTCATTATTACTCTAGAATAAATTTAAATAACTTCTCAATTTCTTTCAAATTCTCTCAAGTAAGATACTTAGGGTTTCTAAGAAGTTGATCAATTAGAGCTCCTAAGGGCAAATTCACTCCATAACTCTTGATATTTCAGGCATATTACTCTTCCTCAATGATTACTTTGAGAAACAATGTGTTTCAAATAGTTCTCCATATGGTTTTGATGGTTGTTTTGGAACATGGGTTTAGGGTTTTTGAATGATTGTTGTTTATGTGATGTTTCATATGTACATATGCATTGTTTATGTTTTAAATGGTGTATTTGAAATCAATTTGATGCATAGGTATGGCAAATAAATAAGGGGATTGTGATTTCCCCAAATTTTGTGAATATTGACAATTGAATTGGTAATAACCCCAACCCAATTTAATGAAAGTGATTTTGAGTATGAGTAAAATTACATTGAACTATTTTTGAAATAATTACATTATATAAAAAGGTTATTGAAACATAATGATTTCATTTAATGAACTAAGGGATTCAGTTTCCAACACCATGTATTAATGAAAAAAGAGAGATCATGAATTTACCCATCATAACAAGTTGTTGAGTTTGTTGGTTTTAAATTATGAAATCCCCTTTACCATGCTCCATAAATGTCATCATATTCAGTTGATTTAGTCAAAACTAGTGGGTTATGAACACCCGATACCCAAATAGTCATTCATATATTAGTTTATATGTTATAAGGGGTCACCCAACAGTTGAGGACTGACACTTTTGTCCTTTGGGACATCAGTTTAGTGGATCCATGCCAGCCAGTTTTAGTACCCTTGTGCTGAGTGGTGATTTTACCACTTATTTGCACTAAACTTTCATGCATACTTCCAAGTTTTATATAAATAAATGAGACATAATCATGATTTAATGCACTAATATTCACATTTTGCAAGCACAGAGTTGGTGAGATGAAAAGATGTAGATTGAAGCTAAAAGAGATCAAATGGAAGCAAAGAAGTGCAGCTGAAGACCTAGAGAAGTCATCAACCCTAGTTACCAAGATCACAGGCTAAAGGCTGCGGTCGCAGTTAGTTAATATGGTCAATAGAATGCAATCGTAGAACCATACCACGGTCATGGACAACCTCATGCGATCGCGGCTAAGCGGGAATATTGCGCAGGGCAGTTTTTTAATTTTACTTGGCTGAATCCCAAACCTCATATAGGAAAAACCCTTTCTTCTTTGGGTATTTATTACCTCATAGATATTTTTGAATTTGAAATAAGAACCCTAATTGGGTAAGATTATAACTAATTTTGGAGAACTGAATTCTTAGTGTTTTATGAAGAATGGATATTATGGATAACCCTTATGGTATATCATTCTCTATTTTCTTTATTAGTAGTTATGTAATTTAGTCTTGGGATTATGTTGAACTAAAGTGTATTTGTGTGTGGATGTTGGTACATTTACATGATTTCTGGTTGTCGAGTATGGATTTCACCATTGCTTGAGTTTAATAGTTAGAATTTTATAGGTGAAAATCCCAAATCTCCGAATGGGTTTGATGGGTCAAAACTCCAAACTTTAGAAATCCTTCATATTCCTTGAAAGAGGGATGAAGGTGAACCCATGGAACCCATAGCATCCTTGAAAAAAGGCTATAGAGGGACAAGGTAGTAATGGACAATTAAGTATGTGGTTTACTACCTTTTGCAATCGTAGAAATAAGTATAAATAGAGTTTAAGTTAAGTCATGGGCATCTTCCTAAAAATAGGGATGCCCAATTGGGGTATTGGGTGACTATGTATGGCATACTTTTTAGGTGCTATTAATAACCAATGGGTGAAATCTTTGAAGTTTAGTTGAAAAACTATCCGTAAAGACCTTTGACCTAGCCTATCTGTCACTAACAACTAGATATCATGATGAACCATCTCTAACCTACACACTTTATAACTTTAGGAAGACATAATCCCAAGATTCTCCCCAAACTTAATTTTAAAACCAAAATTGTTATTATAGCTTGTTATAACTCAAAAACTGATACAAACCAAATCCCCCCACTTTTATTATATGTTGTGTTTGCTTGTATTTTGGGTATACTTTTAGTAATTAGAGCACCTATAGGAATTGAAATTTGTATTTCATTCCTCGTAGATTCGACCCTAACGTGAGTTGGGATATTGACAACGACCGCCTTACCCTTTAAACATGAAAGTAAGTTGAGTGTTATCAAAAAGGTGCCATTACTGGGAAGTGAAATATAGATTTTACTTGTGCGGTGTAATTTTTACTTGAGTATACCCAAGGTGGAGTGATTTACTCTCTTTGTTATTTCTAATTTTTTATAGGTGATCATAGTGTTAACGCAACAATGAGTGACAATGCTAGTAACATGGGGCCCTTTGATGTTCCTCTCGATAACGAGGGACAACTTAGTGACGCGGGCCAAATGAGTGCAATCTATATCCCACCAACTAATGGGAATAGAGTTTTCCATAAAATAAGTGTTAGGATACACATGTTACAAATGAAGGGGCTATATGGTGGTCAAGTATATAAGGACCTCAATGTTCACTTGAAGAATTTTGTTGAGGTGTATGTACCTTTAAACATCGTGCACATCACTCAAGAGTCTATTAGTCTTCACTTTTTCTCATTCTCTATAAAGGAAGAGATCGTGTTGTGGATCCATTCACTCCCACCCAATTCAATCACTATTTAAGATGAGATTACTGTGGTTTTTCTTGATCGATACTTCCAACCATCCCAAATGATCCAAATACAGGATGAGATCATATATTTTATGGAAATTGAGTAGGGAACCATTGTTTGAAGCATGGGAAAGATTCAATGGAAAATTGGAAAAATGCTTCTCCAAATCATTTGCTGGGCCCTTGACCATCTTAACAAAACCATAGTGGAGAACGCGGTAGGAGGTTCCCTAGTGAAGATGCACTACCATACGATAATTCAATTATTGAGAGAGGTGATGAAGCAAAATTGGGGTTGGCATACCCGAGAGACCGAAGTTCCCAAAGGCTCTCTCTTTACATTCATGTTTGACAAAGAACAAATAAAGAAATATAAGGAAAGAGAGGAGAGCATGGCAAAAATAATGTCCCAACTTGATCTCTTGACAAAGCATGTTATGGGTGCACTCACAAAAATGGTAAACACCTTAGCATCTAAGACCTATGAGGATGAGAAGGAGGCCAAGAAGTTGGATGAGGATATCTGGTATTTAGCAAACTATTCAGGGGGTTACCACACCGCATATTAAAGGCAAGGTGGAAATTAAGGTTGGATGGACCGTGAGCGTGATAGGTATTGGAGGGATAGAGAGCGTGATTATGACCGCTATGTGCACCCCCCATAACCGAGCTAAGAACAAAGACTTAAGCTCTATTGACCCCAAAAAGTTCAAGACCGAGGATGTTTTATCCTAAATTTTGAATAGGGTGGAAGGTATGGAAAAGATAGTCTATGAATTGAAAGGTGACTTCTGTCAACTCTTTCAAATTATGGTGGCCTACACCATCTCCATCAAGCAATTGGAGACCCAAATTAGGCAAATCTCCATGCAATTAAATGCCAGGCTTTGAGGGAGACTCCCTAGTGAATCAATTGCTAATCCAAAGAATGATGTTCAAATCCTAGAAATTATCACTAGCATTGGGAAGACACTTAATAAGCACTTGAAAGTATACTTGAGTGGGAAGATGAGTAAGAATTGGCCAAAGGAGGTGTTACCTCAAAATCAAGAAGAAGATGATGATAAAGATGACAAAGAAGTGGTTGAGGTTGAAAATCCATAAAGTGAAATAAGGCCTACAATCCAAGTACCTCCCCCATTCCCTCAATGATTGCATATAAAAGAGAAGGGTGACAAGCTAAAAAAATTTATGGCCAAGCTTCGCAATCTATCGATAAACATCCTATTGTTTGAGGCAATCCAAGAGATACCGAGATATGCTAAGCTAATAAAGAAATTGCTGTAAAAAATGAAGCTTATCAAAGGTGACACCATTGAAGTCACCCATGGTTGTAGTGATATTATGGATAGTACAATTACAAAAAAGAAAGATAATCTCAGAGCTTTCACAAATCCTTGTACCATAGGAACGCATGTGTTTGCAAAAGGTCTATGCGACATTAGTGAAAGTATTAACTTTATGACCTTTGTCATTTACAATAAGCTTGGTTTGAATGCTCCTACCCCAATATCTATGCAACTCTTAATGGCAGATCGGTCTATCAAAAGCCGAGTGGAATTTTATTTGATGTCTAAGTCAAAGTGGATAAGTTTATACTCCCGGTGGACTTTGTGGTGTTGGACAGTGAAATGGACCACGAGGTACCCATCATCCTTGGTCATCCATTCTTATCCACCGAAAGGGCCATTGTCGACTTAGAAATAGGGGATAAAAAGTTTAGAGTGCAAGGGGATGAGGTCATGTTAAAGGTTTACAAGACGAATAAGCAATTTGTGGAGCTTCAAGTTGTGTCCGTGGTGGATGTTGAGACTGAAGAGGTGAAATAAGTTGGGTATAAGGACCCACCTAGAGAATGAAACAAAAAGGAAGACGTCGTTGCACGTCGTTAACTAAGGCACTGTGTGGGAGGCAACCCACAAATGCCACAAAAGTAGCTCGTATCCTTTATTTATAATTATGTAGCTTAGATTTTGGTTTTGGCATTTCAATAACCCATATATTTGTGTCACTATATAGTGCATTGGATGAGCTAAAAAAAGGGGAAAGTATGAAATTTCTGTATTGAAAATTGAATAGGAGAAAAGCTGTCAATATATGAATTCAGCTGAATAGGGGAAAATGAGGAAGAAGAAATTCCCTCCGTTACTGTGATTATGGGATCTTAGTTGCGATCGCGGGATCTTGGTCGCAATCATGGCCACCCATATGCCCATGATCGCGATCACTTAATTGCGACTGTGGCTGCTTCATCTATATGACCAGTTGAATCCCCTAATTTCCTAACACTCTCTATTCAAATATTACTCTCTAATTGAAAATTTTTTGTCCAAGTTTGTGAGCTCTCCAACAACATCCTTGCATTCCTCTTGCATTACAAATCCAGTTGGTGCCTTGAATTCATGCTTTCATTTTTGAAAATAGACCAAAGAATGTATGATGTAGAAAGGACCTAAGTCTTTGATTCTCATGTTTCCATGTTTTCATACTTGGTAATCGAGGACAATTTACTGCCATGCCAAAAATCCTACACTCCAAATTTTTAACAAAACACCACAAAGTGCCCATTTAATGAGCTTTAATGAACAATGTGGCATAGTTTGTGTATGAAAATATCATTGATCAACATCATCTGTACCTAGTGATTTCAGGACAATATCATGGACAAGAATGATCAGATCCAATTCATGGAACCCGAGTGCCAAACTCACTACTATAGTGATCTTTCAAGGACAAAGTAGCTCCCAGAGAGAGGAATTTGCTAGGATAATGTGCTAGAAAAGCTTTCAGTATTCCATGACAAGCTTGAAGCCACAGAGTGGTAATGTTTTACCCTGGATCCATGCAATACAAATGAGCAATGGATCTATGAATTCTATCTCAACATTAGTGCAGTTTCTTTCTTAAATCCTTCCAATATGACTATTAAGATCTGGGGACAAATGGTGAACTTTAGGGAGAAGCAAATCAATGATGTTTAAAGCCTCCCACATGCATACATGGGGAAATTCAAAGAAAAAGGGTGTAAGACAGGAAGTTGGTTAAAGGAAGATTGTGTCCCGGAAAGAAAGTCTCATGGAAAAAAATAAAAAGCAACTTTTCATGAATGACTTCACTTTCGAGGATCGAATTTGGTTACATATTATATGTAGCCAAGTATCCCCTTGAACCCATATGACAGCAGTCTTAGATTTGCATGCTCGAATGGTTGCTTGTATTTTAGACGGTATTTCTTTGGATGTTGGTCAGCTCATGTTATTGAAATGGACCACTTCAAGGACTAAGGTGGTATGCATCTCTTCTTTGTCTTATTAATTACTGAGCTTTGTGGAAGAGCATAGGTTGAGGAGTATGATTGAGATACTTGGGTGTGCCTTGGATCCCCATCTACCCCTTAAAGATTTAAGAGGAGGGCGTACCTAGCAAAGGTAAGTAGCGAAAGATCGACTTAGGGAAGTCGGCATGTATTGAGCCAGAGTTCCATAGGCCATCCACCACCATTCCTCTTAAGGACATTGGAGTTGATAATGCTTCCATTAGGGAGCTTGTGTCTAGTTTACCCCAGGGACCGGGAGAGCCCTCCACCATTCGTCATTCATATATATTATGGTCTGATTATGAGAAGTACAGAGAGGATCAAAAGAATCAGGAAGCTACCATTGCTAGGCTTAAGAAAGCCTACTCATCTTTAGCATAATCACATCAAGATCTCTGAATTACGTATGAAAAAATAGTCATAAAGAAAAAATAAAGGGATGAGTTCTTTAACAAGATGTGTAAAGGGGTGAAGGGCCTATAGAAGGTCTTAAAACCCTAAGATCGACTTCCTTCCTCCTTGGTGTAGAATAATGATGAGGTCTTAACCGATTGGTTCAATCTTAAGAAGAATAATGATGATACAGAGTATGAAAGTGACAATAACCCTTGATGTATTTTTAGGGAGCACCCTTATGTCTTTTATACTTGATTATTTATACGGTAGAGATACTACTACCATTTTAGTTGCGGGTTCCTATCTTTGTATTCATTTGATTTTGGCCTGTTTTATTAATATTTTTGTATATTTTTCTGCTGTTTAGATGATTCTTATTTTTATTTGGGTTGTAATATTCGAGCACTTTGATGGTGCCCACATTTGTGTGGATTAATTACCTTGTTTCTAGATTGTTGTTTTATTTAATTTTGGTCACTTGATGAGCTTTTACCTATGATAGACTGAGTGATGACATTCTTAAAGGGAAAGCATCTTGATTGGGTTTTAGTCATGGATGTATAGAAACTCTGAGTAGCCGTGGCATCAAAGTCACAAATGTAAGGGAATTCTGAGTATCTATGGCATTGTTGATCCGGGGTCACATTTAATACACATTGGCGAAGTCTGAGAAGCCATATTGGTGGGTAGGCCATATTTAAGCCTCAATATAAGACAAGAGTTTGGTTTGTTGCTATGATTAACAAATTATGCATGGTGCGAATGCTAAAAAAATACCCCCTCCATCTAAAATTTTCACAAAATTCAAGGGCGTGGATGTAAGCAACTTTGTAACAAAAACTTTCTCTTTTTATGACTCTAAAAATTGACTTAGACAAATTATTTGTCTCGAGCGGGAGGAACAATTAAACCCCCTCGATGAGATTCACATGCTATGTAAGGGAGCTTATTTGTCTATATCTCATGTGTACTTGTACCATCTTGAACTTGCCCCATTAGTAATTCAAGGATAAATTGTAATTGTATTTGGTTGGTAAAATGATCCTAGGCCATTCTTGTGACATTGGAAGCTTACTTTAGCCTAAAAAGACTACCAATACATAGATATAACCTTAGTCACCAACTTTGAGCCTTTGGACATTTCTTTGGGAAACATATTGCAAACCGTGACCCTTCTATTATCCCTCTCTTGAACCCTATCCTCCTTGAACTTAAAATTTTAATTTGAGGCTAAAAGCCTAAGTTGGGGGTGGTGAAAGTTGAAAGAGGTGTCGTTGGGCCATGAAGTCATAAGAAAGTATCGAAATATGTAAGAAAATAAAGAAAAATAATTAGAAGAAAGTAATGATCCAACTAAGGAAGGAAATGCATGAATTATGCTCAAAAAAGAGAAAGAAAGAAGTGGAAAGAAAGTAGGAAAACCAATAAAGGCAATGTAGGCATAAAAGAAGTGGCCCAATATCAAAATTGAGAAGAGTGTCTTGTAGAAGTTCAAGGAGGGTTTAGCCTTATTTCCCTAAATTAATATCCTACCCTACCCTAAACCTAACTAACAAGCTCAAAAAGTCCTTCATGATTCCCAACCAAATGTGATCATTGTAGTGGTGATTGATAATAGGGGTGAGCCTATGGCATGGTACTTGTTAGCATTGAGAGTTCTTGAGAGAGAGAGATAGTATTTACACTTAAATTCCTTGTTTCATGGTGAAATCTAGGTGTGTGAAATCTTCTTTCTTGTAAGGTAGAATATGATCAAGTTGAGGTGGGTGATTTTGTCACCTTCTGAATAAAGAGATAAAAGAAAGTATAATGTATTTGAGGTCAAAAAAGTGAGTCATTTCTAGATTATTAGTAGTTTTCACATAGTTGCTCCTTAAAGTCTATTACATCCTTCAATATTCCATTTTATGTTAAGGGGTGTAGTCAAAATCAATTTTCTCATGTGTGAAAAGCTTTTTGTGGTAATAATAAAGTTAAAGTTATCATGATCATTGGGTAATAGAATGTGGGCATGCATATGAAATTATCTTATGATACGGGATGGTGTTGCTTAAGGACAAGCAAGGTTTTAAGTTGGGGTGTTGATGAGTGGTGATTTTACCACTCATTTGCACTAAACTTTCATGCACACTACCAAGTTTTGTATAAATAAATGAGACATAATCGTGATTTAATGCACTAATATCCATATTTTAGAGGCATAGTGTGGTGAGATGAAAAGATGTGGATTGGAGGTAAAAGAAATCAAGTAAAAGCAAAGAAGTACAGCTGAAGACCTAGAGCAGTCATCAGTCCCAGTTACTGTGATCGCGGGCCAAAGGCCGCGGTTGCGGTTAGTCAAGATGGTCAATAGAACCCAATTGTGGAACCATACCATGGTCGCATTAGCCACGATTGTGGACAACTTTATGCGATCGCAGCTAAGTAGGAATGTTGCCTATGGCAGTTTTGTAATTTCACTTGGCCGAATCCCAAACCTCATATAGGCAAAAACCCTTTCTTCTTTTGGTATTGCTTACCTCATAGATATTTTTGAATTTGAAACAAGAACCCTAATTGGGAAAGATTGTAACTAATTTGGAGACTTGAATTCTTAGTGTTTTGTGAAGAATGAATGCTTTGGATAATCCTTATGGTATATCTTTCTCTACTTTATTCATGAGTAGCTAAGTAATTTTGTAACACCCCAAAAATGGGTCTCGAAGCGTCACACAGTGCTTAAGGCTACAAGTAGCTCCAAGCTAACCCATTTAGCCATTTTTCTACCATTCAACACTTATAATCAAAGTCATCATAATCAAAACATCTAAACATCCTCCATAATATCATACTGCAATACAAATGAAATATGGAAAGTAATAAAATACGACATCTCTTACAGATCTGATCAATCTATCCATCTAGTCTGACAAGCCTCTACTAAACTGTATATCCATGAGCCATTGGGACAAACTCCAACTGAACCGAACATAGGAAATAAACTTAACGACTCAAAGTAAATGAGGAAATCTGAATACTAGTCCTCGGACTATGAGGACTCACCACTGCAGAGGATGTAGATCAACGTGCTCGGATAATCATGGTCAAACCTGGGAATGAGCACCTAAACCTACATTATAAGGAAAATGTATCCCACATGCGAACATGTGGGTCAGTACAATGGAATGTGTACCGAGTACATGGGGGTGCATGAAATAAACATATTTATATGCATATATATATATATATATATATTTAATGATCGTGTCATAAGTTTTCTTTCCAAATCATGCAGGACATTTGTAAATGGCTCATAAAGCTTGAAAGAAATCTAAAATCTGAAATCATACACAATGAATGGTAAAACATGCCAATCTGGATATCATGAGCCATTACACTTAATCCAAATATCAAGATTCTTTTCTTATTCAATCATCAAGCAATCTTAGTGAAATTTAGAATATTGAATACATCATAAATCTGTATTTTAAATCTCTTTTAAATCAGTAAAATCAATCTAAGAATGAGGGATGACTCTTTAGGAGGTTCTTCTAACCGACATGTACACTATATGAGCGCCCATGATGTCCCATGACTTGCCCCTGTAAGGTTAGGACTGTTCTACCCTTGCCATCGATGTAGAACAATCTCATCTCAGTGATCACTATCTTAATTTTCCACATATAGTGGAAGTCAATGTCTTAACCTACGGTGGCACGTAGTTCTGGGGTATGAAACCGTAGTAACATACCCAACGTGGTGCTAAATACTACTCCCAATACTATGCTCAAAAATCTCAAGAAAAATCCACTTTAAGGGTAATCTCATATTTCTTAAGTTAAATAAATGATAAAATCCCTAAATCGTTTCATAAAGTAGATTTTAACTCTGTTGTGACCAAAAGGTCAAATCTTTCTATACATCATCAAAAATAGTCTAAACATGGGTGCATGTAGCTCATAAATTCTCAAAATAACAATCTCAATATGTGTTAATGACCCTTATAGTGATACTTAATCAAAACATTTCAACATTTATGCTTTATATCACAAGCATGCATAATTTATATGGAAATCTAAAAAATTTCAGCCTTTAATCATAACAATAATCTCAAACTCATGGAGTTTATTTTCTAAACATTCAAAAATAATCATAGTATCTTGAACAACAACATAGGATAAGATTTATCACTTTAAATTCATGATAAAACATGTAAAAATCATGTATGTTTGTAAAATAATGCAAACTTTGGGCACAAGAACGAAAGGGTGTTCTTGTTCATAACCCCACATACCTTTATCGTAACAGATTCATTGAAAGATTGGACCCTCAATGTTGATTATGTAACCCTAGTTATTTTTTTCCTTTAGTGCTCTTGGATGATGAACTTAGACTGATAATAGGGTTATGATGTGTTTAGAATCTATTAAATTCATAAGGTTAAGTTTAGGGGTGCGTAAGGAGTGCCAAAAGACTTAATTTCCCTCAAAATAACCCAAAAACGGAGTGTTTAAGTCACTTGAAACCATAAGATATGCACTGCATATGATATCTCCTATATTTACATAGGCTCCACATATGATATCGCCTATATTTACATAGGCTCCGTATATGTTTTCCAGTTGCCATGTGTGATTGGTTAGGTGACGTACTCTACTTTGCAAAGCCATAACTCCTAGCTCGATTGTCGTATTTTGGTGAAATTGGTATCGTTGGAAAGATAATTTGATTCTCTATAATTTTGTGGGTATAAATATGCATAAATACCACATATTTATCAAGTTATACTCATTCAAAGATGACCCTTACGAATTCAAATACTAAAACTTCATGGATTAAGAAACTCTTAGCTTGTACTACCTTAAGTGACTCATATAACCACACTTAACACATCGTAAACTCTCTTATAACTAGGGTACTCTTGGTAATTTAGGTTCCCAAATATGGCTTACAAAATTGGGGTTTTCGCATAAACGAACATCGGTTCGTTTTCTAGATTAGGAAAGTGCGGGGTATTATATATTTAGTCTTGCAATTATGTTGAACTAAAGTGTATTTGTGTGTGGGTGTTGATGTGTTTACATGATTTCTAGTTGTCAAGTATGGATTTCACCATTTCTTGAGTTTAATAGTTGGAATTTTGTGGGTGAAAACTCCAAATCTCCAAATGGGTTTGATGGGTGAAAACCCCAAACTCTAGAAAACCTACATCATCCTTGAAAGAGGGATGAAGGTGAACCCATGGGAACCCATAGCATCCTTAAAAAAGGGCTATAGGGGTACAAGGCAATGGTGAAAAAATAAGTATATGGTTTACTACCTTTTCCAATCTTAGAAATAAGTGTAAATGGAGTGTAAGTCATGTCATGGGCATCTTCTTAGAAATAGGTATGCCCGATTAAGGTTTTGGGTGACTATTTATGACACACTTATTAGGTGCTCTAAAGAGCCAATAGGTGAAATCTTTGAGGTTTAGTTGAAAAACTAGCAGCAAACACTTTCGACCTTGCCTATCTCTCACTCAACAACTAGACATCACGATGAACAATCTCTAACCTACACACTTTATACCTTTAGGAAGACATAATCTCAAGATTCTTCCCAAATGCAATTTTAAAACTAAAAGTGTTATTATAGCTTGTTATAACTCAAAAATTGATATAAATCAAATTCCCCACTTTTATTTTATGTTGTGTTTGCTTGCATTTAGAGTTTTCTTTTATCAATTAGAGCACCGATAGGACTTGAAATTTGCATTTCACTCCTTGTGGATTCGACCCTAATGCGAGTTGGGATATTGACAATAACTACCTTACCCCTTAAACATTGGAAAGGTACTAACACCCTTTCAACTAGGGTTACATTTAGAGGTCGATTATCCCAGAATGGGGCATGCTGATTAATGTAAGCTCCCACATTCCTCAGTTAAGTTTCATTTTATGTCCAGTCCAGGTTTTCTTCACCAAGTGTTCAGTATTCAATTATTCAGTTACATTGTTATTCAGTTTTTTAGCATATGTTTATACTTGATCTTGCATTCATATTACATATTCATACATTCATATTCTAATATATATATATGTGTGTGTATGTGTGTGTGTATATATATACACGCACATATACTTATATATATATATATATATATATTTATTAGTAATCCTCCTATCTTCCATACTCAGTATATTTTAAGTACTGATCACATACTTTGTTGTGCTATATTGTCTCATAATATAGGTTGAGAGGCTCAGTACTCGGACCATACTTAGCACGTTCTTGTTCCACTCAGTTGCAGTGTTGGTTAGTCCTCATCAGTCAAGGACTAGCTATCATTTGTTTATTTTCAATATTTTACCTTATTTCTGTCAATTAGAGTTAGTTGGGAACAAGTCCCAACAACTCATCATGATATAGAGGCTTTCATACTAACAGATAGTTAGACATATTTTCAGTTATATTGAGTAGTTTAGAAAACATCAGTATTGACTTTATTATTATTCAGCATTAGTTTATTTCAGATACCTTCTACTCTGTATTTGTTTAATTTTCTTCAGTAATCATAGCTTATGTCAGGCCAGTGGTTAGCTTGGGGTCATTTACATTTCTACACACTGTGTTATGACTAGAGTAATATCTCGGGTCATGACACTCCTAAGTCTCATGAAAAATTTAGAGACCAAGTAGTGTACTTATTCTTTAATTTAGCCCTTGTGGCTTGTCCTTTACTCTATCCCTCGTGGGAATTTCTCTTATTTATTGATATTATTATGGATATTATGATGATATCAGTCAAGGCTAGAATAAATTATGATGATATGGTAATCCCCAACAAGGTCAGAGGATATTATGATGACATAATGATACCCGTCAAGTCGGAGGATATTGCTATGATATGATATTATCGGGGAAAGTACGGATGATATTATGATGATTTGATGATACACGACAAGGATAGAGGATATGATGATGGCATTATGATACCTGGAAAGGCCGGAGGATGTTATGATGATGTGATGTTAATTGACAAGGGTGGAGGATGTTATGATGATGCAATAATACCCAACAAGGCTAGATGGTGATTCTGATGATGTGCCTATGTGTACATCTACACGTTCGAGTATAGCTAGACCTATGCATGACAATTATATATTTCTATATGTTCATGTGTAGCTGGGTATAGTGTTCATATTAGAGAAACCAGTTACAGTCTCCTAGTGATAAAGGTATAAAGTGGTATAGTTGTTGATTTAAGGTTAAAAAGATGATTAGTGATGAATATTAATTAAGAGATTAATAATGACTTTTGGAATGTCGAACCTTAGCTATAATGAGGACTAGTGGTATTGATGACTTGTAGTATTGATGATTAAGCTATAATGATGTTTAGCGTAAATTAAGACTTGTAGCAATGATGATTAGCTGATAATAACGATTTAGTCAATGATGATGATTAGTTTCCCAACAAGGATTGTTGGATTAGTGATGCTAGTTACTAAATGGTATTTATTAAAAAATGAATAGTGAATAATTTGTGATTAGCGGTTATTGGATAAATGGTTATTAGTGAACTTCTGATGGGTATAAATAAATATTGGTTAGTTGATAAATATGGCTTAGTGATGAATTTTGTCTAGATTCTAGATATTTACTAGTGGGTGAACAATGACTAGTTGTTAACCCATGAATAGTGATTATGTGGTGCATAGTTGATAAATAACAATTAGCGGTTGGATTAGTTAATAAGCGTTGGGTAGCTAATAATGAGTTATTAGTGTGTATCGAGGATATAGTTGTATAATAGATGGTATTGTAATGGTCATGAATATATTGTTATATGTTATTCAATTAAGAATGTTGATGATAATTTAGGAATGTTCAAAAACTTTTGATTGGTGGTAATTGTGGAATGTTCATAAATGATGGATTTATGGTACGTGTGGAATGATGGTTGAATAATGATGGAGTTTTGATATATTGTTGATTAGATTCCTTTACTGTTCACTTGGGTGTACTCTCTAGTGGTATGGGACGTTGTGATGAGTATTTTACTTTACGCACCAGTTGATGTATGGGAGCCAACTTTGTACTTGTGATTGCTTGTATTGATGCTTTATTATTCCAAATTGTCCAATTCTTATGTACAACGATGTGGGCATGCGTTGATGCTTTATGTTATATTGTTATTCCGATATTTATTACTTATTATGTACAGTGATATTGGCATGTGTCGATTCCTTATGTTATACTGTTATTTCGATTTGATTACTTATTGTATACAATGATGATGGAGATGATTCAGGTTCGATTTTGCCTAATAAATATCCGTTGTTTTGGTACTCATACAATACTTTTGTACCTCTTTCTTCTCGACCCAATTTCTTAGGTCATGATGGTGCCTACAATAACCCACTAGTAGGCAAGCCAAATCCGTAGTCCAGAATGGCTAGTAACGGACAACCAAATTTATAATGGAAAGAATTACAAAATACATGAAATAATGAAGCAATTACATAATATAATCCTAAAACCTGATAGTATCAGTACAAGAGCTTCTTATATAATATAAGATTACAAAATTGAAATATTAAAGGAATTACACTGATACAACTTATCTCCGAATACAATATAGAGACTAGTCTAATGCATAAGAGGGAGGTAAGTAATACTTCGAATGTTAGGAGCTCACTCTAAGTCTTCGAACCATGGCTACTCCGTACGCTGTGCACATGAATGACGATAAACCATACTATGATTATAGGCTGCAGAGTAGTATGAATACCGAACAAATGATATTCAGTAGGCAACTACTAACTGAGCTTCAAAGATAAAGCAGATATATATAACATATGAACAAAATGGGAACTACATCCAATGTTCAATAACCACAAAATAGGCAATGAGATAATAAGGATAACCTATCCTATTCATGTTCAATACAGTAACATAATAAGTACAAGAAGGTATTAAGGATAAACTATCCTATTCCAGCCATACTAAGAAATCTCAACACTATACTGTATATCCCTGGCCAAAATGCAACTAAAGGATGAAAGAAGGATATATAGCAATATACAAGGCCAATAAAAGAATATACAATATGAACAATGAAGTAAAGGATATACAATAGTACCATAGATACATATAGCTAAATATACAAATATAGATATATATATAAAAGCTCAACTCAAAGCACAACCTAGATCATTATATCTTCATTTTAAGGCCTTATTATAATCCAATTAGGATTTTATACTAACATGCTCAGGGTTTCTAATCTTATGGATTTAATCATCCATAATAATAAAATCATAAGATAGAAGAGGTCAGAATCATACCTCAAATCTCGATACCGAATCACTGACCAATTTGTTATAACTTTACATAACAATGATCATAACAATGATGATAATAATATTAATAACAACGCGAGTAATTGACTATTTTGGACAACAAAACACCTAGTCGATCCTATGCGTACCCCCACCGCCCTATGCTCAGAAGTTTCAATAAGCATACAACAACACAAGGAAAAGTCATCACTCATATCTATGCAACCATCACATATAGACTAATAGACATAGGTGCATACTGGTGATATGCGATGTGCATGCAAGAATGAATTCAAGGTACATAATTAATATAATTATCCTCCGGCCTTCCTCTAGCTTTGTCGGGCATCATCACATCATCATAATATCCTCCGGCCTTATCCGGCATCATCACATCATCATAATATCTTTCGGCCTTGTTGGGCATTATCACATCATCATAATATCCTTCGGCCTTGCTAGGCATCATCACATCGTCATAATATCCTCCGGCCTTATCGGGCATCATCACATCATCATAATATCCTCCGTCCTTGATGGGCATCATCACATCATCATCATAATATCCAAATCAATGTCAATAATAGCGAGAGAGCCCCACGAGGGATAAAGTTAAGTGCAAGCCCCACAGGCTAAAGTAAATGGCAAGCCACATGAGGAAAAAAGTAAATGATCATGAGAAGAGAAGCAAGGTAGAGTAAATTTCCATAATTCACCGTTCATCATAAAAAATTACATCATTAATAAATGTATATATAATAGGTACATGGGCTTAAGTTATGGCTTAAAGAGTGTAAATCTATAAGTTGGTTGCCCGGAGTGAACTTCGGGACAAAGTCTCTGTAAAAGTGTGGAAAGGGTTGGAATATCTCACGACTGGAGTGAATAGTAGTGTCAAATCATGGACCGGAATATTTCTCTGTAAAATCTTTAAATCATCATTATTAACCTCTTTTATTCATGTAAATTATTCATTAGGTTAGACAGTAATTATTGTGCAGAAATCCATTTTAAGGTAGAAGGTGGGATTTAGTCCTTAGTTAATGGCAACAATAGTAAGACTATAGTTTAATTGGAATCGTATCAATCATTAATACAACAATCATGAATGCACTGAATCTATGCATGCCTTCACCAGAATTAAAATATTGGAATCATAAACATAATACCACATCTTCCTCCATCCTATACCGGAGATATGTGTATATAACATTTATATAATCATAAACTACAATCGTATCATTTAAAAAGGTTATTACTTCCCAGATATCCAACCAATATCCTAACACGCCCATTGGCCAATACTGTTTCCAGAATAATCAGAATATCAAAATCGAGGCCTTAGTCCCACATATTTATCTGGATCTTACATCAATAATCATGTATATACAAATCATCTCATAACTACAAGCCATAGCTTATTCACGAGGCATAACATATCAATAAGCTATGAAGCATATCCATGATCATCTCACCTGTGGGAGGCATATTACTTCTAGAAGGCATAATGCATTAATAAGTATAACTTATAACTACGAGGCATATCATATCTATGAGGCATCTCGTATCTATAGGTCATATATCATGACTATGAGGAATATCATCTCTATAGGCCAATCATCATATTTAAGAGGAATAACATGTCCAAAGGCCCAATATCACATCTAAGAGGAAACAACATCTCTGAAGGCCCAATATCATATCTAAGAGGAAATAACATATCTAAAGGCCCAAAATCACATCTAAGAGGAAATAACATCTCCAAAGGACCAGTATCATTTCTATAAGAAATATCATTGCCACAAACCATTAATCATTATCTCGGGGAAATACCATCACTATTTATCAACCACAAAGTAACCTTATACTGAGGTTTACTAATCTCAACTATGCCTAACATCCATAAATAAGTCCACAAAGGATAACACAAGTCTTGGCCTAAGGTGGGCCGGAGGATCCCACTACTAATCTTCAATTTCCATATTTAGGTAATCCACTCCCCAAACTAGGCTAAGGTTTCTAATTCAACTTTTAGATGTCAAGTAAGCCATAGCCAAGTCTAACATAGGAACTACATCTAGGAACAAGCCCATTTAAGTCAACTTCACCAAAACAAGGGTTTCAAGATCAGAACAATAGCCCAAATAAGGTGAACAGACTAATCATACTTCCAATGCTAAAAGCACATCTCAAACCTAGCGTTATGTTATATTCAACCTATGAATTAGTTCAATCTAGGAAGAAAGCAACAAGATTCTAAAAGGTACTAAGAATTTCAACATATGGGTCCAGAATCCTTATCTAATCCCCAAACTTCAATAATCAAGACTAGGTCATTATACTAATAATCAATCTTAACATTCACATTCATACGCAATATATATCACACATCATCTATGAAGAAGAGTAGATATAAGTCTACCTCAAAGCCGAATTATAAATCCTTATGTCATTCACCACTTGCTCATCTTCACTTCGTAATCCCCAAAATGCCATCACACTATCAAAATACTAATCTACTTATAATTACGAGTCTAAGAATACTCATATTGCACTATTGTGCTTTGGGTCCAAAAACGACACCAAAACCCCCAAATGGGTCTCACTTATAGAAATCGCATTTCGAAGGTCAACCCAACATATACATGAACATGGAACTATAACCCTCAATAAATGGGTGGAAACAAGGATAATTTGGGGCTAAAACCAAGCCCTAAGCTAAATTGGGGTTTTAGGTCAAGAACCAAGAAATTGATGAAATCTTACCTTAATTCGGATGATAATCGCGATAAAAGATGTTTACCAAGCTCCCAAGTCACAAACAATAATCAATTTTGAGTTATCATACCTATTTAGGGTTTTGGCTCTCAAGAATGGAGATGAAATAGCCAAAATTACGATATTGGGGTCTATAATAGACCCCTCAAGCAAAACTAAAAAATGTTGGAAATTTTTGAAGTTTCCAATCGGGATTCATTCAAAATTCAATTTTCGCAAATGAACTATGTAGCCACACTAAATTCGACATTTCAAATGCATTAGAAAAGTCATATTTTTAATTCAAGGTCATTTGACCAAATGTAGGTCCCACACTCATATTTCTAAATTTTATATTTTTCGACCAATATGCCGAAATAAGCTCGGGTGTATTAGGACCCAAACCAAAGGTTTATCTAGCCTAAAATCGATATTCCAATGCTGATGGTGCAGTCAAAATTTACATATGAGACTACTTTACTAAAGTTTTCATCTAGTGGCTATTTGGAACCAGCGAAGACTTCTATAATTGGAATTCATTCTAAAAACCAAATGAACTGTCCAGTAATCAAATAGTCACTCTTAGCAATTCATAAATGATTTGGGTTAGCTATAGAGAAGCCCTAACATCAAAAGCGAAAATATGGAAAATGACAAGAAGGGTCATTAAACTATCAACTACTAAAAGGACTATCATCCTCGAATGTCAACTTATAGATAGAATCTCAAAAACTTGAAGGGATGAGGCATTGAGCCCACATGCTTCGAGCATAACTTCCCAGATAACCTCTACAAAGAGGGAAAACTTCTAAGGGATTTTGCCGTAGGTATCCCTATTTCAACTAGAACTCTGATTTCACTTCCAAACAGGCAAACCTCAAGCCTAACCATTAAATGGCCCACAACTGAATCAAAAAGGATGATGCATGCAAATTTGAACCACAACACATTGATACCATCTTGACATCCACACAAATCAACAAAGGCTTATCCAAGACAAAACAATCCTAATACATGATTCATACCACCAACTCCAAAACCAAATCTAATATTTTTTTACCATTTCGCACTTGTTATCCATTTCAAACCATGAGGAAAATCACCCGAGTCCAATTCGTATAATTTCATCATAGAGGACTCAAAAAACTGAAGCTAAAGCGCTGAATGTCAATACGACAATCATGGGAATGACCCCATAAGGAATGAAATCTATGACAATGCTATAACTAGTCTAGATGGTAATCAAACTGGAACACAAAAGATCAATACATAACTACCCATCACTTAATTATCCTTACCAGGATATTCTATTAATTGAGAATAAAATCACATTGAATTTTACTTAAGTATATTACTTGCACTAAGTATATCATTAAAAATTCCCAAAGAAAATAGGGAATTTGAGGTTAAAGTTAAAAGAAACAATACCGGGTCCATGGGAAATTATCTGAACACTTATAAACTATCATCAATCCAAAGTCGAGAAGATCAAATAGGAAACGGCAAAGTGGCTCAACCAACCTATAAATGAAATCCAAATTGAGATAAATCTAAAATGAAGGCTACACTCAAGCTTTACAACGCCAAGCAGAAATCTCAACATCAAGGATGAATTGCTCTATCTCAACTGCCTAAATAGAAATTAAAGATAGGTAAGCCTTAATACTCTAATTCTATCATAACTTCTTAATGGCCATTCCAAGGCATCAATCCAAATTGAGCCAATAAGTCCAATGCTAACCACCTAAATCGACTTTAGTATCCAAACATGACATATCTAAGATAAATCATATCAAGCCAAAGTTGTACATATTTGAAGAACAAAGATCACCATAGGGATAACTATCGACTGAAAAAGCTATCAACCAAACTCTATATCAGCTAGAGGGTATGAAATATAACCCCGAAATAGAAATCATTCTAAAGGATGAATAACCAGCTCAAGTTGCAAATAACCCACTCCATATCTGCTGGAGGGCATGAACTAACAGAATATACTCTAAACTCCCCAAGGCTGCAAATCAGACTAATAAAGGCAAAATCCCTAGCAACTTAGGGAAATGCAACTTTAGCCGTTAACCAATTAATCCATCACTTCATATCAACAAAGAATATCCTTAGGCATATATCATTAAGGATAAACACTCTACCAAGACTTATCAGGCCGTACATAATATAAAATAGGGATTTCTTGAATCCACACAAGAAGGACAATCATCACTTGATCCAGCCAAGAATCACATTATCTAAGAAGTACGCCAATCTTAAAACCAAGGTAAAATTCAAGGACACCACTATAAAATCAATGACCTAAGATAGAGAATTTCTAATTTTCCCACTCAAGAAGAGATCAAAAGAAAGGCCACCTACCTCTTACTTTCCAACTCTACTTAAGACAAAACCATATCACAGTAGGAAAGGATCATCCAAATCTCCACACTAATAACAAGGGCAAACCATCACAAGGGAACGAACCCAACAAGTCTAAGATATGAGCTCAATACGTCTCAATCTCAATATCAAAACCACTATTGGGCAATGCACTAGCCACGAATGAAGAACAAACCTCAAGTGAATCTCATAAATGGTCTAAATAAGAAGGGATAGCTAACAAAAAATCCTTCATACCCAGGAGGCAACTCTTAGAATCTCTAACTTAATATCGGGCAATATAACTAAATTTCCATATCTAGAGCTATATCAGAACCACAGAAGGTCAACTTACCTTTGATACCACAATTCATTCCCAAATCAATCTAACATAGCTAACCAAGAGGAAAAATAGTCAACCTCACCATACTATGGGAAAAATCATCAATTTGGGCCATATCATATCAAGCCACCAAATAAGAATTACAAGGAAATGAAATTCTAACTAGATAACACTAGTTTATATAGCTACCTAGTGCGGATCAATTACATGAGGTAATAATATCAATAATCTCAAGCAGTGATAACAGTAGTAACAACAATATAGATATTAATATAATGAATAGGCAGTACCAAAATGAACATCAATATTATGAACCACCCAAGGGCCACAATAAGGCCAATGTGTCATGATAAATAAGACTCAAACCCAAAAGCTACACTCATAAGGAGAAAACATCAATAAAGATCTATTCCATACACTACTAAAAGAAACAAACGATGAAGTAGTCACAGAAGAATGAATTTTATAAAAAGGCACATAAATAATTAATATTAAATCATCAATACATATAATAATCCATGAGTATGAAAAAATTCAAATACACATAATAAAAGATGAATATGGGAAATAAAAGCACCCCCTAATATAGTGAAATCCGTAGTTACATACCTCATAGGCATATAAAGAATAAATATGAATGGGTCCAACTTAGATCAATCGACTAAATCATTGACGGAGGCGCCAAACATGCTATCTCTAACTGAAGATGCCACAATATTACAAGGCTGATCTGAATGGGATAAATGAATAAAAATCTCATGACGGGGAGACTCTTTTGTCTAATAACCATTTTCTCTGCAGTATTACATACTCCTGAAGCTTAACTCCTGGAGAGAAACATAAATAAATGCCCAAATGGTTGTCCAACTGATACGAAGAGCGATATCTACTATACTAGTCATTTTTTTTGCAATCATAGCCTTGCTCAAGAACTCTAGGCTAGCGAGAAATACATGCTAACTCTGACCGATCATTAACTTGCCTCAAGAACACTCTCTAAACTAATGTTCTATCTCAACATAACCAAATAAAGATCCAGGGATACTCTAAGATAATACTACTTATAACCTAGAATGGATGTCATTGCCCAAAGACCTATATAAAAACTCTGCTTGGTCTGATGGAAACTTTACCCACTATGATCATCATGATTGATTAGAGAACTACTCATAGTCTAAAATACTATCCACGTAGAGCGATAGGCTACGAGGGAAGTTAAACTATACCGGAAGAATCTTTATTTACAAATAAAATACCAATAGCATAATAACAAGGGCATGGCCTCTTGCCGCCACCTCCATGAGTCTTAATACATACTTACCTGTGGGAAGGAAGACCAAACTACAATTCTATGCCCCAATACTAAGCAAAGTGGCAATGTTGTTTCTCTATAAACCCATACACCATGTTCGGCTTAGAAGAATATAGCATCAAAATAAGTCTGGCCCATTTTTGATACCTAATCTCATACTTAAAAACTGGCAAAGAACCCTAATGAACACCAATAAACCCAACTCTAGTCTGACAACTATCGATAACTTAAATATTATTAATGGCTGATAGGGATCTGTAATTATGACTCAGACCCCAATGTTTAACCTCAAAGAGCTGAAGTAATCACGTGAATAAATTGAGCTTGAGCTGGCCCAAAAATCCTTTTGGCTGCCACTGAAGATCTTTGACATCCATCTTCAACTCTTTAGTCTGATGCCACTCTAAAGCTCTGGAAATGCTATCAAATTCTTATCCACATCTATCAACAATGTGCATTATACTTTGGTGTTAAAATGGAGTCAAAAAATATGTTTAAGGTTCATGACAATGTAGACACATAAAAAGGTATCAAGAAGTAAATTTCCAAAAATGTACCTGTAGCCTCGCAAAGATAGGTTACAGATGTCTTTGCACCAATCCACATGACTCTACTAAGCACTTAGCTCTTCTACTAACACACTGGTGAAATCTAAACTCTGATGCTAATTTATTGTGCCTAATTTCTTAGTTCTTGTGGTGCCTACTATAACCCACCAGTAGGCAAGACAAACTCGTAGTCCAGAATGGAAGGCTGCCAAGTATATAAAGAAAAAAATTATGGAATAGATAAAATAATGAAGAAAATACATAATATAATTCCAAAATATAGTGGTATTAGTATAAGGGCTTCTAATATAATATAAGAGTACAAAAGAAAAATATCAAAGGAATTACACTGATACAACTTATATCCAAATACAACATAGAGACTAATCTAATACATAAGAGAGAGGTAAGTAATACTCCAAATGTCAGGAGCTCACTCAAAGTCTCTGAACCATGACTTCTTTACATGACACACACATCAATGATGATAACCCATAGTATGATCTGCAGGCTACAAAAATGTAGTATGAGTAACAAGAGAATGGGACACAGTAGGCAACTACCAACTGAGCTCCAAAGATAAAACAAATATATATAACATATAAATATAATGGAAACTACATCTAATGTTCAACAACCACAAAATAGCCACTGAGATAATACGAATAACTTATCCTATTCATGTTTAATAGACTAACATAATAAGTCTAAGAAGTTATCGAAGATGAACTATCCTATTCCATCTATACTCAGAAATCTCTACACTATACCGTATATCCCTGGAGAATATACAAATAAAGGATGTAAGAAGGATATATAGTAATATACAAGGATAATAAATGAATATACTATCAGAACAATAAAGGAAAGGATATAAAGTAGTACCATAACTACATATAGCTAAATATACACATATATAGATATAAGGTCAAGTCAAAGCACAACCTAGATCATTATATCTTTATTTTAAAGCCATATTATAATCCAATCAAGATTTAGCAATTATATGCTCAGGGTTTTTAATCTGTATACCTCATCATGGATTTAATCATTCATATTAATGAAATTGTAAAATAAAAGAGGTTAAAATTATACCTCAAATCTCAATATTGAATCATTGACCAATCTATTATATCTAGACATAATAATAATCATAATAATGATTATAACAATATCAATAACAACATGAGTAACCGAATATTTTGGACAACCAAACACCAAGATGAGCTTATGGTTACCCCCATCGCCCAACCTTGGAAGGTTGAATCAGCATACAATAACACAAGGCATAGTCATCACCTATATGTACGCAACCATCCCATACCGACTAATATGCGTAGGTGCATACTGGTGATAGGAGATGCAAATGAAAGACTAAATGCAAGATACATATCTCATATAATCATCCTCTAGCATTATCAGGCAATATTATCATCAAAACATCCTCCAGCCTTTGCTAGGCATCATCAAAACATTATAATATACTTCATCTTTGCCCAATATCATCAAAATCATCATAATATCCTCCATGCTTGACACATATCATCACATCATCATAACATCCTTTGGCCTTATCAGGCATCATCAGATTGTTGTAATATCATATGGCCTTGCCGGGCATTATCACATCATCATAATATCGTCCAACCTTATTGGGCTTTATCACATTATCATAATATCCTTCGGCCTTGGTGGGCCTCATCACATCATCATCATAATATCCAAATACATGTAAATAACAGAGAGCTAACCCCAATAGGGCTAAAGTAAAGTGCAAGCCCTACTAGGGCTAAAGTAAATGTCAAGCTCTCGAGGGCTAATGTAAATGATCATAAGAAAAGAAGCAAGGTAGAGTATGTTTTTATAATTCAACATTCATAATGTAATAAGTATATATATATATAATAGGTGCACGGGATCAAGCTGTGGCTTAAAGAGTGTAAATCTATAAGTTGGCAGCCTAGAGTGAACTTCGGGACTAAGTCTCTGTAAAAGTGTGGAAAGGGTACGAATATATTACAACTAAAGTGAATAGTAGTGTCAAATTAGGGCCTAGAATATATATCAATCCAAAATTTAAATCATTATTATAACCTCTTTTATACATGTAATTATTCATTAGGATAGGCAATTATTATTGTGAAGAAACTATTTTAAGGTAGAAGGTGGGATTTAGCCCTTAGTTAATGGCAACAATAGTAAGATTACAATCTAATTGGAATTGTATCAATCATCGATGCAACAAGGATAAATATACCTAATTTATGCATTCCATCACTAGTATTCTAACATTGCAATCATAAATATCATACCACATCTTCCTCCATCCTATATCGGAGAGATACGTATATAACATTTATATAATCATAAACTATAACCGTATCATTTAGAAAGGTAATTACTTCCCGAATATCTAACAAACATCATAACACGACCATTGACCTAATAATATTTCTAGAATAATCAAAACATCATAATCATGACCTAAAGCTCACATACGTATCCGGATCTCACATCAATAATCAGGTTTATATAAATCATCTCATATCTATAAGGCATAGCATATTCACTAGGCATGACATCATAATAATCAATGAAGAATATCTATAGTCATTTCACCTATATGATGCATCTCCCTTCTACAAGGCATAATGCATTAATAAGCATGACTTATAACTATGAGGCGTATCATGTCTAATGTGGCATCTCATATCTATAGGTCACGTATCATGACTATAAGGAATATCATCTCTATAGGACATTATCATATCTAAGAGGAATAAATCTCTAAAGGCCCAATATCACATCAAAGAGGAAATAACATCTCTAAAGGCCCAATATCACATCAAGAGGTAATAATATCTCTATAGGACCAATATCATATCTAAGAGAAAATAATATCTCTAAATGCCCAATATTATTTCTAAAAATAATATCATGGCCATAAGCCATTAATCATTATCCGGGAAAAATGCCATCACTATTCATCAACCACAAAGTAACCTTATATTGAGGTTTACTAGTCTCAAGTATGCTTAATATCTATAAATAAGTCCACAATGGCTAACACAAGTCTTGGCCTAAGGTGGGCCGGAGGATCTCACTACTAACCTTCAATTTCCATATTTAGCCAATCCATGCCCCAAACTAGGCTAAGGTTTCTAGGTCAACTTCTAGATGTCAAGTAAGCTATAGCCTTTTTTTGTTTAATTTGTATTTTATGAATAATCAAAAGTTAAAAAACAAGAATGGGCAAACCCATTCAAAATACAACCTAAGTAGCAAAGAAAATAAATATGGACCGGATTTTAGAAACCCGGCCCAAAATATTCATATATATATAAGTAAGTAGGGTTTCCTAACTGAGTTAAGAAGCTCATTAGTACCCTCCGCCTCTTCTGCTCTTAGAGTAGAGTTTCTGTGGATTTGTTTTTCAATCTTCAGCTCCAACTTCTGCTTCTTTGGGTGGTGAATACCGCTCCCTTGTATAGCTATGGTGTATACATCCTCTGCTTTAAAAGTAAGTTTTATCTTTCATTTAATCATCTGAGGTTGATCTTTATTTCTTAACTCCCCTTTTTTTTCAATAACCAGCTGAGATATCTAGTACTAAGGTGTATGACAAGCTTTTTTAGTGCACGAAAAGAGGGTCTAGTCTGCTTAGGCCTAGTAATCATTGCAGGTAAGCTTACCAGATTGTCATTACTAACTTTATTCTCCCTTATAAAAAATAACTTTCTGTTGAATTAGTTCTTGAAGGGAGAAAGATTAATGGATGCTCGAACCCACTGGATCTTTGATGATGCCAAAAACCTAAGCTGCATAAATTGAAGAGCTGACCAATGACCCCTGATTTACTGAGAGTCCTTTTTGATAGCTGATGACCTAGGCTAAGTATTTTTATTTTTTTGGTTGCTCATCTTGTATAGAAGCAAGTGTATTAGCCTATCCAGTCTGTTGTCTGATGCTTAGCTGCTAGCCTGAGATAACTATTCAAAATCTTTCTAGTTGTGTTAGGGAATTGCTGAAATGTTGTATATTCAAGCTGATTGCACTCCACTGCTATATTTACTAGATAATTTGCTAGCTGGTTCCCCTATTTGAATGTATGAATTATATTTACATGCTTGCTTTCAATATGTTTCAATGTGTTTATTATTATATCCTCAATCTTCCATGGAATTTTCCACTCCTTGCATAGAATCTGCTTTAGTATAAGTGAATCAGTCTGTATTATAACTTTGCTATGTCCTAAATTACTGTAATATTTTGCTGCATTCCAAAGAGCAATTGCTTCTGCTTCTAAACTAGTGACCTCTTCAATAGCCTCTCCTGCTGCAAACACTAGATCACCTTTTTCATCTCTTAAGTAAAATGCCCATGAACCTCTTCTTGGATTTCCTCTTGACATTCTATCTATATTGTATTTAACCCAGCCTGACTTTGGAAATTCCCACATGACACCTATAACCTTGATTTTAGGTTTTAGTTGTCTGCATTGGTAATTAATAGCAGGCCTATCCCTTCTAAAATTAAAAGTTAGCTTTCTCACTTTAAGTAGTATCTTAAGATGTCTTGTAACATTGATGATCATCTTGTGAACTGAAACTCTTTTTCCTTCATGCTTCAGTGAATTCCTTATTTTCCATAATTCCTAAATTATCATGGCTAGAATTTCTCTGAAATAAGCTTTTTATCTTGGATTTACATGAACATTCCACCATGAATATATAACATTTCTCAAACTCAGTCCCTGAATGCTAATACCTGTAAAAGAAGAGAAGTAGGTCCAAGTCCCATTAGAAAAATCTGATCCTAATAGTACATGAGTCACAGTCTCTTGTTTTTGATTTTGACAACATCAACACATAGAAGGACCTTTCACTACCCATCTTCAAAAAGTAGCATCAACTAAAATCTTCCCCTTCCACATTCTCCATATGAAAAAGCTAAACGTGAAAGGTAAACCTTTTATCCTCACTTTCTTGTATAACGCATTAGAGTTCTCCCTCTGTCGAATATAGTGCCATACAGATTTGACACTAAAATTTCCTTTTGTATCTAAGGTCCAAACTTCCTTATCCTGTATTAAATCATTCTATTGACTATTTACATTGTAAAGTATATAGTCTACCATGTCCTCTGATAGAATCTCCTGAAGCTTGATGTCATCCCATTGACTTCCCTTAATCAAATCACTGACTTTATGAATACTATCATCCCATTCTCTGCTATCCTCTACAATGGAGTATAAATCTCCTAACCCTGTCCAATTGTCAAACCACACATGGGAACTCCCTCTCTTTATTTTCCACAAAATCAAGTGATCAACCAAGTCCCTCACAATCAACATCTTTTTCTAAACTTGTGAACCACATCCTGATTTCCACATGTCTTCTTTAGGATTACGTTACTACAATATGTATTCATCATATAATCTCTCCCTATAGATCTCTTTGTTCTAAAGTTCCACCAGAGTTTACAAAATAATGCTGTTGATATATCATGAAGACTCCAAAAGGCAAAGCCTCCTTCCAGTTCTGGTAAACACATTTTGGACCATGCAACCTAATGTTTGCCTTTTCCTTCTACACTACTACAAAAAAACTAAGCAAAACACTTCTGAATAGCATTAATTGTATTCTTTGGAAGATTCATAACTGACAAACAATAGATTGGAACACTTTGTAGCACATGTTTGATTAATACAACCCTTCCACCAAAAGATAATAATTTTCCTTTCCATGTCTGTAGCTTTGTACTAATTCTATTAATAATCTACTAATAATAAAGCTTATTCTTTCTCTTGTAAAGAACTGGACAACTAAGATAATTAAAAGGAAACTCCTTCCTTAGTATGCCTATAATCACTTATGCCAAGAAAACTACTCCATTGGATGCTTTTTTATGCAAATACAAAGCACTCTTATCCTTTTTAATTCTTTGACCTGATACCTTCTCATATTCCTCTTAAGTATTTGTCACTAGCTTCAATGTCCCTAATTTTTCTTTGCACATAATGATCATATCATCTGCAAAAGCAAGGTGATTCAACTTAGGGCTTTCTCTAGGCTTTCCAAACAACTTGAAATTCTTCTATTTTAATAGTTCCTTCAGGTTTCTTGAAAATACCTCTACTGCTATAATAAGCAAAGTAGGAGATAAAGGATCCCCTTACTTCAATCCCCTAGAAGATTTAAAGAAACCTTTGGGCTACCATTAATTAACAATGAATACCAATTATTTTCTAATAGTCTAAACACCATATCAATCAACTATTCACAAAAACCTATCGTCCTGAGTACCTTTATCAAAAAAAGCCATTCTACTCTTTTTCTAATCTCAGCAACTATTTCTTGCACAACCAAAATATTTTCAACTATGCTTCTTCCATGAACAAATCCATCTTGCTCCTCTGATACTATTTTAGGACAAATACACTTAAGTCTTTCATGAATAATTCTTGGAAAGATCTTATTCACAAAATTACTAAGTGATATAGTTCTTAAATTAGAAAAGGTGGTAACATTCAACTTCTTTGGCAACAACACTACATTAGTATGTGTAATGAACCTTGGCAATTCATACCCACTAAAAAAGGCTATCATCATTCTATGAAGATCATCTGCTATTATTTCCCATGCATCCTGATAAAAAACACCAGTCATACCATCAGGACCTCCAGCACTATCTCTATTTAACCCTATCACAGTAAATTTAACTTCTTCTTTTGTTAGAACCTTTATAATATCATTATTCAGCTCTTCTGTAACGGCAGAAGGCAAATAGTCCAATATGTCAAAATTATGACAATCTTCCTGTTTATGAAACTGATTCTGGTAAAACATTACTATAGCTTCAGCAATTTCTTCCTTGTTATCTAGTCATTCCCCTTCCTTATTTTGTATTTTGCTGATGTTTAATCTTGATCTTCTACCCTTCACAATGGCATGAAAGAATTTTGTATTCTTCTCACCCTCTTTGAACCACTGAAAACTAGCTTTTTGCTTCTAGTATTCTTCTTCTTTTTTCAACTGCATTGTTAATTCTGCCTGAATCTTAAATAAAGAAGCTTTATTCTCTCCAGATGGATTATCTTCAAACTGTTTCTCCTTAATCATGATAACTTCCTCCAGAGTATCTATCTCTTAGAAAATATTCCCAAAAGATTGCTTACTCCATATAGTCAATGTAGCTTTAATTATCTTGAGTTTCTGATTAAAGACCATGAATAGATTCCCATAAGCTACCTCTTTCCAATTTTGTTGAATAACTTCCTTGCAAGACTTCTCCTTAATCCTGAAATTTAGAAACTTAAATGGTTTAATTATCTGCTCCAGAACAGTATTACAGTAAAGTAGCATGGGAGCATGATCATACCCACTTTTAGGTAAGTTTTCTACATTCAATATTGGAAAGTGATCTTGAATTTTATCATTCACCAATACTCTATCCAATTTTTTAAAAATGCATCCATCTTCAACTCTTCCATTCCACCATGTGAACTTGTTTCCCTTAAATTGAACTTCTTATAAATTACAGTTATTTATGCAGTGGTTAAAGTCATCTGTTTCCTTAAAAGTAATTGGTAAGCTAAGTTTCTCATCAGCATGCCTAATCACATTAAAATCACCTCTTATAATCCATGGCTCATTGATATTATCACTCATATTTTCAAGATAATTCCACAATATTCCAATTGGTTACATTTTGCATAGACTAAAGTGACAAATATTAGAACTCCTGCCTGCTTATTTTGTAACCTTAGTGTAAGTTGCTGCTCCTCATCACTAATTATGTTCACCTCTATGTTTGACTCAAAGAAAGCCCATATCTTTCCTGACATGTTCACTACTGCATGTTCCATTCCTAGTCTTCTTTTAAACTCCTCAATACTCTTCCCCTCCTGAAAAGGTTCCATTAGACCAATGAAATCAAAGTGAAACCTTTTATGCATTGTTATTAATATAGTAAAAGCTTTTTGAGTGTTAACAGCCCTTATGTTCCAGATTAAGGCATACATTTAGAAATTGAATCTGTTGTTGGACTCTTTGTCTGCATTGTACTATTACTAGATTCCTTATTTTTCTTATTCTTTCTACTATGCTTATTTCTTAATGACTCAGCCTGATTTGGAGATAAGTCCTCTACCTGTATTACATCTTCCATATTATCAACTAAATCGTCCTTATCCAAATTATCTCTGTTGGTATTAACAGATTTCATCATATTGCTGACTTCCATTGAGATAGGCTTAATATTCTCTAGAATAAGCTCTTGAGAGTTATGTTTCTGCATAATCACCATTTCTCTTGATTCAATTTTCCCCCCTCCTGATTCATCTTTCTTAGATTTAGACTCATCGCCTAGTGTTTGCATCTTGATCTGATCCATCCTTTTGTTGTTTGTTTGTTGTTGCTGCTGATCCTGATCATCTACTACTTTCTCATTTATTATTGCATTATCCCCTTTCCCAAAAGTTTTATTGACCCAATCTTTGGTGATTTCCTTCTCCTTTGCAGAATCTATTTCCTTTACATTGGTATCCTCAACTTGTTCCTGCACTTTGTCGTGCTACTTTAATGCATCAAAAGCATTTAATGTTTGTATAGCCTCTTCTAACTCTTTCAGTTCTCCTAAAATATAACCAAATTTATCCTTTCTGTATCTGTTCTTCCTTAGTATCCATGGATTGGTTTCCCTCTCAGGATCTGCATTTATTCCATTATTCTGCTTTTGTTGTACACCCTCTCTATTGCTCTATTAATTACCATTTTATTCTTACTTCTTATCAAATAGTTCTAGATGAATATCCCAATAAGTTTCTTCATCATGTCCTTGTAAACCACATTCTTTACAGTACTTTGGTTTATGATCATACTATATTTTCATCCACTTTGACTTGATGCTCCTTGTAATATCATCTTCTTCATTAATCTTGATTCTGTATGGTAGTTTAGCAACTAAATCAACCTCAATCTTGACCCTTGCACAACTTAGACTTGTATGATTCCTTGTAGCCATATCTACCACAAGAGGTTTGCCCACAGCTAAAGCAATAAAAAATATAGCTTTCTTGGCAAAGAAGTTTGGGGGTAGGTCCAGAAAAGAGATCTATGCTACACCAATAGTTGTTTGTACATCTGGTTCAAACCATGGATCCCATTTAAAGGTTTTCATTTGCCAATACCGATATTTTGCTTTGATATAATAGGCCGAAGGAGATAGTAATTGTACATAATCTTCTAATTGATTAAAATGAATCAATATATGCCTTGTATCTAAAACACCAATTGTACACTAACCCTTGATTTCACATTGTTTAGGTATCAGTTTTCTAAGATCATTAATAGCAGGTCTTCTATAAAAGAACTTACCAATGATTGCATGTTGCAAGTTTTCCTGAATTATTAAACTTTTCACTTCAGAAGCCGTCCATGTTATGGATGGTTCTCCATGCTATATTATAATTGGCTTTGGTGACACTTTTGCATATTCCTGACCTGAAGACTTTGGTTTAAGAATTTCTGCATATTTCAAAGGTTTTATTTTATCTACTACTAGTTTAGATGTGTTCTCCAGTGGGATCAACCCACCGGAAAAGGAAGCCATTCAATCAAAAAGTGGCTCTACGTAATCTAATGTGCATGCGCCATTTCTAGGGTTTTTTCCTACTAAAATAATACCTGTAATGTAAACAAAGTAAAATGCATGATTTAAAATGAGGGGTTGATTTGGAACAAGGATTGATCAATATCTATCCAAGTTAACAAACTAAAAGAAACAAATGTGATTGAAAATTCAAGATGAGAAAAATCTAATTAAGTAAGCCATAGCCAAGTCTAAGATAGGGACTACGTCTGGGAATAAGCACATTTAAGTAAACTTCACCTAAACAAAGGTTTCAAGATCACAACAATATCCTAAATAAGGTGAGCACACTAATCATACTTCCAATGCTAAAACCACATGTCAAACCTAGTGTTATGTTGTATTTATCCTATGAATTAGTTCAATATAGGGAGAAAATAATTGGATTCTAAAAGGTACTAAGAATTTCACCATACCGGTCTAGAATCCTTATCTAATCCCCAAACTTCAATAATTAAGAATAATTCATTCTATTCATAATCAATCTTAACATTCATATTCACACGCAATATATATCACACATTATTTATGAAGAAGAGTAGACAGAAGCCTTCCTCAAAGCCAAACAATAAATCTTTACATCATTCACCATATGCTCATCTTTACTTCACAATCCCAAAAATGCCATAACACTATCAACATAGTAATGTACTTATCAATACGAGTCTAATGATACCCATATTATATTATTGTGCTTTGGGTCCAAAAACGACACCAAAAATCTCAAGTGGGTCCCACTTATGGAAATCACATTTCTGAGGTCAACCCAATATTCATACATGAACATGTAACCATAACCCTCGGGAAATAGGTGAAAACAAGGCTAATTTGGGGCAAAAATCAAGCCCTAAACTAAATTAGGATTTTGGGTTAAGAACAAAGAAATTCACTAATAAATTGATGAAATCCAACCTTAATTTTGATGATAATTGTTATTGAAGATGTTTAGAAAACGCTCATGTCACCCACAATAATCAATTTTGAGTTATCTTACCCATTTAGGAGTTTTATCTCTCAAGAATGAAAGGAAATGGCCTAAATAGCGACATTAGGGTCTATTTATCGACCACTTAAGTAAAGAGATGCTGCGATTCCCTTCAAGGGGTCACTATAAAATTCATGAAATCATAATAGGATCACCACAATTTCCATAGTGTAATATCCATCCACCTTGTGTGAATACCATTGCATCAGAACTAACAAAACTTAGAATTTTTTAATATTTCCAATGATTCCTCGGGATTCATTTGGAATCCAATTTTTTTCAAATGAACTATGTAGACACAGTAAATTCAATATTCTGAACATATTGGCATAGTATAATTTTCAATTTGAGTTTGTTTCAACCAAATGTGGTTCACAAACCCATATTTCCAAATTTCTAATTTTCTGACCAATAGGTCAAAATGAACTCGAGTGCATTAGGACCCAAACCAAAGGTCTAACATGCCTAAAATTAATATTTTAGAGCTTCTAGAATAGTCAAAATTCACATATGAGATTATTTTACTAAAGTTTTTGCCGGGTGGCCATTTGGAACCTGCGAAGACTTCTAAATAGGGAATTAGTTCTAAAAACAAAATGAACTACCTGGTAACCGAACGATTAGTTCTAGCAAGTTATAAATAAATTGAGGTAGCTATAGAGAATCTAAATCATGAAGATAAGTGGAAACATGAAAAATGACCAGAATGGTCATTATATTTTTGGTGCTGATCCATGTACTAGCTATCGTTGTTGATCATTGTTCATGCAGTGTTTGATTTTCGAAGATAGGGTTCACTCCTAGAGTTTAAGTTACCCAATTTCCTACTATCTCTTATATTATGTCTTTAGTTTTCAAGACAGATATATTGACTATTATGGACTATGAGTTGTATTAATTCTATTAGATGCTCTTCTACTGGCTCTACTAGGTTTGGGATTGGTATCTTGTCTGAATGTTTGTCTATTTATAACACTTTGTTTTTTATAACTTGTGTTCATTGAATTTGACCTATGTTAGGTATACATTACTGAATTAACCAATTACAATAGCTCTGAGTTATAGTATCGGCTTATCTATTAGCGGGATTTGATAGGTGCCATCATGAATCGTAAATTAGGTCATGCAAAATTATTATCAAAGCTAGGTTTTATCGGTATCATTGGTACAAGAGCAAGTGTCTAGTAGAGTCCCATAGATCAGAACATTGACATCTATTTCCTATCTTTGAGAGGCTATGTGACATTCTTTGGAGTTCTTCACTTTTTCACTCATTTTGTGCTAAGAGTATCAATTGGTTTGTAGAATATTCCCTATTCTTTACTCTTTCACAAGATGTCCAAGACACGTGCTATCGCAATACGAGACAAAGGTCTTAAGATCGATCCTAGGGACCCTTCTCTTATTTTTGGATGACCTAGAGATCATGGACAACTTCATAATGTGTACCTAGTTAGGGGTAAAGATATACCACTTTCCTTAGACCCTAGTACTACATTCATCCAGATATTATTAAGCCATAACCAATGATGGACCAGGCACCAACCTAGGATCCACCAGGGTTTATTTCTTTATCGGTGCTTAGAGATATATTGGTTCAATTGTCAAGTATAGTTGGTGGTGTTCTATCTAATAGTGCACAGTCTACTAACCATAGTGGTACTGAGGCGGGGCACAACCTATAGCTGCAAATCCTCGAGTTGAGGTTTCTGCTACACCAACAATTGCTTAGCCGGTAGTTGCTCAACCGATGGTCTCTCAGCCTACTATGTCTTTTGAGGAGCGTTGGGAAGATTCTTAAGATCAGCTCTGCTGAGATGTTTTGGTGCTCCTTGAAAGGATGCATATGAATTCCTAATTTCTTATACGGATAGGCTTTGTGGTTTGGGCCTTGTTAAGACTCATGGTGTTGATTACACTATATTTCAATTGGATTTTTCTGCTCGTCATTGGTAGAGAGGATATATAGATTCTAGAATAACTAGATCTTCTCCCTTGTCATGGATTCAACTCTTTGAGATGTTCTTGGAGAAGTATATACCTCTTAGCCTTAGATATTATTTGAGAGATCAGTTCTCTAGATTGGAGTAGGACTCTATGATAGTTACAAAGTATGAGGATCTTTTTCATGATAGACATGGGACTTCTATTCTTGATAATAAGTATGAGAGAATTCACTACTTTGTTAGAGGGTTGAAGCTTTTCATTTGTATGTTAACTTAGAGTTTGGTCGTTGTGGGTAGGTCTTTTTCTGAGGTTTCCTATCATACTAGGGTGATGGAAGAGATGCACCATGAGGGTCTTAAGGTCCATGATAAGAGTCCTAGATTCTAGGGTAGATTCAGTGGGAGCCATCATAGCTCTCGACCCTAAGATAGTAGTACTCAAATTGTGTATCCTCCGCATCAATTCTTAAGACTTAGAGTCAGCTGAGTCAACCTATTCAGGTATTTCTTTATATTACTAATGGAGGTCAGTCTAGTGCTAGATATCGCGCTACTAAGGACAGTGCTCAGGCTTTGAGGGGTTTATTTTCTTATCAGTCTAGATGTGGTGGTCATTTCGATTTAGCCAGATTAGTTGGTTCTGGTCTAACTTCTATTTCTTAATTTACTTATGGACTCCATAGTCACTATTTTCGTAATTTCCCTAGTTGTATGGCAATGGTTGTTCCAGCTCAGAGTGTTCATCCTATTAGATCAATTTACCCCTCAACTAGAGGTGGTTCTCACCATCATAATAGTGGATGTTAGGGTAATTAAGAAGGTTCTTAGGCAACAAGGCTGGAGGTCGGTCAGGTGCCCAACTAGTTGGAGGGGGTGGTTAATTGCATGCAGTACCTGTTAGACCCGAGGCTCATGCCTGTGATGTTGCAGTTATAGGTATGATTTTTGTGTGCCGCCAATCAACCCTTTCTTTATTTTACTCGAGATTTACTTATTATTATATTTTTACTTATTTTGCACCACAATCGGAGTTGTCTTGTGATTCATTATCTGTATCTTTGTGCGTATCTACTCCCGCAGGTGATTCTTTAGTAGTGGATCAAGTATTCCGATTATATGTTGTGACTATCAGTAATGTTGATCTTACTATTCTAGATATGGTGGACTTTGATATAAATCTAAGCATGGACTTGTTATCCCACTATTATATGGTCATGGACTATTTTTCGAAGACCATTACATTAGCCATGCCTGACGTACCCCCTTCTATGTGGCAGGGAGCTGTTGTTGCAAGTTGACGGGGATTATCTCTTATATGTATGCTAGTATCCTTATCTCCAGGGGTTGCAAGTCTTATCTCATATTGTTTGTGATGCTAGTATAGAGAGTCTATTGCTTGACTCTACCCTTGTTGTTTGTGAGTTTCCTAATGTGTTCCCTAGTGACCTACCTTGTATTCTCCTTAGTTATGAGATTAAGTTTGCCATTGACATTGAGACTAGCAACAACTTATTTCTATGGCACCTTATTATATGGATTTTACTGAGCTTAAGAAGCTAAATTCTCAGCTTTACGATCTTCTTGGTTAGGGTTTTATTAGATCAAGTTTGTCCCCATAGGGAGCTCCTTTATTTTTGTGAACAAGAATAATACTGCCATACATATTTCCATTGATTATAGGCAGCTTAATAAGGTGAAAGTGAACAACCATTATCTTATGCCTCACATTCATAGTTTATTTGCCCAGCTTCAGGGTCCAGCCGTGTTTTCTAAGATTGATTTGAGGTCTGATGACCATCAGTTAAGGATTCGGGCTGAGAATGTCTTGAAGATAGATTTTAGGACCCATTATGGTCATTATGAGTTCTTAGTTTTGTATTCTGGGTTGACCAATTCCCTAACAACATTTATGAATTTGATGAATCGAGTGTTCAGGCCTTATTTAGACTCTTCCATGATAGTGTTCATTGATGACATTCTTGTATATTTGAGGAGTAATGAGGAGCATTGGCAGTATTTGAGGATTGTTCTCCAAACCTTGAGAGATTATTTTCTTTTCACCAAGTTCTATAAGTGTGAGTATTTGCTTTAGTCGGTGACTTTCCTTAGATATGTGGTGTCTAAAAGAGGTATCATGGTATATCCAGCCAAGATTGAGGCAATTCATAATTTGGATAGACCTACATCTCTGACTGAGGTTTGTAGCTTCATTGTTTTGGCTGGTTATTATAGATGCTTCATCAAGGGTTTTACTATAATTTCAGCCCTTATGATCCAATCAGGGAGTGTGAGTTGATCTTTAGAAAGCTCAAGGACTTCCTTACTTCAGCTCCTTTGTTAGCTCTTCCAGTTGAGGGTAAGAGATTCACCATTTTTCATAATGCTTCTGACATTGGTCTAGGTTGTGTATTGATCCGTGTTATTGCTTAGGCTTCTAGAAAACATAACATGTATGAGCATAACTACCCCACTCATGATATAAAATTGGTGGCGGTAGTTCTTATACTTAAGATTTGGAGGCATTATCCGTATGGTGTATATTATGAAATTTTCACTAATCATCACAGTATTCAACATATTATGACCTAGAGAGAGATTAATGCTCGCCAGCATAGATAGATGGAGCTTCTCAATGTCTATAATATTTTCATCTTGTATCATCTACGCAAGGCGAATGTAGTTGCAGATTCCTTAAGGTGCAAGGTAGTGAGTATGGATAGTTAGGCTTGTATTCCAATTTTTCAAAGGCCATTGGCATGTGGCATTCAGTCCTTGTCCAACCTAATGGTTCGCCTTTGTATTTTAGATCATAGGAGGATTTTGGCTAGTGTGGAGGTGATGTCCTCACTATTTGAGTATATTTGTGATCGTCAGTATGAGGATAACATGCTTTGCTTCCATCATTATTAGATGTTGAGTGATGATGCTGAGAGGTACACCATTGATTCTGAGAGTATGTTGACGTTTTATGGTTGTAACTGTGTTCCTCATCTTGATGACTTGATTTAGGTGATTTTGGATGAGTCTCATAGCTCTAGATATTCTATTCACCTTGGTACAACCAAGATTTTAGGGATTTGAGGTAGCACCATTGATGGAGTGGTATGAAGAGAGATATGGTGGACTTTGTATCTTATTTCCTTTGTTGTCAGTAGGTAAAGTCCGAGCATCAACGACCAGGTGGTTTAACTCAGAGGCTACCCATTCTCAAGTGGAAAAGGGAATAGAGTACTATGGATTTTATTAGTGTATTGTTGATGTTTCCCAAAACTAACCTCCAAAAGAAGTATTTTTCGGTCGATGCCAAATATAGTAACCGAACTAGGTTGGGTCGAACCCATAGGGAAAACATTGAACAGTCGCTTAACATGAAGTAATTCATGAGCAATGCGGAAAAGTAAATGGGGGAATTTGGAATTCTCAATAAATAGTAACCAAATCTTGGATGCTTTTAAGGTGTAAATAATAGAAGACAAACACTAGGCTTGTGTTCTTCTTGGCTTCTCAACTCCGTAAATTTCTCGTATTCAATCCACTTATTCTATTTCTCTGCATGCAAAGTTAACAAGATATGTATTATCAATTATCTTATGAACGTGTTGATAAATTTCACCCTTTACCTTGTGAGTCTCAGGGTATTGCCTTATTTCTCATTGTTTACGACTTCGGTTCACTTTCACCCTTTGAGTCTCAAGTGATTAGTTGAAATGATGGAATGGTAAGATGGAATTGAATCTCAAATTACTGTCATAATCCTATTTTCCCAATCATACACTCCCTTGTGAGGACTTATGCAAATACAGGCTATCCCCGAGCTTCAATAGTAGCTCAGAGGTCAATTATTATGAAGAAGATTAAGATACATGAATACCCTAGAATAGATGAATCTACCACTTTATTTACGTAGCTAATTTGCCAGAGTTCCCACAACCCTAGTCAGGGAAATTAACCGCTCATGTTCATGCAACAATCCATGATAATAAATAAAGAAAGAATATAATTAATTGTATAATAATGAGATGAATAAAATCTAGAATCTACTATTGAATAAACAACCAAATTCTCAAGAACAAAGAAAAAGTATATAATAGAGTATATTGGAACGTAAAAAGATGTTAAAAAATGTAACCTAATAAAAGATAAACTCTAGGGTATTTATAGTATCTCAAAAAATACTCAGAAATCCTAATAAAAACGGGAAAGGTAGAGTTATGTTGACACATGGTATGACTTGCTCATCCACTCGCATTCTCATCATATAAGTCATACCATGCCTCTTGTATCTATTCCATTGTTTGATCTCCTAAGGATTCAACTTTTTGTTCTTCTTATGACTTCTGCTCAAAAGTTTTACGTTGAACATATGACTCGTGGACTTCACTTGTATCCACCTGGGACTTCTGTCTTTCCATGATTTGAACACTGGTTGGCTTATGGTTTCCTTTTACGAGTCGTACTCAGACTTCTAACTCATATACTTCTAAGACTTTAATTTTAGTTTGCAGCTTTAGATTCTATTATGATTTCAGTTCCTTGTCATGACCCGTACCTTTAAATTATGACTCAGATGCTCTAGTCGTATCTTCTCCATACTTAAATTCTTAGTTTAGCTTTGGGTTGTATTGTACTTACGAGCTATCCTATGAGTTGTATAGTGTGTTGACGACTCGTGAGGTAACTCATGTCTTGATCAGACTTTGTCTTTCTAGGTCTTTTCCTTCTATTCTCATCCCAACACTATTGTAAACCTATTTTACCTTCAACAAACACCAAAGTGCATCATATCTACTAAAACAACCTAAATCCACATATAAATTGAAGGTTTTAAGCATCAAAAGTGTCATATTTCCACAATGCATCAACACCCTCTACATAGACTTTTGCATATGCTCAAGTAAACAAGAATCAAACTCTATCTCAAAATACATAAACGATGCTTAAATAGAAAGACCCTAAGCTACCCATGGCAGTGATTTTGATCTCAATTTTCGAACTCAGTTTTAAACCATGTTACTTCCCTCCTAGTTTTAACTTTTCAAGACTCAACCTATGTATAATGATTTATCAGATAGAGAAACATGAGGGAATTAAATGATAGCATTACATTAATAAATGACAATTAGGAATAGACACAAATTACATTCACCAAACAAACTAGGAACCTAGCAACATAACCTGTATTCTCTTATTGTCAAACAAATCCTATTGTATTCATTGACATCTAACTTTGTATACCATTCCGTTGTAAATAATCGATCCTATCATAGATCCATTGAGTTCTTGAAATTATATAAATATTATAAGAATGGAAATAAAAACCCTAATCTCCATCTTTATATTTGGTTTACTTGTAAGTTTTACTGGGTACTCCTTATATACATCCCCTCATGAGGAATTACCAAATTATTTGACCCTTCACCCATTCCAATATAAAGGTTTAGTCAATCAAATAATAGATAGTAAATGGGTCGGTTTGAAAATAAATGAATTGCTAGTCGTAGAATATTATTCTTGACAGACTTAAACCTCAGACCAACCAAGGGTTCATAAAATTTTCTTCCCTTTAGGAGAAGTAAATTAACCCAAGGCGCAGTATGGACGAATAAATTTATTCAGGGATATAACAAATGACTCTCTCGCTTACAAAAAAGTATCACTGGTGTATACAAAATACCATAGGCTTGCCCTTAGGTAGGATCACTACAGGACTTTATTCAGCTTGTAACATAGGCTTGGGCTGGTATGATATCCTTTTGGGAGTTATTTAGTGACTACGCCTCCTTGACACTACACTTTTTTCTGGGTCCACTTATTCTTTAATTTTAATTTTGCCCTTATGTCTCCCTTTTTATTTTGACACATTCAAATTGGGCCAGGTAGGGTTTTCTCACTTTATTTTTCTTTTCTTCTTTATTTTCTTTTATTTTCACTACACCTGTCCTTTTTTCAAAATTTTCTTCTACATGACTTTCTTCATACCCATTTCTCCAATGCACCCCTATAATAGCCACCCTCAACTTAGGTGATTTTCCAAAGTTGAGGTGCACAGTATCCAAGGAGGATAGGGGCCAATAATAGTTTCATTGTAAGGGAAACGGGAAGGTGAAATTGGTGTAAACAACCAAATTCGATCAATTAAGGCTCAAATATTTGGATCAAAGGGATTCATTCATTTGGTTTGGACATTTAGAATCAGGTGGACTTACAAAAAAGTCCTACGATCATCTCCTACTTGACTATCCTAGACCTACATAAAAGAAACCGAACAAGTTCTAGATTCTGATGCACCAGGAACTCTGTAATACCTCACACATACTTGCACAAAGTTACACTGCTAAGTACTACTTATCCAGTTATGCAAATATTTGCCCTAAATGTTCTATCCCTAATCCTAATTCCATTATCATATTCACAACAGTCTCACACACAAGCACATATCACACAGTTAACAAAAATTTAGTAAGGGTCTCAACTTTTTAACACAATTCAAATTAACACAAATACTTTCAGCATAATCATTTCAAATCCACAATTCATTCATGTTTCAAAAATCACAAATAAATTTCAAAACCACAACTCATATTTATTATAAATAAATATCAAAATTAATTAAAAATTAGTAAAATCAATCTTCTGCCATAGGTGCTAATTCTCTCCCTATTTTAGCCCGTTGTCAACTCTAAACCTGCAAGCCATAATATACTTTTAGTTACTTAGATTTAGCTACTTAGATTTTTTAGCTACTTCCAGACATTAAAAATTAGATTTACACCCCCACCCCTACTAAAAATTCTTGCACTGTCCCGAGTGCCAAAAAAAATATAAAGCAAGGATGAGAAGTCATACCTAGGCACTCAAAGCACCACATCATGTAGTATCAACATGTGGGCCCTCTGGTCGGGTCCCACTCTACTTAACAATTGTCCTACTAACCACCAGGACTGAGTCAGCAAAAGTAATTGGGGGTAGAACACCGTCCTTTTCATAATCAATATTTAGTGGTCTCAAACCACCAGCTTCACCATCCATCTACGGATCCACACTTCCTAGTCATACTCATCTTATAGGCTAGCTGCCTCAGCCTTTTTCTCAACATCCTTCTCCTCCTACCTTTTTCTTTTCTCTCTCATTTCTTCTCTTGAGTATCATCAACTGGTACCTCTATCAGGTCTGAAATAGCCCAAATAAAAGAAACATAAACTACAGGCACGACTATGTAAATCCTAGGATCCAAGATCATCGGTCTATCATACAACTCAATGACCATCTTCTTAATTTCAGTAACTTTGTCTTTGATCTCAGTAATATCAGGAATCTGCCATCTACCCAACTATTAAGTAATCCTCGACTCAAATGCATCAAGTACCTGCAGTACTCTTCTATCCTAACTCACCAACTACGCTTCTACCCAGGGATTCATGCCCCCTACCATGTTGTGGACCTTAGCCTCCAATGTACCCAGTCTGGTCAAGGCCTCGGTCTACATGGCCTCTAAAATCGTAATAAGCCTAGAAGCCACACCTTGTGGCCTAGGTGGTATAAATTGTACTGGAGTTGGGGCACTGGATGCACCCTTGTATCCAAAGTCTACGTGGTATTGGTATGTCTTCCCACCTCTGCGGCATCAGTATTCTCTGCTTGGCCACTTTGTCTATATAACTCAGCTAACCTCTCTACCCCATGCCTTGCCTAAAGGTCCAATGGGTTGGCTACATCTTTGATCATGCCCAGGTCAGTGGTGTTCATGGCCTCTAATATTTCATTAACACCAGGTAATTCCCGCACTCCTGGATCCAAAAACAGCTGCATAATCATGTATGGGTATGCCAATAGCAACTTCTCACCACCTACAGCCCAGTATCTCATCTCTAGAGCTAGGAACACTCCTATACCAAACACATAACCAGCTATGAACCCAGCTATCAAAGCTATCCAGACTATACTCAACACATTGTCTCTATTGGTGGGACATAGTTTGTGTCAAGCCAACATCCATAAGCCTTGGCTTCGAACGTTAGTGTATTCTTCACAATATTCTAGGAGGCCACCCCTGGGTCTCTTTCCACCCACATAATATTTTCTCCACTCGTTGTTATAAACTCAACAATCCATAGGAAGTGAACCATCTTGTCATCTGATCTTAACTGTTTCCGACTGATCTTTCTTATTTTATCTATCTAGTATTCTATTTCTCTAGTTTTTACTGGAGGTTGATACTCCAGTTTATACAAGAATCTACCAATAAGTGTGTAGGGAAATATCTACCCGCACTCACTAAATAGTAAGTAAAGCAATAGGGTCTCCACTTTCCACAATTGACCTTGTGGATATTATCTCTTTAATTCTCCCTTGTACGCTGCATAAAATTCTCTTACTAGCAAATCACTGTACTTTCCAGGTGCTCTCTTCATCCACTCAAAGCCATTATGCTTGAAGTGTGCCTCAAATATGGGTGTCTCCATTATCCTATAGTTGTCAGTCTACTCTCTAGATATAAGACCCATTAGATCTTTCCATTATGGAGTCTGCTTAACCTACACATACTAAGGTACCCCCTTTATTCGACGATGGTCACCAGAGTAGTGGTAAGTTCTACGGGATGGTCCTATCTATCTATTGTTATAACATCGACCTCTTTTATACCAATGTCATAATCAGAACTTGTTTCTTCCAAATTGGATTCAGCATCATCCTTGACATCTCAAGGTGGCGGTGTATGAGGAGAAGAGATAATCGGGTTTTTTCTCCTGAACCCTATGGAGGTGTGTCCTTTGGAGTTTCTACCTTTTCCCCCTTTTTGGAATTTAAGCCTTTAGGTCAACCTTGCCCTTCTATGGGTAGTTGTATAAGTCACCACTACTGCTGGGTGACTAAGTAGTCTCAGAATTGGAAGATTGTGCCTTTTTGTTTCCCTTTTTCGGCACTTATTTTGAAGAGGATGCATTTTTCGAAGGCATTGTACCTTAAAGTACACATTTATTAGTAATTAAATAAGGAAAAGAAAGCTAAAATAAGAAACTAAAGTTCAGTGTGCAAGTTTTGTCTAGGATACGAGTGGTGGGTACCAGTCTTATGGACTGGGTACAACTCTTGTGATCGAGTCGTATGCTAAACATTGCATATACAATTCTTCATTGGTCTACTTATGAGTCCTTCTAACCAGTCATACCTACTTGTTACCAATAGTCGTAAGCGGATCAGAAATAATTTATAATATTTAATTTCTCCCAGGTCAGTACGACTACAATGTATGAGTCATATGGTATGGATATGACCATAAAGGCAAGTCATACCTAACTAGAATCCACACTCAGTTAGACTTCTATTTTGTCAGGGGACACGAGCCTCATTATGACCCTGTTACTTCTGGGTACGAGTCCTAAAGAGAGTTGTAGCCACTGCAACATAAAATTTCAACTTTAGAGTTGACTCCCATTCAAATTACCAAACTATCCACTACTATATGCAGGAATATCACCCAACTCTTGTCCAAAAACACATAATATCAACATCAAAAATCAATTTCACCCTTATTTTCCATTTTCACCTTAAAACCTATGAACTAGGAAACCAAAAATGCACTTATATGTAAATTCAACTTTAACCAAGTTCAAGATATCTCACATTTACAACTCTAACTTGAAATGTAAAGATTTTGAGTTCGAAACTTTCTTTAATGAGTGAGAGATTCGATTGCTTGAGTTTTCACGTGTTTTTTCCTAAATTTATGATTAACCCATGCAGTGTAAAGAATTCAAGAAGGTGGTGTGTGATTTTGAGTGTTTTAGAGCTTTGGGAGCTCTGAGAACAATCGACAATGGAGATATTTCCAGTATGGAGTTGTCTTAGATCTCGGATACCTATTTTGGGTACCCATTTTTTCTTTTTAAATCAAGTTATGGGCCAAGCTGGCTTATGACCCCGACTTATTAATCTTGGGTACGAGTCATGTGCACCACTCGTACCCAGTCTTATGGGTCTTTTTTTAACTTATATAGACCAGGAACCTTACCTGGGTTAGTGAGTGGGTACGACTTAATATGACAAGTCATTCTATGAGGGTACGACTCAGTCTGACAATCTTATCCATTCCAAAAACTTTTACCTAATTTTGAATTTTCTCCTATGTCCTTATGACTCCTACTTACGAGTCATACCACCTAGGTACGACTCATAAAGATTTCGTATAACTTATTCACTCCAAATTTTGTAGATCTTTTCTATAGTTTTTAGTCCTGCATAATGAACAACCATAGTACCTTATATATAAATAAGTGCAAAAACATGGGTTGCTCATATGCAGTGCTTGATTTAACATCGCAGCACGACGTTGCTAAGTTGGGTACTAAATTTTGCCAACTAGTATCATGGGTTTCCTTTTATACAATACTTTATTTAACATCGCGGTACAATGCAACTATCTTGGTTACTTAGCCTTACCCGAGGTCCATCTCAAAAATTACATTTATTTCCATAGTGTTACCCATATAGTGCTTGACTCTTTGCCTATTGACCTTGAATGAGGCTTTACCATCCCATTTCAATTCCAAAGCACCATATGGAAACACTCTTAGCATAGTAAAAGAACCACACCATCTAGACTTCATCTTACTTGGAAAAACTTTGCAACCTTGAATTGTAAAGCAATACCTAATCACCTTTTTCTAAGATTCTTTTCTCAATTTTGCGATCATGATGCATCTTTATTTCTTCCTTGTAAAGTGCAAAACTTTCATATGCCTGGAGTTGGAACTGCCCTAACTCATTCATATGATTCATCCTTAACTTGGCTATATCTTGCCACTCAAAATTCAGCTTCTTCAAAGCCCACAATGCTTTATGTTCAAGATCAACATGTAAGTGACAAACCTTGACATACAATAGGTGATAGGGTGAAACACCAATTGGGGTCTTGAATATTGTTTGGTTAGCCGATAATTTATCATCAAACTTTCATGACCAATCAGTCCTATTGGCATTCACTATCTTGGCCACTATCTTTGCCAAGATGGACTTGATTTCCCTGTTGGACACCTCAACTTGTCCAGTAGTCCATGGATGATAAGGTGTTTCCACCTTGTGTTTCATTCCATACTTATGATCCAAATCAAATTCTTCCAACAATAGAACCCACCTAATAAGTCTAGGTTATACATCCTTTTTCACTATTAAGTACCACAATGTTGCATGATCAGTGTGAACAATCACCTTTGTTTCAATCAAATAAGACTTAAGCTTTTCAAAGGCAAAATTCACTGCCAATAAATCTTGTTCCATCATGGTGTAGTTCTTTTAAGCAAGATTTAGCTCCTTGATAGTATAGTAGATGAGAGGAAGGATCTTTTCTTTTCATTGACCTAGTACAGTCCCTAAAGCCAAACCACTCATATCACATATAATTACAAATGGCAAAGACCAGTCTAGAGATACAATAGTAGGCACAGTCATCAACTTCTCTTTCACGCACTTCAAAGCCTTCAAGCATGCTTCAGTAAACTCAAATTTTACCTCTTTCTCATGAAGACAACCAAGAGGGTTGGAAATCTTGGAGAAATCCTTGATGAACTGCCTTTAAAACCTCGTATGACCCAAAAATCTATGAATACCCTTTATAGAAATTGGTAGAGGTAATTTCTCTATCACTTTAATCGTTGCTCTAACTACCTCAATATCCCCTTTTGAAATTTTATGTCCAAGAACTATACCTTCTTTGACCATAAATGGCACTTTTCCCAATTAAGTACCAAGTTGCATTCTTCATACCTTCTAAGAGCATTTGCCAAGTTAACTAAGTAGTCATCTAAAGAATCACCAATGACTAAAAAATCATCCATAAATACCTCAATGGTTTCTTATACCATGTCAGGGAAGCTTGACATCATACAATACTGAAATGTGGCTGGAGCATTACATAGCACAAATGGCATAAGTCAGAATGCAAAGGTCCTATAAAGACAAGTGAAGGTTGTTTTCCCTTGGTCTTTAAGTGAAATAGTTATTTGGTTGTAACATGAATACACATCAAGAAAATAGTACAATCCTCTGCCCGCTAACATATCTAACATCTGGTCCATAAAGGGAATGGGAAAATGATCCTTCTGAGACCATGCATTCAACTTTCTATAATCCATGAATATTCTCTATCCTGTGACTAACCGCATTGGAACTAGATCATTCTTCTCATTAGGCACAACAATTACACCACCTTTCTTTGGAACATATTATACTAGACTGACCCACTTGCTATCTGCAATAGAAGATACTACAATCCAACCACTTAATTATATATTTATTCAAGACCTTCTACATAGGAGGATTGTTTCTAAGCTGATACTCTATACATGGAATATAATTTGACTCAAGTTGAATTTTATGAGTTTACAAATAGGGCAGAATACCCAAAATATCTATAATGGACCAACCAACGGCCCTCTTGAATCTTTGTAATACTGATAACAATGCTTCCACTAATGAATCAATCAAATCAGCTATAATAATTATCGATAAAGTTTTGTTGGCCCCCAAAAATGCATATTGCAAATGAGAAGGAAAGGCCTTCAACTCTGAGACCAGTGGATCTTTAATGGATGGGAAAATACATGGAGTAGTTCTATTCTTCAAATCTAAATCAAGATTCTTTGGTGCATAAGTATATGAACTATCCCATAAAGTACACATACCATCTCATCACACTCATCTCATCCATCACTATTAAAGTTTATGATCACGGATGCAAGAGCTTCAACACCCAACCTCTCTTAAATAAGACAAGTAGCATTAAAACTATTATCACAAAGAGTAACTAAATTGACATCATATAATAAAGACACTCCATCATCATACACATCAATCATGGATACCACCATTAACTCATTAGGCTACTTCATAGATTTGCATACATTGAATATCACTTGTTCATCATTGAGTCTCAGCATCCGATTTCCCAGATCTAAATCAATAAATATCCTTCCCATAGCCAAGAATGGTCTTCCCAAAATAATTGGGACTTAGAAGTCCACTTCACAGTCCAATATCACAAAATTTGTAGAAAATATGAAAGAAGCCACCTTTACCAATGCATCATATAAGATACCAACTAGCTTTCTCATAGTCCTATCTGTCATCACTAATCTCATGGTAGTTGGTTTAGGAGATCCCAACCCCAGCTATTTAAATGTGATAAATGGTATATGGTTGATGCTAGCACCCAAATCAGATAACCCATGATAAAAGTTGGAGGATCCAATGGTGCAAGGTATATTGAAAGCACCAAGATCTTTCTTCTTCTTTACCTATTATCTATTAGCTACTACACTATATTGATGAGTGTTGTCGATTGGCTCATATCGACTGACCTCTTTTTGGTATTAGATCTTTCATAAATTTTACATATCCTGCCATTTTCTCTAATGCCTCTACAAGTAGGATGTTGACTGATAGTTCTTTTAGAATTGACAAAAACTTCTGATACTTTTACCATTTTCTTATTTTTTAGCGTTTGGGGATAAAAAGGTGAGGTCTCGGGATAGGCTTTAAAACAAGATCCTCGGTATTTTCTTCTCATTTATCTTACTTTCTACTACTATCTAAATCAGCATGATCATCATTCTTTTTCTCATCTATAACGCGTATAGGTTGATCTATGGTGGATTTACCACTTCGGGTGGTAATGGTGTGGTAGTAACCATTATTATTTAATTAGCCACTATGTTACTTAGGAGAATGTCAGCTTATCTTTTATTTGTTGTGGCTAATATTTGACCAAATTATTGCTTGAATGCTGTAGCATGTGACTCAACTTTATGATTTAGACTTGACAGGTTTGACTTTATATCTTTAAGGTAGATCTCTTAACCCTTGACTAATTTCGACAACACGACTCTATTCTGGATTTTAAATCACATTTTCCTGGTGGAACATACTTGTCACTCTTCTTCTTGTAGTCATCTTTCCGCCTTCAATCACCATATCTCCCTTTACTTCTATCACCATATCTCTCTTTACTTCTATCTCTGTATCAATCATTATAATAGTTTTGACCTTGATTCCCTTACCTTTAGGATCAAAAATCCACCAACCTACGATCAATATACTTTACTTCTTCTTCAAATTCAATCTCAAAAGTTCTGGAAGTAGAACCCTGTGCCAAAACTGCATTCACTTTTTCAGTACTCATTATTATGAACTATTTAGTAATTAACCCAATATCTATATAAAATTGTGCAATCTCTTATGCTACTATATCCAGACCAGCTCTATAATCGTTGGCTACCCAATAGCATAAGTACCTGGAAAATATTTAGTATCTCTAGTATGCCAACTTTTATTAGTCACTGAAATATCATTCAACATATCCTATGCAGCATCCTATCAAAGATGCGTGAATTCACCTCCCAAAATTGTATTTGCCATTGCTCTCGAATTGACATTTAATGATCTATAGAAGATTTCCAACAAATTTGATCCTCTATGATTAGGTACCATGCTCAGCATCTTTTTGAATCTAAACCATGCTTCATACAAGGATTCTACAGGTATCTATCTGAAGTTATAAATCTAATCTTTAACCTGTAGCATCCTTGTAGCAGGGAAAATCTATATAGAAACTATTTATACAACTGATGCCAGGTATTGGTTGAGCCTCTTGGAAGTTCCCCTAGACATAGTGATGCTTCACCCATTAATGAAAATGGGAACAACCACAATCTCAAAACTTTCTGATCCACTCCTAGAATAGTAAATGATGTGCAGATCCCAGTAAAATTAGCAAGATGTATGTTCGCATCATCACTCATAGATCATGAAAATATACCCTTCAAGTTCAACAGTTAAGTCATGGTGCTTGTAATATCAAACTTCACATTAGGGGTAAAGCAAGAGAAATGATGGATCCTATCTAACTAGGTTCAATATAACCCATATTCTCTTCAATATCATATGGGTGTAAGTGTTGATATGCACGAATCAATGGAGCTCTGCCTATTTGAACTCTGTCTCATTGCTCAGCTCTTTATCAAGTCCTAGCTAGTCCTCCTTGCTAAGATAACCCAGCTTCTTTAGTTAATCAAGCCTCTTTGGTTGCTCTTCTCTCTTTCTCTATAATAGCTATTAGTTGTTTCATCTATAAATCTATAATATTCCATGGATCAATTAGATGACACGGGAGTGCCATATTGGAATCCACAGGTGGAAAGTCTTGAACTACATCACGAACTTGTCCTAACATTCTTCAGGTGTTTGAAGAATTCTTTCTGGATCTAGATCAATGGGTGTAAGAGATTTTCTCTTCTCCTAGTATTTGACATACACTGGTGCATGCCAAATCAAAAATAAAAAATAACGACCCACAAACTTTACTAATTCAATTAACTACTCAAATCATCTTCCCCAGCCACGGCACCAAAATTTGATGTTGCCAAAAATTAACCACTAAAAAAAGTGTGTTGCAGTCGATGCCAATTATAGTAACCTAACTAGGTTGGGGTCGAACCTACAAGGAAAATGTTGAACAATTTCTTAACTTGATGTAATTCATGAGCAGTACAGATAAGTAAATGGGGGGAATTTGGAATTATCAGTAACTAGTAACCAAATCTTTGATGCTTTTGAGGTGTAAACAATAGAATACCAACACTAGTCTTATGTTCCCCCTGGCTTCTTTACTTCGTAAATTTCTCATATTCAATCCACCTATTCTATTGCTCTGCATGTAAAGTCAATAAGATATGTATTATCAGTTATTTTATAAATGTGTTGATAAATCTCACCCTTTACCTTATGAGTCTAAGGGTGTCACCTTATTTCTCCTTATTTACAACTTTAGTTCACTTTCATATTTTAAGTCTCAAGTGATTAGATGAGATGATGGAATAGTAAGATGGAACTGAATCTCAAATTACTATGTTAATCCTCTTTCCCCAATCACAAACTTCCTTGTGAGGACGTATGGAAGTAGAGGCTATCCCAAGCTTCTGCAGCAACTCTGAGGTCAATTTTTATGAATAAGATTAAGATACATGCATACCTAGAATAGATGAATCTACCACTTCCTTTACATAGCCAACCTTCTAGGGTTACCACAACCCTAGTCAGGGAAATTAGCTGCCCATGTTCATGCAAAAATCCATGATAATCAACAAAGAAAGCATGTAATTAATTGCACAATAATGAGATAAATAAAATCTAGAATCTACAATTGAATAAAAAAACAAATTCTTAAGAACAAAGCAAAAGTGTGTAATAGAGTATATTGGAACATAAAAAGATATTAAAGAATGTAACCTAATAAAAGATAAAGCCTAGGGTATTTATAGTATCTCAAATAATACTCAAAAATCCTAATAAAAATATGAAAGGTAGAGTTACGTCAACACATGGTATGACTCGCTCATTCACTCGTATGCTCATCATACGAGTCATACTATGCCAATCGTATCCATTCAAGTGTCAAATCTCCCAAGGCTTTAACTTTTTGTTCTTCTTATGAATTATGCTCATGAGTCATACATTGACCATATGACTCATGGCCTTCACTCGTATCCACCTGGGACTTCTGCCTTTCCAAGCTTTCAACACTAGTCTATTTACGATTTTACTATATGAGTCGTACTCAGACTTCTGACTCATATACTTCTAAGACCTAAACTTTGGATGGTAGCTTTAGATTTTATTATACTTAGGATTCCTTTTCATGACCTGTACCTTATAATTACTAGTCGGATGCTCTAGTCGTATCTTCTCTATATAGAGATTCTCTATTTAGCTTTGTGTCGTATTGTGCTTATGAGCCATCCTACGAGTCATATACTGTGTTGATGACTTGTAAGGTAAATCTTATCTTAATAAGACTTTGTCTTTATAGGTATTTTTTTCCATTTTCATCCCAACACTATTGTAGACCTATTTTACTTGCAACAAATACAAAAGTACATCATATCTACTAAAACAGTTTAAGTCCATGCATAAATACAAGTTTTTTACCATTGAAAGTGCCATGTTTCCACGATGAATCAATTGTCTCATTCTTTCCATCGTTTTGATGGTATTTTGGTCATTATAGATCATTTGACTAAGTTAACATATTTTATTCCTTCGGTGCAGAAAAATTAGCCCATATCTATGTTTATAAGATAGTCCATTTACATGGGGTGCCCATTTCTATCATTTTGGACCATGATTCAATGTTCACTTTGAGGTTTTACAGAGCCTTTAAGAAGGAGTTGGAAACTCAGGTGGATCTCAGTATAGCCTTTTATGCATCTATCGACTGTCAATTGGTGAGGACCATTCAAGTGCTTGACAATATGCTTCGAGTCTGTGTTATGGATTTGGGGGCTAGTGGGAGTAGCACTTAGCCTTGGTAGAGTTTTCTTATAATAATAGTTATCATTCGAGTATTAAGATGCGCTATTTGAGGATTTCTATGGTAGGAGATATCTTTCTATGATTTGATGGTTTGAGACTTTTGAGCATAGGCCTTGTGGTATTGATATGCTTTAGGAGTCGTTAGATAGAGTAATGGTAATTCAGGATAGGTTAAGAGCAGCTCAAAGAAAGAAAAAGGCCTATGCAGATCCTAGGAGTTGTTCCTTGAGATTTGGAGTTAGTGATCATGTATTTCTCCATGTGTCGTCCATAAATGGTGTGATGAGGTTTAGGAGAAAGGGTAAGCTTAGTTTGAGATATGTTGTACCTTTTGAGATTATCCGCTCAGTTGGGAAGGTAGCTTATGAGTTATCTTTACCTCCAGATTTTTCCGTTATTCATCCAATTTTCTAGGTCTCCATGTTGCAATGATATATTACCAATCCTTCTCATGTTATTAGGCGTGAGCCAGTCTAGTTGGATGAGCATTTGACCTTTGAAAAGGAGCGGGTGCTCATTTTGTCTAGTGATGTGAGGTGGTCACACACTAGAGGGATTCTTATAGTTAAGGTTTAGTCGAGGAACAACCTAATAGAGGGGGCCACTTAATAGATCGAGTGTGAGATGCAGACTCAGTATCCTTACCTGTTCGATACTTTGGGTATTTTTTGATCTTTCGCTTTTGGGGATGAAAGTTCCTTTAATAGTGTATATTGTATGACCCTTGTGGTCATTTTCCGCATTTCTTATTATTTATACCGTTAGACCCTTTCCATAGCTACCCAAAGTCATTTATGACTTGCTGGAGCTGACCAGTCGGTTATCAGGAAGTTGGTTTGGTTTTTAGAGCCAATTCCCTATTTTGAAGTCTATGTTGGTTTAAAATGGACACCGAATTAAAACTTCAGAAAAACAATCTCCAATACAAATTCCAACTGTGTCAGCAGCTCCAAAATATCGATTTTGGGCTAGGTAGACCATTGGTTTAGGTCCCAGCTCTCCTGAGCATATTTTGACCTATTGGTTAGAAAGTTAGAAAATTGGGAGATAGGGTGTGAGACCCACATTTGGTTGAAATGACCACGGATGAAAAATCCAACTTCCCCATTGTGTTTGAAACATTGAATATAGTTTGGTAATATAGTTCATTTGTGTAAATCATATTCTGAATGAATCTGATGCCATAGAAGAAACTTGGAAAAAATTTCCAAGTTTCAATTGATAACTGGTGTTGGAGATGTGATAACGCTCAACTTACACGTCAATTTAAGTGCAAGGCGGTCTTCATCAATATATTTACCCAACTTGTAGTAGGGGTCAAATCCACGAGGAATAATGTAAGTGACGACTAAATTACTTTGGAACTATAGATACTAGATAAATTCAAACCAATAGTACAAAAAGATAAAAATGGGGGGTTTGAAAGATATCACACTTAATATTTCTCTTTGGAATTTTCTAGTATAACTTTGGGGCTATGAATAATTAGAGTCTAGGCAATTAGGCACATATCTTGGGATTATGCTTTCCTAGGGATAACATGTACATGAGTGTGTGATAGTTTGATACAAATTCTAAGTATTGGTGATGTGGTAGGCTAGGTTCGAAGTCCTTGAGGCTAGTTCGTCAACAAAACCCCAAGGGTGTCACTCATTGACCCTTTCGGGTACATAATGAGTGCGTGCTTCAATCAAAACCATGTAATACCTCAATTAGACACCCCTATTCCTAGGATTGTTCCATAAGTATAGTCAGCTTCACAATCACCCTTATGTTTGAGATAGTGAAAATTAGTCAACCATGCTCATAAATTATCTATTATTGCCTTTGTTCCCACATCTCTCTTTCAAGGATGATGTGGGTTACAAAAGTTCACCCAAACCCCTCTTTGAAGGATGGTTTGCGCTTTCAACAGCTTTATATTTTCATATATCAAACCCATTTGAGTATTTGAGGCTTTCACCCATAAAGTCCGACCAAGTCACTCAAGCAATAGTAGATTCCAACATCACAAACTAATAAATTCACAAACAAATCACATCTCACACATATTTACACCTTATTCTAGCATAATCCAAAGAGAAAAAACTAGCTACTCATAAGATAGATAAGTAAGATTTTACCCAAAATCTCCATTTATTGGATTTAAGAAAATCTATGTGAATGTTGTTACTTCATACTATGAGATCCAACAAATCTTCAATGGGAGCTCACTAATTTTTCACTTGGAAGTGACTTCAAAATATTCTTCACCCCAAATTTATACAATATTTTCTTCTTTAAAAATGGAGGCTACAAACCCTAGAACATTCTTCAAAATTTGGGAAGATGGAATATCTTCAATAATAGGGTTTGAGTTTTCTTTTTGTAAAATTTAGGATCAGCCACATGCATTTACATTTCTTCCCTTGGGTTACACTTTCTCGCCAAACTGCGACCGCACAAGCTTGACCGCGACCTTGCTAAACTCACGTGATCACGCCTTGTTGACTTGCTTGACTCCCATGATTGCGGTCCTCATACCGCAACTGTGGTACCTAGGTCTATGTCCTACTCAAAGTCTTCAGCTACACTTTATTTCTTCCGTTTGATCATTTTAAGCTATAATCCACTTCTTTCTATCTCAACTATGGTCCTGCAAAATATGGATATTCATGTATTCAATCACAATTATGTCTCATTTATTCATTCAAAACATGGTAATGTGCACAAATGTTTAGTGAAAATTAGTGGTAAAATCACCTCTCATCAACACCCCCAACTTAAAGCTTTTGCTTGTCCTCAAGTAACACTATCTCTTACATCATACAACAATTATCTATGACCAAACTTCATGCCTCAAATCTCACAACAACTTTATCTTAGTCACTACCACAAGTATCTCGTTACACATGGGTTAAGCATTTTTCATTATGCCCTTCAACATAAAATGCAATATCTAGAGATGCACAAGACTTCTAAGAGCAACCAAGCAACACTAACAAATACTTTAGAAGTGACTCACTTTTGACCAAAACTAAGCTATACTCCATTTGCCTCATCACTCGGAAAGTGACAAAATCACCCACCTTAACTCATTCACATGCCTCCTCACAAAAAAAATTCCATACACCAAGCTACCAAATATGCAACAAGGGATTTAAGAGCAAAAACTCCCTCTCTTACAAAAGAACTCTCTTTGTTAACAAGTGTCATACCATAGGATTGCCTTTATTTTCAATCACCAGTATAAGGGAAGTAAATGGTTAAAGATATCAAAGGACTTTTTGAGTTTACAATGTAGGTTCGGGTTAGGGTAAGATATCATTTGGGAGCAACATAGCTACACCCTACCTTGAACATTTACATCACACTTATTTAATCTGCCTTTTGACTATGGGACACTCCTCATTGTTTTTCTCTTATTTCATATTCCTACATTTTGCTTCCATTGTTCACCCACTATCTTTCATTTGTTTTTCTTGCAACTTTTGTGCAATTATTTCCTTTGTTGGATCTTCTTTTTTTTATTCATTTATTTTCAATGTCTAGAAATTTAGGTATTTCAGTTACAACTTTGTGGACCCATACTTACTTTCGTCAATCTTCACCACCCCTAACTAAGGCTTTTATCCTCAAGTTGTATTTTGAAGTTCAAAGAGGGTATGGTTCAAAAGAGGGATAAATGAATGGTTCATGGCTTGTAATGTGTTTGCCAAAGAAAGGTCCAAAGACTTAAAGTGGGTAACTAGGGATTGCTTTTTTGATTGGGTGGGATTTTTAGGATAAAGTGGCTTCCAAAGTCACAAGAATGGCCTAAGCTCATTTCTCCAACCTGATACGATCAAAATTAGCCTAGAGAGACGAACCGGGCAACTTCTAGATAACACAATTATACAAGAGATGAATGCAAATAGCTCACCACACACGGCATGTAAAATTTTCCAATGAGGCTCAGTTTCCCCTAACATTTGAGACAAAAATATGAGTATCTATTAGTATTAACAAGTCAAAAATTTGTGGAGCCACAAAAGAGAAAAAGTTTTGTTACAAAGTTGCTCACATCCATGCCCTTAATTTTTGAAAATTTTTGGATGGAGAGGTCTATTTATTTTGCATTATCACCACGTACAATTTTCTAAACATGGCAACAACCGAAGCCTTAGTCTATTATTTTGGCTCAATATGGGCAAACCAACCATATGGCTACTCATACTTCACCAATGGGGCACAATGGGACCCTAAAATTTACACGCCATAGGTACTCAGAATTTCATTGCATTAATGACATAGATGCCACAGGTACTTAGAATTCTTCTATATCTATGGCTCAAAACCTAAACTCAACAATTTACCCTTAAGAATGTCATCACTCAATCTATCATAGGTCAAGTCTCATCATGAATCATCATACTCAAAATAAAACTAAAGTTAAAATAAAAACTAAAAATAAAACTACATGATAATCCATGAAAATGTGGGCACCATCAGAGTGCCCAAAATATGGGATCTCAAAATAAAATAGAATCATATCCAAAATATCATCCAAAACAATAATAAAAACATCCAGCAACAGTCAAAATAATACAAAATCTAGGGTAAACACCCCCAATTAAGAAGCTAGTAGTGTCCCCACTGCATGATTAATAAATCATAAGGAAAAAGTAAGGGGTCTCCCTAGATCTGCATCAAGAATAACTCTCTCCCGTTGACTCTATACCATTACCACCGGCATCATCAGCTGACCAATCTACAGGGGCCTTTTCATCACTCTCTATATAGGGAAAAGGAAATTTATCATAGGTTTTTAGGACCTTTCATAGGCCCTTTACCCCTTTCCATATCATGTTGAAGAATTTTTCCCACTTCTTCTCCCTCTTATCCATCTTCTTATAGGAGTCCATAAGGTCCCTGTATGATTTAGCTAAGCTGGGTAGGCTCTCTCTAACCTAGAAATAGTAGATTCCTGCTTCTTCTTCTCCTCATGATATGTGTCAGAATCTGACCGAGTCATATATGAGTGGCGAGCGATGGAAGACTCTCCTGATCCCTAAGGAAATCTAGACACTAGCTCTCTAATCTCCTATATCTAACCTGAGATATCATCAAAGGGGTTGGCTAATGAAGGTTTACAAGAATTTGTTCCCTCTTGGGTAGACTTGATTGAGTCCATCTTTTTTTTCTTGCTCTGACCTAGGGCATTCTCACACTAAAATTTTAGTGGGAAGATGAGGGGACCTGGGAGCACCTATGTATCTGCAACATACTCTTCCACATGTGTTTTTTTACATAGCTTACTAATGAGGGATGAGAAGAGAAGTTGTGTACCTTCATGGTTCTTGAAGTACCTCCGCTCTGAGAGCACAATCTCGTCTATATTGAGTGTAATTCCAGATAGGATACAAGACACAATCCGAGCTCGTAAGTCTATGACAATGATAATGTGCGTGCATGGTGATACTCTGCTACAGATGATATTTAGCCAAAGCTTGTCCTTAGTTGTGAAGTTATTCATCAAAATGTCTTTCTTGGTGGTTGTCTAAGGAACCTCTTTATTAGGACAAAGAATGTCATCCATTCAGGTCCCTGGCTCGTATGTTTTTGCATGAAACTGCTCCATGTCAGCATCTGGGAGCGCATACACATTGATCCACTTTGCTCTAAAATTCTCTTACTTACCTCGTATTGTCATCACTTGATTTGTGAGAGAAACTACGCTGAGGTTCACGTAGAACTCACGTACCCACTGCTCATTTGCATGGTAAGGGTCCAGAGCAAAGTACCTCCAACCAATAGCTATGAGTCTGGCATAGAAACCTAGAAGCTTCTCCTCCACTTTGTTCAAACTGATACCCCTCTTAGAGAGCAACTTTGACCTGGGCAAATTAGCATAGTAGAGGTTTTGACATTGAGCTGCCATGAATCTGGTGTTGTTTTAATCTCCCATTTTGGTGGCTTAGTACCTTTGGGCAATGAGATCTAGACCATTCTTAGCATTATCATACCAAAATCATGCTTGATTAATCAGATAAACTCGTGTAGTAGTGTTGTAGGAGGTTTTAAGGTAAGAAATAGATGTGCAAAAATTTTGGCTACTGCAGACAATTTCCCTCAGATATGGCGTTAGTAGAGTAGTGACTACAATCGTGATGCCGCGATCGCGATCATTGGGACCATGATTATGGTACCTAAGACCTTAGTCGACAAATTTTGCACATCATTCAAAACATAATTTTAACTACAACTTCTTGTTTCATCAGGGAATATCAACATTATTATTAGAGAATTTAAGCCTAGAATGTGTGATTATAGCCCCTAACTTAAAGGAATTCACATTGAACTCATTGGGGCATTGAATCAAACACATGCTGTACACGTCAATTTTAACAACTTAAGGCCTAAATCTGGGTACTTAAGACTTCCCCATATGTGTGTACATCAACTACAATATCTAACAACCACAATATTCAGAAATAAGCATGCAATTTAGTATTTAAAATGCTATTTCAGGTATTTTCCTAACCTACAATTTCTAAGAATACAATTTATATAAAAAACAAAGGGGTTGAGGCCACATACCAAGTTTGGAGATGCAGATAGATTGAATTGACACTTGGATACTTAACACTAAGCCAAAATCTGTAGAGAATCTGAGAGAATTTTGGAAAAGTTACATGTGAAGAAATAGTAGTCGGATGGTCATCTAAACTGATTCGATCGTGATCGCAATCCCAATTTTGCAATCATGTTCATGATTCTTTAACAATTGTGGTTGCATAGACCATGGTCGTGGTAACTGAGACCAAAATTCAAGTCTCTTGCACTCCTCTACTTAGTCCCAATATGCCAATTTCACAATTCACTTTTAAATTTCAATCAAAATTTCTCCTAGCGCCACCTTTTCATAGATTATGCATGAATAGATTGAAAAATAAAATCTACTATATCCCCAGCAATGGCACTATTTTGATAACGCTCAACTTACTCCCATTCTCAAGGGGTAAGACGGTCGTTGTCAATATCCCAGCTAGCATTGGAGTTGAATCCAAATGGAGTGAAATATAAACATCAAGTCCTATGGGTGCTCTAATTACTAAAAGTATACTCAGAATGCAAACAAAAACAACATTTAAAGTAAAATGGGGGGCTTGGTTTGAATTTTTTTATAACAATATTTGGTCAAACAACACACTAGTATAGCACTTTTGATTTAAAATCTAGTTTGGATATGATCTTAGGATTATGCCTACCTAAAAGTAATGAGCATGTGGGTAAATGATGGCTTACCATGAATCTTAGTTATTAAGTGGGAGATATGTTAGGTCAAAGGTCTTTGTAGTTAGTCTTTCAACAAAACCACCAAGATATCACCTATTGGCTCTTTCAAGCACCTAACAAGTGTGTCATTTATAGTCACCTTAAACCTCAATTAAACATCCCTATTTCTAGGAGAATGCCTATGATATGACTTACACTCTATTTACACTTATGTCTAATATTTTAAAAGGTAGCAAACCACATACTTAAGTGTCCACCACTACTTTATCCCCCTATAAACCTCTTTCATGGATGCTAAGGATTCTCATATGTTTACCTTCATCACTCTTTCAAGGATGATGAAGGGTTTTTAGAGTTTAGGGTTTTCACCCATCAAAACCATTTAGAGATTTGAGGTTTTCACCCACAAACTCTAACTATTAAACTCAAGCAATGGTAAAATCCATACTTAACAACTAAAAATCATGCAAATGGACCAAGACCCATACACAATTACACTTTAGTTAGACATAATCCCAAGACTAGAGAAATTAGCTACTCATAAGATAAGGAGGAAGAATTATACCATGTAATTCATCCATGGCATCCATAATAATAGAAGGTAAAGATAATTTTCACTTCACACTTCAGTCTCATCAACTTCTTCTTGGAATAACAAATACAATAAATATGGAAATATATTTTTCACCAAATTATAGGGTTTCAACAATGTTAAGTTTTTGAATCTATTCTATTGCATAAAATAAAAGGATATGAGCATCTTTTCATAGCTTGCTGGGGTGCCTCAAATCGAGCACTTAGTTTAATATCTTAGCATGACACCTCCTCTACATCCTTTATTCTACCACTTAGAAGATTTAAATCTCCATCCCAGCTTTTATTCACTATGAAATAAGCGTTAGAGGGACAGAAAATTTAGATCTTCCAAGATAAAACTTGGAAGAAGCAAGGAAATGATGAGGGAGCTTTTATCTCCCCATTTTGAAGACTTGAACCATTTACCCAATTTCACATCAAACTTTTGGTTTGGCTCCTTTGTTAAAGATGAAGACATCAGTAGGCCACTAGTTTCACATCAAAAGTTGAAGTACTTGGCCATTGATAGTGGGGCTTCCATGTGTTCTCTTAGATTATAAAATCCCAAAATGTAGGGATTGTGCTACTTCTCCCCACAATCCACCATTTGCCTATGTAGATGGATTCTCATCACATCTTCTAAGCATAATGTTGAAAAGTGGTTTGAATGAGGTCTAAACCCTAATTCTAGAATTGCCTCCTCTGTAGCACTGTCACCCCAAAATGAACTAGAGTCATCATAAGAGATGTGTTTTAGTTCTTTTTTTGAATCTAGTACCATTTCTCTTATTTGGACATCTTTCACATCATTTGATTCATTTGATTGGGAAATGACCGAGGATTCTTCACTACCTAGCTCATCATCATAGCTTGGTTTCACTTCTTGATTAGCCTCCTCTTGGGAAATGGGCAAGGTAGTAATCACTATAAGAAAAATATCCTTTAGGGAAGGGATTACCATCCCTAAAAGTTCAATTATGGTCGCAAATGATCTTTTAGAATGAGATAATGTTGGTTGTGGCTCGTCCTTATAGCCTCCTTCGCTAAAGGTATTTTGCGATGAGGTACTCTAGATGGTTGTTAAATGTCATTAGAGATGGTAACATATTTGGTCACAAAAACACTTTTAGTGACTATATATGTTGTCCCTAATAGATGATTTTCATCTTTAAAGAGTAGTTATTTTCTGGTCGCTAAATATTTTTAGCGATGAGTAACTACCTTGTCCTAGATTAATCTATCACGATGACATCTAACTCGTCCTAGATTAATCCTTATGGAAGAGCATATGACTCTTCCTAAATTAACCTTTAGAGATAAGCAACTAACTCGTCCTCGATTAACCTTTCGAGATGAATAATCTAACTCATCCTAGTTTGCTACTAAAATCATAAAATTTATATATTTCATTGCTAAATATAAAATTGCTACTGAAAATATCAAAGGATGGTAAATATAGTTTTAATATTTGATAAATAGAAAAAACTCAACCAATTAACATCTCGTGCTAGAATATGATGTCAATAGTTTCAATATTTGCTAAAAAATAAAAACTTAACCATTTAACATCTCGAGCTGTATCATATCAATAGTTTTAATATTTTCTAAATAAAAAAACCTAACCAATTAACATCGCTAGCTAGAATTTGTTGTCAAGTTTACATAATGTTCTTAGCAAAATAATAATGAGCCCGTGCATTTTATGAACTTGTACTTTCATTTGTAACTTTAATCTTCAGAAATCTGTGAGAACAAAATTTTGGAAAGACAATTAATAACTATGATATATAATTTAATATACATAACAAGCAGAGAATTAATAAGAGTCTATATGTACATACTTTCAGATTGGGTGATACTCCTAAGTCTTAACCTGAGAATTAATAAGCAATATGCAAAAAATATCAAAACAATGGAGAAAAAAATGCAAATGCAGTCCTAGCTTGCATAAATGCATTGTAGAAAGAGAGGGACACAAGTCTATCTAACTACTAAAAGGCATCTACGAAGATGGCAACTGTATTGAATGGAGAAGATGACATTAGCAAGCTTATTTTGAGGTACTAGGATGTAAGACATACATATTCAAATTTCTAGTATGTTTTGATAAACCATCTGACAGAGCCTAGGTAACAAAGCATGAGACAAAGAGAATAATTAGAGGACAAGTTTCCAAAAGACTCACTAGCAGATTTGCTACTATAATAGACTAAAATAACAAACCTATTTGACAGTGGTGGATCTCCGATCAGATAGCTGTCGGCTCAAAGAGACAACAAGTTGCTTTAGACGTCCACAAAACTAAGGAAAATCAATTGCACATCCATCTTTACTTTTGTATTTATGTGATAATCACATTGTGGATATGTTGGGACTTAAATACACAACAATCATCCCATATATAATTGATGATATCACTGTAATTCAAACGTACAAGAGGGCTTCCATGTTCAGTAGCAGCCACACACTACTAGTATTGGGACATAAATTTGATTTTACGATTTATAAAATCGTAAAAAGAAACTTACTTGTAATGGAGCAACAAATGGAAAGCATACTGCCTCAAGGGACTTCTTAGCACGTTCTAGAGGAAGTTCTATACTAACCATACTATAAAAGATAGGACCAACATGTTTATTTTGCAGGGTGGGTGGTGAGAATAAGGATTTAACAATATAAAGAACCTAGCTTCATATAGAGATTTAACAAGGAATGGTTGGTTAGTGGATATGGGACAGCAAGAAGGACAAGGATGATGACATTCATTTTTATCTCTAATATTGTACTGAAGAGACTGTCATATCGTGTCTACAATACTCCTTGTTCATTCAACAAATTACTTATTTTCTATTAGGTTTATATATTTAATTACTATTATATGAAATTTTATGAGAACTCTATACCTAACTATCGGACCAGATATAGGAGAAGAATTACTCAACCACATCATCTCTTCGTTGTATTCTATTCATACAGTCAGTTATGAAGAGTAAGGAGAAATTGAAAAATGATTGTGGATCTAATATCAATTAGAATCCAACCACTACTTGGATTGTTAATACCCTATGTATGTTTGTGGCTATTATGAGGCCACAAAATGGGTAGGCTAATTTAACCAGGATACCCCAATAGGTAAATCTCCTACCCTACCAATATCCACGAATCCCATCACCTCTTACTTTGATGGAAAAAATTAACTACCTGTTTGAAGTAGCTGGTGCTGATGAGGCAACTTGGGAAGCAAAGGAATTATCTGCATGTTGAAATAGTAAGGTAACAAAGAATAAAAACAAGTCAACATAATTTCTTAAGTTAAAAAAAGTTGAATAGACATAATTTTAAACCATCATTCAGACCTTCGACATTACTTTGGCTCCAATATCAGAAACATAATCTAATATAGCTCATATACAATACAAGGCAGCCTTTGCAGGACGCCAATCAGAATTCTGATTTTGTCCACAGTGACTGGTAGGCTGTATAAAATCAGCAAAAGTTATTATCTAAAAATAAATGCAACTCTACTATCTAAGACATAAATGCAACTCTACTATCTAAGACATAATGTTCTAATGACTTTCACAATTTGCATAAGCTGAAACAAAGTTTAGGAAACACTAGTTAGAGATTATAAAATAACCAACATAGGGTGTGTCAAAAGGTTAATAACATTTAGTGCATGAACTTCCTTAGAACTAAAGGCAATCTTTAGGAATCCTAAAAATAAAGGTTAATTCTGAAAAATAAAAGACCTAAATGATATTGCTAACCATAATACAATAGGGAAACAATTGGGAAACTGTCAAACGCTCAAAAATTCAACTTGACCAACTAAAATTAAAATTCCAGGTCATAAAGCACGAAAAAACCAAACTCTTTTTTTATAACATTGACGGCTGGGTTGTCTTGTCTACACGAATTCAAGAGGATAATGTATATTTAATTAGTAAATGTTATGACAGTAGAAGGAAAAAAACTTGAAGAAACTAGATTAATTTTAGGTAAAGAGGCGGATGGTGCAAGAAACTTTAACTTGGTGCGTTGGATAACTGTTACATCTCCTAAAAAATAGGATACCTAGGAATTACAATGCTTAAAAGTCTTTAATAAAGCTTTACTAAACAATTGACTTTGGATGTTCGCGAGGGGTAGAGGGTGGGGTGGGGGTACAAGCTCCGTGAAAGAGGTGGTAGTTGATAAATATGGTATTACTAAAGAGGGTTGGAGAACTAAAGATATCACTTTAGCTTAGGAGTGTGATTTGTGGATGAATATCATGAAGAGATGGGATTTATTTTTGGGAAAATATCTCACTCAAGGTCGAACAGTGATGTTTTGGGGACCTAGCAAGTGTCAAGACATATTATAGATGGATGGAGTCCACAGATTGTACAGAATATCATGTATATTAGCCCCATTAAAACCCTAACCCTGAGGATAAAATAAGTCATTAGAACATTGATGCAATAGAAACAGTATAATATTTTCTTGTTAGAATTATTAGCAAACCGCACCGAGCATAATAGCAACCTCATAATCAATTTCCCCATGTCTGTCGATCCCAGCATCATGGATCTTGAGGACTTTCATCCAATTATTGATCAAATCAATGAGCATTCTTTGGATTTGATGGTCTGCATTGGTTGCCTCGCTGAAACAGCGTCTACTAAATGCATCTATCTCATCCATGAAAATGATACAGGGATACAAATAAAGATAATAGAGTGTTAATATTTTAGGGCACCTCCAGAATCATTCTACAAGTCCAACACTCCCAATATATGAAATGAATTCGATTGAAATCTTACTTAGTAATCACAAGCATAATTAAACATTTCCCAAATTAATCTTACACTCTTACAAATGTACTTATCAATAATGGCACTTGATATGACCTGCAACAATCACCAATTATAAATGCCCATTATGAGATGTTGTTAGACTGTAGATATACCCAAATTCTAGTATGTACACCTTTAATAAATTGGTATCTATGTTGCTAGTGATTGCCTTGGCTAACAATGTCTTTCCCATTCCAAGAGGTCCATAGAGAAGAACACCCTCAGATAAAATCCTTGTTTACCTAAGAACTAATATTACAAGCAAAAACATTTCTATACATGGCTCTAAATGTAAAAGAATACAGAAAATTATATTTAATAATTTACCTATGGAGGCTTAATCCTCAGGAGGAAAAGCTAGGGATTCATTAGAGGCAACTCTATGGATTCTCTTAGCTCCCTGATCTAATCTGACTGTCCACCCACAACAGAGTAATTGATATTGCAAAAATCTTCATGACGCATGTTGTATACAACAGGATCAACTTGCCATTAATTTCTCAAGTTAAGGAAACTGGGGATGAACATATGTAATAATTCTAAATATAGGCCTAGACATTTTACACTTGCAAGCAAAAAAATGATTACTAATTTCACGGGGAAGTGCCCGCTTGATTGTAAGTGTTGTCATGTTGAGAACCTCTCTTGTGCCTGAAGTTAGTTTTTCCTTATCCACTTTATTGTGACAGCCAACCATATACCTTGGACCGCTGCTAGCTTTTACTATCACTAAAAAGTTAAAAAAGGTCTAAGTAACTTTTTTCATGTAAAGGAAAAAAATAAACACTTTTTGATCAATAATGCATTTCTATGACTAAAAAAGTAAATGAATATTAGTTAGTATAAAGGGTACTTATAACACTCATTATCTAGAGGTCGGAGCACTTCTCCTATGATTTCTCCAACACTCTGAAGTGACTTCAAACCATCTTCTATTTTAGCATATTCCTTTTTGGTAGCCCGGTTCTCTCTCATTGAGGAGAATAACTTGACAATCAATGGAATAAATATAATGATAGAAGATTAAAAAGAATATGAATATTATGAAGTTTTACATGACCAGGAATTTAAGTTGCTTATTAGATTGTAGGAACACAAAATAATAGAAGGAAGAAATAACAAAAAAGAATCACAAAGTACTACAGAATGTATCACTAGCCTCATGGTCATTAATAACAGAATAGTTGATCTATATCTTACTCTCTGATGTATCACAAATGAAGTTATACAAGCTCCAGGAAACTAACGACATAGTCACAGAATATGTTAGGTGAGCATATGCTTAATCTCCTATTTCTGATAAAAAGCTTCGTTTTATGATAGTTCTATATTAGGGATCTATATCAGAATTACTACACCATTCTTTCTGAACAAAAGGATAGATGATACTTGAGAATAAAAGTGTCAAAGCATGCTTAAATATATATATATATATATATATATATATAGACACACACATGCACACACATATACAAACACAAACAACATGTATAAGCGTATGTAATAGGTCCTTATACCAACCATAGCGGGAGTTCTAGTGCATCGAGATGCCCTTTCTCTTAATCTGCGCTATCAAAAGTGCAACACATAACACTAATAGATCCTTATACCAAGCAATGATACTCATATGCTTCCAGAATTTTCATCTTCATTAAGGCTTAATTTCAACATAAGGAAATCATAGTTTAAATTACATTGGCTATAACCATGGCACTACAAAACAAATCTCACACAAGTTGTGCAAGGCAGGTTCAAATATAATCTAAGACTCTTTTTGCATTTAAAAATCCTTACTTTAATCCCATAAATAGTCCTTACATTATATTACTAGCACAAAATATCTCATTTCAATTATCTGTGTGTTTCTTCATTTGCAATAGAACATAACATATCTAATCTTATCTACAACAAAAGTAAAACAAAAGAACAGAAGTCCTAAGCATTGCAACTGAATTATAGAGAGATAATAACTGACCATCCACAAATTGTCAAATTTCATAGTAAATTATTGAGTTGTACAAATAAGAAAAATGACAGATTCGGATAGAATAAAGTAGGAAGAATAAGATCGACAGCTCAAATAACCAAGTAATAAAACTAATTTAGAATAATTTTGGAAGAAAAGAGAAACTAGATAGAACAAAAATCATACCTCAAATTTTCGACAGAGATAAAACAAAGATTAGGGAAAATTAGCTACAATAACCCAAATTGAAAAATCAATTGACAAAGTTGCTCCCTCACTCATTGTGCATCTGCAAATTAGTGTGTGTATTGATGGAGTTCTAGGGTAAATTTATGACCAGCCATTGTATTTGAGGATTGAAAATAATGTACAATGTGTGTATGTATATGTTGTTTTTGAGAACGAGTTCGTGTATTAGGGGCGTATTAGTATCATGTAAAAAGGAATAATTAATTAAGGATCTTATCAACATACTAAGTGAAATAAAATAAAATTGTTAAAATTTTAATTACATTTTGGTGTTAGTTTTTCCCGCTCAAAGCTCCTAATTACAATTTGGGACTAGTTAAATTTTTTTTAGGGACCGGATTTTGTACCTTAACAATAAAATATAATATTAAGGACAAAATTTTAATCTCGTCCTAATACATCTACTTTTAGAGAAGAGATTAATGATTCATCCTTAAACGTTGGTCATAAATAAAGCAATTTCCTGTAGTTGATGTTTTCTAGTTTTAATTCCATGCCCATTTCCTCTATCTTAGCAATTTCCCATCCAAATGCCTCATTGGATTGATGTTTGTATTGTACATTCTCCCCTATTATAGTTACCCGATCCAAAATGGTTTGAAGTATTGCCTCCAAACTATTGGGTCCAGTATGTTTCTCTTCCTTTACCTCATCATAAGACCTATCAAACTCATTAGAAAAACTAGTAACTCGATTAGCATAGTAATGGGAGAGGGAATTTGGTCAACCACTCCAATGTCCATCTCGACCACCACACAAAGAGTAAGCATACTCCCAATAGGATCGAGATGGTGTTCTCATCTCTATCCGAGGAGCATATGTGGAATCTTTCAAAGTTTGGTCCTTTACAATATGGACATGGATCATCAAGATAGGACTTCCAACTACCAAAATCATATTTTTCAGAAGATGCCATAGAGAAAAGTAAAACCAAAAAAAATCTGCCTAACACAAGAAACAAAAGAAGATCACTAAAAAACTATATACAAGTTTGAATCCAAGCATGTAAGCTAGAATTCAAAAGTAACTCAATACACTAAATTGTTCCCCGGCAACAATGCCATTTTTGATAATGCTCAACTTACATGTCAATTTAAGTGCAAGGTAGTCATCGTTAATATATATACCAAACATTGGAGTCGGGGTCGAATCAATGAGAAATAATGTGAGTGATGACTAAATTAGTCTGGAACTATAGATACTAGCTAAATTCAAACAAATACTATAAAAGGAGAAAAATAGGGGATTTGAAAGTTATCACACTTAATATTTCTTTTTGGGATTTTCTAGTTTAAATTCGGGGCTATGAATAATTAAAGTCTAGGAAATTAGGCGCGTATCTTGGGATTATGCTTTCCTAGGGGTAACATATGCATGAGTGTGTGATAGTTTGATGCAAATTCTAAGTGTTGCTGATATGGTAGGCTAGGTTAGAAGTCCTTGAGGATAGTTCATCAACAAAACCCTAAGGGTGTCACTCATTTACCCTTTAGAGCACTTAATAAGTGCTTCAATCAAAACCACCTATTACATCAATTAGACACCCCTATTTCTAGGATGGTTCCCTAAGTATAGTCAACTTCACAATCACCTTTATGTCTAAGATATTGAAAATTAGTCAACCATCATCATAAATTGTCTATTATTTCCTTGGTTCCCACATCCTTTTTTCAAGGATGAGGTGGGTTTCTAAAGTTCACCCTAACCCCTCTTTCAAGGATAGTTTGAGCTTTCAAGAGATTGAGATTTTCATTCATCAAACACATTTAGGTATTTGAGTCTTTCACCCACAAATCCCAACCAAGTCACTCAAGTAATTGTAGTATCCAATATCATAAACTAATAAATACACAAACAAATCACATCTCACACAGATTTACACCCTATTCTAGCATAATCCCATGAGGAAAAACAAGCTACCCATAAGACAGATAAGTAAGATTTTACCCAAAGTCTCCATTTATTTGATTTGAGAAAATCTAATTGATAGTTACTTCAAACTATAAGATCCAACAAATCTTTAATGGGAGCTCACTAATTCTTCACTTATAAGTGACTTAAAAATATTCTTCCCCCAAAATTTATACAATATTTTCTTCTCCTAAAGTAGAGGTACAAACCCTAGAACATTGTTCAAAATTTGGGAAGTTGTAATATCTTCAATAATAGGGTTTGAGCCATCTTTTTGTAAAATTTGGGATCAGTCACTTGTATTTACAGTTCTGCCCTTGGGCTGCATTTTTCCACCAAAGCGCGACCGTACAGGCTTGATCACGATTGTAGAACCACGATCGCACTAGACTCATGCAATTACACCTTTTTGACTTGCTTGACTGCAGTGATCGCGGTCCTCTATGTCTTTCTCCAAGTCTTCAACTGCACTTTATTGATTCTTTTTCATCATTTTAAGCTCCAATCCACATCTTTCTATCTTATCAACTATGTTCTTACAAAAATGTGGATATTAGGTTATTCAATCATAGTTATGTCTCATTTAATTATTCAAAACATGGTAATGTGCACGAATAGTTAGTGCAAATGAGTGGTAAAATCACTACACATCAAGAGGATACTATGATAGGACAAGGGAGAATGGTAATTTCCATACCTTCTCCTATACTCAAGTACTGTAATCGCACGCCCAGTTGTGCGATAGCCATGCCTGGACACCTAGTATGGGTATAAAAGGACACTTTAGACTGTATTTTGGTCATTTTCCACTCATTCATGAACCTAAAAACCTTAAAAGAGTGTGCTATCTTGAAATTTAGTCTTAGAGGGTGACTTGGGATCTTGATTAACATATATTTTCATGAATATCTTTGAATTTATGGAAAGAATCCTTCAATTTCGTGCTTGAATTTTTTGATTTTTTTTACCAAAGCCCCAAATCACCTAGGGCTTGACTTAATCCCAAAGTTTGCATGATTTTCACCCATTTTGAGTGTTTTATTACATGAGCTTGATATTATGTTGGGTTGGTCTCAAAAATATGATTTCTATAAGCAGGACCAAATGAGGCTTTTGGCATAATATTTGGACCCGAAGCACAATGGTGCAATATGGGTATCGTTATGCTTGTATTGATGGGTAGATTATTTTTTTGATAGCTTGGCATCCTGAAGAGGTACCTTGAAAGAGAAAAGCAAAGGTTTAGTATATTGTTGAGCTTTCTTCAGCGTTGAGGTATACTAGGTTTATTCCTAGTTATTCTGGTCTATTTTATAGTATATTTGTGATATCTTATTAGATTGGGATAGGTTTTATGTGTTGGATATATTAAGTGTAACACTTTAGTTAGTTGGACCATTTATGCTATAATAAATCTTAGAATTGAAAATTTTGACTTGTTTCCCTACATCTTAGGTAGAATAGACTTCATTGCTCATACCTAGCATGAGAATACCGTAGCTTACTCAATTTAAGTGAAATGTTCTACTTTCTCGTACTTAGAGTAAGTTGGCTTAGATGTTTATACTAATGAAGCTTGCCTTATTTCCATTGCCCTTAGTGAAATTTTGTTGTGTAGAATATCTACCTTAGGTCTTATTGTGGCTTGCTATATATCTAAGAGTTGATTTAGATACCTTAGCCTAGTCCTAGGTAAAAATTAACTTAGATTGTATTTTGAGAATTTAGAAGTGGGATCTTTGACCTACTTTAAGACAAGATTAAGGATTAGATATCTTGAAGCCCTGTATAATTAGTAAATACCTAGAGTGCTCTTATAAGGAAATATTAATGAATCTTGTACTTTTTTGTTATGATGAATGGCATTGGAAATAATGTTTAAGTGATTATGTCTTATGTATGTTTTTTTGTTGAAAGCTTATGATGATTTATTGATTATGTTATTATGATTGGCTATTATTTGGGATAACGATCATGCTATTCAATAAGCCTTTGACTTTGACATGGCCTAATCCATAAGTCATGTTGTTGACTATGCTATGAATAATCTATAGATTATGCCATGCATTTGCTATTTCTCAAGATTAGTGATAAACTGCCTTTATGCTAATAATAGTCCAATGAATATGCTAGTAATGGGCCATTGTTCATGATGTTGCTTGTGGGTATGCTTATGTTCTAATAGACTACACTATTGGATATGAAATAATGAGACATTAATCACATTTTTGTTTAAGCCTTTGTCTACATTATTGACTAATCCCTTGTTTAGGCTAGTAGTCGGGCCGTTCTCTATACTATTGCTCATGATAAGTTCATGATTAATAATTATGGTAATAATTATTTAGGAATCTTCCTCATTATTGATATTGGAAATGATAAGGTTAATGGAGCTAGAAGGCACAATTGTTGACTATATGTGAAGATATTGTATAGATTATGCTTGGACTTATGATACTTCATTATATGATTACTTGTTCCAGTGCTTCAACTGTTTCCTATACATATCTATATACCCATCTCTCCTATATGGCATGTAGGAGGATGTTGGTGTTGAAGATATATGAATTGAGGAAAACCTGAGGATAGTTTATGATATTCATGTTTTATATATACACTTAGAGGTCATTTGGTAGAGTTTATTTGAAAAAACAATGCATGCATTAGTTAATGAGCATTAGTAGTACCTTGTTTGGTACTATATTTTTACAGTGCATAAATAATACTTGTACTAATTATACATTGTTGTAACACCTCGATTTTCTAAATCGGAATGCTACACGATGCTTATGACCTTGAAGGACCACAAGCTAACCCATGACTGATATATGTACCTGTACACTGCATAATATACACATAAATGCAGAAAATATGAACAATAGGCCATAAGGTTCAACTGAATAAAGTGTCTGACAAAACATAACATCCATACGGGTGAAAAATACCTAAAACAACTGAAGTCTGAAACAAATCTGAACTAAATCTGAAAGCCTCTAAATACTGTCTAAAATAAGGAGTTGAAGGAACATTTCTTCAACTAACTCCGTCTAACAAAACTGAACGAAATAAAATAATATCATCCTTTTATGGATGAGGACTCACTGCCACTCTGCATACTGGAACGCTACTGTTACTGTTGATCTGGAACTCATGACTCTGAACCTATGGTGTAACATAAAAGAAAGCACCATAGCACAAATGCATTCGTACAACTGAAAGTACTTAGTATATGAGTGGGGTAGGCTAAATCCAAAAGGGTTTACATGCATGAGCAATGCTAATTGACTGACTAATATGAACGTGACAGTACAAGCATGCATACATAGTAACTGAGATCATAAATACATGATATTTGGATCTATATGCTAATACATGGCTTACTAATATCCAACATGACTGATACTGGAATTCTGAATATATGGATGACTATGTCTAATAGTCCTAAATCTGAGGGAACTACCTGAGTTTCGTACTATGACTTAATTGACTGTATCTGATAGTGCTGATATCTTGATGAACTATCTAAGTTCTTTTACTGAGACTATTACTAAAACTGTGGGAGGTAGTTGTTTAACCAACATGCCCCAATAATGCATATAGCTAAGGTGGGGTCCAATCTCTGCCCCGACTGGAAGGGTGTCAATACTGCTCCACTGGTAAAGACAGTTGTGAGTAACCCTTAGTTGGCAGTTACTCGAATAAGAATGGTGGGAACCCTAAACTGATAGGTTAAGCCACCTTATCAACCCTAATCTAGCAGGTTAAGATGTCTCACCCTACGCTGGCTACGTAGTTCTTGAACATATGGATGACTACTAATAATCAAACCCTAAATTGGTAGGTGAGTTCCCATCCTTGGGTTCACTCGGTGCTAACTTCTACTCCCATCTGAAAAGACTGATCATTATTTAACTGGCTGTACATGGACTAGTAACTAACTTTCGTTAACTGATGGAATAGTACTACTATCTTAGAATTTATTGAGATCATGAGATTTCTGAGATTTCTTAAGTCACATGACTGACTGAGTTCTATAGATCATGGGTTGACTGATATTATCGTGATAACGTGACATGGCTCTAGGAACATAACTATATTTTTTTGATACAAGTACCCTCAGGACTCGATGGAAGGAAACTGACACACATAACTAATTTGATAAAAAAAATGGAGTCCAAAATTCACTATATCATAAGTAAGAGATTTCACACTAAGCATAGTTCTCAACATCTTACGTATGAAAGGGAAATTCATACAACATGTGTACACTTGTATAGCTTCAATATTATGCTCAATCCATATCACAACAATGATGCATATCAATCACGTGGAATTCATGTGAAATCATAAAGCATAGAGTATGGACTTGTCATTTAGGCACTGTTAAATCATGGGAAATGAATCTTATCACCTTAAGCAATTTATCAAACACTTTGCATGTATTCTTTTAGCTTAGGTTTTTTTCATGAATTTCCATATTTTAAACCACATAAAGTTCATGGATTTCAACTAATGACACATATACTTCATGAAAACACCTTTAGATATCATCTTGAAACTTAAACAACAATAACTAATATGTACATGGTCATATCACAACAAGACAATCACAAAATAATATTTAAAATATAGTTCTTGAGCTCTATGAACAAAATGGATCCATAGATGAACACTAAGCATACCTTAGATGGAAGATCCGTGAAAATTTACGGTGAAATTCTTTGAATCTTGAAGCTCCAATGAAAAACGTATAGGGTTCTTGAGAGAATCTAGAGAAAAAAGAGTATAATGTGGTTGGATTGGGGCTAAATTCCATGTTTATGGAATATATAGGGGGTGGAAAATTAACCCAAATACCTCTCTAGATGCGTCATTTAATTTTTGTGAAAATTACCTGATTTGGGCCCCTGGCGCGATGCGAAGATATCGCGTTGCCATAATTTATGACCTATAAACTCACTGTGATACGGTGGAATCATGGAGAGACACTAGAAATTGACAAACATCATTGCCACTGACTGAAATGACACTACTGAAACTTTAAATCGCCATAACTTCTTCACCGGTGTCTGTTTTAGGAAAATTTGGTATCGATGGAAATTTTATTAAATTCTCTAAAATTTATAGGGTATAAATCTTCCAAAATACCACCTATAAACCAAGTTATTCTCGTTAAAAGATGACCTATATGAAATCACACACAAAAACTTAGTGGATTCAAAAGTTTTTAGCTTGGCTTACTCTAAGTGACTTTCATGAACATGATTAATACATCATAAGTTCTATTATAACTAGGATACTCATCCTAATTCATGTACTAAAATGTGAATCATTGGTTAGGAGGTTTCATGTGTAGGAGAAACGGTTTATTTTCTAGCTCAGAAATATATGGGGTATTACAATTGTATTGTATATTTAGGTGTGTATTAATAATACGCACTATTTTCCATGTATTAGCAATACAAAGACTCTAATACATGTATTAACTTGTTAAATGATAATTTTACCCCTTTTTCAGCCTTTTTTCTGCTATGGGTCTGCCCAAAATGAAGAGTTGGAAGATTGGTAGCCAAGACAGAATTTTCCTGAACTTTCACTTCTTCAAAAAGCTTTACAGTTTTATCAATTTCACCGTTCCTTGAGTACACAGAAATCATAGTATTGATGGAAGTTAAATTTCTTTCTGACATCTCCAGAAATAGTTGTTTTGACTCCTCTACTTGACTAGACACGGTATATCCTTTAATCATCAAATTGTAAACATGATCCTTCTTGGTCAATCCATTAAATAAATATCAAGCTCCCTTCATCCTTCCTGCCAAGATTAGTCATCCAATCAGCAAGTTTGAATTAGTTTTAGAAGCATTAACTAGTGCACTATAAACTGACATAGCATCATCAAGAACCTCGCAGTTACAATAAAAATCAATCAACGCACCAGAAACTTAAAAGATTTTCAATATTTTGCATTAGATTAGTTATGATTTAGAATGACATAACACAAGATTGGGAGGAAAATAAACGTAGCATAATAAATATTATCAATATCCAACTCTAATAAAATTCTACACTAATCATATATCTAAGCTTGAAAGAAACGGTATGCAGAAGGAGCTTTTGTGGTTGTTAATGGGGAAACCTTCTCCTCCTTCTCCCTCTCCAATTCTCCTCTTACTGTTAGACCTTTCCAATTCCTATCTATTTCTCCCTCGCTCTTTTTTCTTTACCTTTAATTCTCTAAAATTCCTAACAAATGGTTAACCATAAGAACTTCCATAATTATTGCTTCTTGTTTGGATGGTTTTAGTACGAGTAATCACGATTCTCAATCTAAGAGGTATTTTGCTAAATAAATATTTTTGTATAAAATTATGTAAATATATATTACTTTTAATACATCAACACAAACATTATGAATGAAATAATGTCTGCATAACTAATACCAGCATTACTAATACTTGCATTACTAATGCAAGTATTACTAATACACCTTATGAAACATTATTCTTATACACTCTACCAAATGACCCTTAATAATAATGTGATGTTAATGATGAGAGAGGAATTATGGAGATATTCTCTTCTTGCTTCTCCTTTTATGTTTATTTAGTTTAGCCCTCATAGGGCTTGTTCTTTACTTTAGCCTACATGGGGCTTGTGGTTTACTTTAGCCCTCGTGGGGCTTTATCTTATTTATTAATATTAATGTTGATATTATGATTATATCCGACAAGGCCAAAGGATATTATGTTAATATGATGATACCCGAAAAGGCTAGAGGATATTATGATGACATAACTATACCTGGCAAGGCTGAAAGATATTATGATGATATGATGTTACCCGGCAAGTCCAGAGGATATTATAATGATGTGATTCTATTGGGACAGTCCAGAGGATATCATGATTAAATGATGATACTCGGCAAGGACAAAGGATGTTATGATGATGTGATGTTACCCGACAAGGCTGGAGGATGTTATGACGATGCATGGGACCCAAAAAGGCTGGAAGATGATTATGATGATATGCCTATGTGTACATCTACCGGTTAGAGTTCAACTATCCCTATGTATGGCAATTATATGTTTATATATGCTCATGTGTAGTTGGGTAAAATGTGATATTACAGATACCGCTTATAGCCTCCTTGTGATAAAGGTATAAACTGGTATACTTATTGATTTAAATTTGAAAATATGATTAGTCGTAAATATTAATTAAGAGGTTAATAATTACTTGTGTATCGTCGAACCTTAGCAATACCAAGGACTAGTGATATTGACAACTATAAAAAATAATGATTAATATACAATTATATTTAGCATAAATAAAGACTTGTAGCAATGAAGATTAGTTGATAATAGTGATTTAGTCGATAATGATGACTAGTTTCCAAAAGAGGATTTGTGGATTAGTGATGCTATTTACTAAATGGTATTTAGTCAAAAATAAATAGTGAATAATTGGTGATTAGTGGTTATTGGATAAATGGTTATTAGTGAGCTTATGATGGCTATAAATAAATATTGACTAATTGATAAATATGGTTTAGTGACGAATTTTGGCTAGATGCTATATATTAACTTTTGGATGAATAATGACTAGTTGTTGACCCACAAATAGGGATTAATAATGAATAGTTAATAAATAACAATTAGCAATTAAATGATGACTAGTGAGTAATTGGATTAGTTAATAAGCATGGGCTAGCTATTAAAGAGCTCTTAGTATGTATCAAAGATATAGTTTTCTAATTAATGGTATTGTTATGGTTATGATTAATTATCTTATGTTGTTCAATTATTATGTTGATGATAATTAAGGAATGTTGGTAAACTTTTGATTGATGATAATTGTGGAATGTTGATTAATGACTGATTGATGGTAAGTATGGAATGGCAGTTGAATAATGATGGAGTTTTGATAAATTATTAATTAGATTCCTTTACTTTTTTCTTGGGTGTACACTTTAGTGGTATGGGATGTTGTGATGGATTCTTTACTTTACATACCAGTTGGCATATGGGAGCCAACTCTGTACTTGTGATTTCTCGTATTGATGCTTTATTGCATTATTATTCCAAATTATCTAATTCTTATGTACAACGATGTGGGCATGCATTGATTCTTTATGTTATATTGTTATTCCAGTATTTATTACTTATTATGTACATCGATATTAGCATATGTTAATTCCTTATGTTATACTATTATTCTGATTTGATTACTTATTATATACAGTGATAATGGAGATTATTCAAGTGTAATTCTGTACCATGACATAGTTTTGACTATCTTGCATTTTATCATTCTTATATCAGGATTTACCTTAGTAGGCCAATGATGCCTACTGAATACCTATTTTTTTTGTACTCATACTATACTTCTATACCTTTTTAGTGCAGATTCTAGTACTAGCTGCCGCCGTTGATTATTGTTCGTACGGTGATTGATTTTTGGAGATAGGGTGAGCTCTTAGAGTTTAAGTCTCCCAATTTTCTTCTATCTTTTATACTCAGTCATTAGTATTTAAGATAACGGTATTGACTATTCTAGACATTGAATTGTATTAATACTATTAGATACTCTTATACTGGCTCTACTAGGTTTTGGGATTGGTATTTTGTTTGACTGTTTGTCTATTTAGAATAATTTATTTATTTATAACTTGTTTTCATTAAATTTAGTCTATGTTCGGCATTCATTACTAAATTAACCCATTGCATTAGCTTTGGGTTATGGTATCGGCTTACCTACTGGTGAGATTTGGTAGGTTCCATCATGACTCATAAATTGGGTCATGACAAGTATCACCATTGAAACACTAAGAGATACTAGAAACACCTTTTTATAAAACCCTCCCTGAGGGATGTGTCAAGGAGAAAATATGATACATGGATCGTATACGGGTGTATGAACCACCCATGGGTCCTATATTGGGATGTTTTATCTTTGAAGGTGTATACAGAGACTAAGCGACAGTCTCGAGGGTTGTGCGACAACCTCATGCATCATGATAATCATCATCAAAATTATTGTATTTACTTCATTATGCTTGTGTTATAATTGTGTATTCTATTTTGACTTGTTACTTATACATTGTTTTATGTTCTCTTACTTATACTTGATGTTTTTGTATATGTTGTTCTCTTTGTTCCTTTTCTTATATGTGGTGTAAATGTGAAACACCCTGGTTTTAGCCCATGAAAAATTCTTAAGTCTTCAACCTTCTGATCATTATACGACTTACACCTTAACTCATATGTATGCGTACGGGTCTAGGACCCTAGTGTATATTGGTCAGAGTAATATAGGCCAAGTTCTAACCTAGATACTAGAAGAATCCATACGATTCAAATATTCATAATACAAGAAATATAGTGACCAATCATATCAAGTCCAGTGTCTAGCCTAGATATTCTACTTAAGGTACAACTTGAATGATATTAGTCGTATGATGATGATACGAATTGGGCAAGGGAGTCATTTGTTGGATAGAATATGGTGTCTAACTTTCTGATCAACTGTCAATTTAAAGATACTACTTGTATGACGTGGTTACGAATTGAGAACTGTACCTACCTACGTTCTTTTTATAGATTTTAAGCTGAGGGTATTTTGGATATTTCCCACCCAATCCCTTAAGACCCCACGTATTATAACCCTAGGTTGTCATTCTTTATACATTTAAGAAGATTAGAAACACTCTCTAAACTCCCTATAGAAACCTCTTAAGAAGATTGGGCTAGGGTTTCTTTAAGGTTGTCATCAAGAGGCTTAAGGATAAAAATCTCTTTGTAAATCTTTGTAACTTAGACATGTTACTCATCCCTCATTGTTAGTTCAATAAAAAGCATGTTTCAATGGATGGTTTTCATTGTAATATTATGGTATTGTTTGGGTTTTGAAATATATATTGGGGATTTTCATTGTTTATGGTTTGATAATGCTTTTCCATTTTTTTATTATGGTTTTCGTGTTATATTTATGGTTTTAAACATATCATTGCAAGGGAATGGTCAATTGATACTTGGTTTTAGTTTAGAAACTATATGCCCTCAACATGTTTGTTAAAATACCTATGATAATGATTTTGTCACTTAGTTTGCTTATTACAGAAAACTATTCATTACATAAATGGTAATGGAACCTAAATTAGTTTGGTTGGTGTTAAATAGTTTGGAAACTCCATGATGACCATTGCCTTTGCTTAATTGGAAACCTTGTGGGGTACACAGGAATCCCCTAAGTTATTTTCATAATAGAGTCTATAGGGTACATAGAAATTCCCTAAGACCTGGCTTAATGACATTGCTTGCAAGCTATAATCGGTATGACAATAGCACTTCATAATGCTTTAATACTTACATCCTAGAATTAGTGGTTGAGTTATGTGTTAAATATTTTAATTGGGCAATAACAAGGGTTGTAATTACTAATTGTGAAGGTGCGTTTCTGATGGAAGGATACTAGAAATTCATGTTTGCCAACATAAGGGGTGGTCATGGAGACCTTATGCTCGTGAGGTACACAGGAATCCCCTAAGTTTATGATTGTATATTTGTATCATGGAGGGCGAAGGGTACACGGGAATCCCTGACCCCTATGATATCTTTGATTCGTACGACTACATGCACTAGGTCCCGTTCAGGGGGTAACACTTGACCCATATAGCTCTTGGGTGGATTATTATGGTAAAACGATAAAATCTAGTTTAAAGTTTAAAATGCATGCTCAACCAAGTTCCCTTCCCAGCATTATATACATATATACATAGATTTACATATGGTTATTTACTTTAGTTTTAAAAATATCAAATTATTGCATCCTTATTCCTGAGTACATGCTAGCATTCACCCACTAACAGTCTTCAAGCATTGTATCCCCATGTGATGCAAAAACCGACCATACTATCATACCTCCAGCTTAGTGAATTGGTGATTTGGGGACAACTTGACTTAGACTAAAGTGGTGAGTTTCTATTCTCCGAAAAGACCAATTCATTTTATTGTTTATTTCATGTCTTTACTATCTCTTAGATATTGGTTTGTGGCTATGGCCGGGGGCATGTCCCGACTAGATATTCTTTGACATTGTTTAGAGGTTTTGTATGGACAATTGTGGACTTGGGTATATTATGGTTTGTTTGGTTTTGTTTCGATAGTATTACTTGGTTGGGTTGGTCTTGGTTTTAGATTTATCCTTAAGTCATCAAATTCTAAATACTCTATCTTTTTATATGCTCAAAATGTATTCGACATAGAGTACAGGGTAGTTATGGTTGGTTATTGAGGGCGGTCTCCAATTCGGGTAGGACTTGAGATGCCCAAAATGACTAGGTCTTGGTTTGGGCTGTATCAAATTGGTATCAGAGCCTAGGTTTAGGTGTCATGGGGTATTTACAAAGCAGTGTCGAGTAGAGTATCTTTTATGGGTATATAGTGTGCCACACTTATAATAGAGAGGCTACGAGACATTTAGGAATGTTTTACTTTTTTGTTGTTCAATTATCAGGTTATAGAGTCTAAGATATTTAACCCTCCCCAAGATCTTCTTTTTTATCCTTGTAGATCATGCCCTTTTGATAATCTGAAGCTCATGTAAACTTATCTGTCCCACTAGAGGATGACATGGATGGATCTCATCAAATTCATAAGGTACAAATTCAAACAAGGGTCGCAGCTTTTAATTTTTCTCATGGAGTTGCACCGGTCTCTACTAGCCCAACTCCAATAGGTGACACTCATTCTGAATCACCTTAAAAAGATATTACCAATGCTAAGTTTAAGCATTTTATTTATTTATTAACCTAGATAGTGAAATCTCTATTATTCCAGTCTAGTTCTATTGGTGTGAAAAGAAATAAGGCAAAGTTATGAAATAGGTAGAGCAAGAAGTCGCAATATTCAGACTGGGGAAGAAGTTAGAGAAATAATGGTAGAGATGGTAGACAGTGGTCTGAGCAAGGGAATCCGAGGAGTTCCCATGTGGTTGTCAGTGTCCCTTATCCTCAATCTTCTAGTGAATATCTTTTTTAGGCTAGTGGAGCTCGGTCAGCCCTACTCTATTCTCTTTGTTGGCCTGGTTTTGTGGTTGGTTGCACCGCATTTAGTGCTATAAAGAAAGGAATCAATGTTTTAGTTGTGTTTAGTTGGACCACATATAGTGGGAATGTCTTACAAGGGTTCCTACTGGGGAAAATAGGATATCTGTTGCCACTTTTGTAGCTCCTACACCGAGGGGTGCCACTTCTGGCTCTGGCACTGGTTGGGATTATGTAAATTCTCTCACTATCCTTCAGGAGTCCTAGGCATTTGATAATGTCGTGACAAGTATGTTGAAACTCGTTTTCCATGATGTGCGCTATTTACTTGATCCGAGGTCCAATTTCTCTTATGTGACCCTATTTGTAGTTGTCTATTTGGGTTTTGGTTCGTAGTGTGTTTCAGACCCTTTTTTATTTCTACCTCGATGGGTGACTCTATGGTTGCTAGAAAAGTCTATAGGGGTTGGGTGGTATTTGGTGGTAGTTGGGAGACCCTGGTGGATTTTTTCTAATTAGATATAGTTGATTTTGATGTCATATTTAGAATGGATTGATTTCACTCATGTTATGTGTATTTAGACTGTCACACATGTAAGGTCGCCTTTAAATTCTCTAATGAGTCAGTCATTAAGTAGGAGGAGGTTTCCCTATCTCTTAGGGGAATGCTTACATTATATCTTAGAGCTTGAAGATTAATCTCCAAGGGATGTCTTTATCATCTGGTTTGGGTTAAAGATTCTAACTTGGGGGGTCCTTCTTTGGAATATTTGATGGGTGTTGAATGAAATTCCTGAGGTCTTCCCTGATGACATTCCAGGTATTCCTCCTGATAGGGAGATTGAGTTTGGGATTAATCTTGTTATGGACACTCGTCCTATTTTCGTTCCTTTATAGAGTGCCTTCAGTTGCTTTGAAGGAGTTAAGGAATAGTCAAAGCATTATTTTGATACGGGTTTGTCCGCCCTAGTGTTTCTCCATGGGTGCTTCCACTCTTTAGTGCATAAGATGGGATGGTTTCCTCAGGGTATGTATAGGTTATCGATGGGGGAATAAGGAATTTAGGGTGATCTCCTTGTGTGTTAGACCATATATGTATATTTTTCATGGGATATTCTATTAGTAGTGCATGATGGTTGATAGAAAAAAAAGTTTGAATTTTAGATATTAATTTTGGTGAAAAGAGTATGTTAGCTCAGGGATAGCTAGGTGAGAGTTGTGGAGATAGATTGATAGGTCTAGTTGGGTATGTGGAAGAGATGAAGTTAATGACTCAGGGGATACAAGAGTGGGGAAGTTATGACGTATAAGACGGAGGTCAAGGTTAAGATGATGGATTAGGGGCTAAGTCTTTGAGTAGGTTAAGGCATGGATTTTTTAAAACTATGTGGAACTATGGGTAGCATCTGGATAGATGAGGTTTTAAGTATAAAATATCCAAGTGTCCCTAGTGCATGTCCATGGTAATACCCCTTAGAGTGGAGTGTTGTGCTTATAGGTGCAATAAGATAGAGATTGAGGGCTAATCCTAAATTTTCTCCTAGAAGGGGACTTTAAGGAGAAAATTTGGGTGAATTTACACCTATTCTAGCGATTCCCTCCCTTTTTGATTGACAAGTCACTCTACTAAAGATGAACACACTCAAATAGTTCTTGCGACTAAGGTTCGCATTCCTTATACTGTGTATGTCCATACTCCATCCCCTAAACAAAGGGCAATAATGGTTCTCTGAAATTCAAGCTTCCAAGTATTCCAGCACTATATCATTACACTCATGACCCATACATTCATGTCTCACGTGATGCCTGGTTCCAAGAAATAATAGTTACAGGCGGCAATCCTCGCCTTATTTCCTGAATATGAATCTCGGCTTTATGTTATATTACCCATGTTATATGCAGTCATGTTTCTCTCGATTCCTAATCTTAAAGACTTGTGCTATGGTGTGTTTATATCGGAATGATCCTCTATTTATAACATAGGTGGTTTCTATGGAGTACTTTGTTCCTATTTTATGGTGTCTCATTTTGCAGGTCTTGCCTTGGGTAGTATGACAAATTGGAGGTGTAAGTGGGAAGTAACCCCCCCCCCCATTCTTAATGCTTGTACACTAGTTCCTTAGTAACCCTTCTTATGTTAGGGTTGTAGTGACCATAGAAGTGTAGTGATGTTTTGGACGATAGAGTAGATTTTCTTTGTTGTTAAATTCTGGGGTGACTACTAGAGCTAAGGTTATAAGAGTATATGAAAGAATAAAATGAACTTTGTCCTATGAAATGGTTAAGGAGGGAAGGGGAGGGGAGGTGAAAACCTTTGAGATAGTGATTAAAGTTTTTATCTTTTAAGTGGGAGATTTGTAAAGTGGGAGAAAGGTAGAAAGGAAAGCTTGAATATTGGAGTTGATAAGCACCCAGCCATTGTGTCATGCAGCTATATCTCCTTGATCATGACCTATTTCTTGATTATAGTGACAAACGAGGAAGTATTATTGGAGTGGCGTAAGGTATAGGGTCCCATGTCTTACACTTGCACCTTTAACTACAAGTTATTCTTTAACATAGGATGGATATGCAGTTATTCTTAGGGCCTCTAGTTATGTGTTTGCAGGATAAGTTGGGAATTTTAGATGGAGGAGTGTTATCTTCATGATTAAACCTTGGTGGAGAGTTTAGTCCTTTTTAGGGCATATTAGATGCATTGGTTATGGAGGAATGAGCTCTGCAGAAAGTTGAAAAAGACATGAAGTCCAAGTATTAGTTCTTATTCCCATTTTAAAAATTCTTGCTTAAGGTATGTGTTGTTCTTAATATCTTTGTATATGCCTTTGTTAAAGATAAAAAGGTAAACTTCTTGTTGTTCTATTTTTTTTATCTTATAGGTAAGAGTAGAGACGTTTGGGTGTTTAATCATGCTTGTACTATCTTATTCCATCATTCAGGGATGAATTATCCAAGTGGGCGAGAATTGAAACACCCTGGGTTTTGGCCCTTGAAAATTTCCTAAGTCTTGAACCTTTTGATCATCAAACGACTCATACCTTGAATCATATTGTATGGGTATGGGTCTAGGACCCTAGTCATACATTTGTCAGAGTGATATTTTCCATGTTCTAACCTAGATATGAGAAGGCTCCATACGAGTTATATGTTCATGACACGAGAAGTATAGTGTCCAATTATATGATGTCCAGTGTCTAGCCTAGATGTTCTACTTAAGGTACGACTTAAATAATATTAGTCTTATGATGATGATACGAGTTGGGCAAGGGAGTTGTATATTGGACCGAATGTCGTGTCCAACTTTTTGATCAAGTGATGATTTGAGGATGCCACTCGTATCATGTGGTTACGAGTTAAGGGTTCCAATCGTACCCATCATACCCACTTGCGCGTTCTTTTTACAACTTTTAAGTTGAGGGTATTTTGGACATTTCCCATCTAATCCCTTAAGACCCCACGTCTTATAACCCTAGTTTGTCATTCTTTATGCACTTGAGAATATTATAAACATTCTCTAAACTCCCTCTAAAAACCTCTCAAGAAGATTTGGCTAGAGTTTCTTTAAGGTGGTCATCAAGATGCTTAAGAATAAAAATCTCTCTATAAGTCTTCAAAACTCAGGCATGTTACTCCTTCATCATTGTTAGTTAAACTAAAAGCATGTTTTAATGGATGGTTTCATGGTAATATTGTGGTATTATTTGGGTTTTGAAATATATGTTGGGGGTTTTGTTTTTTATGGTTTGATAGTGTTCTCTCATGTCTTTATTATGGTTTTTATGTTATATTTCTAGTTTTAAACATTTGATTTCCTGGGAAGGGTCAATTGATACTTGGTTTTGGTTTGGAAACTGTATGCCCTCAACATGTTTGTTATTGTCTATGAGAAAGATTTTGTCACATAGTTTGATTATTATTGAAAACTTTGCATTTCATAATATAGTAATGGAACATATATTGGTTTGGTTGGTTTTAAATGGTTTGGAAAGGCCCTGATGGACATGTCTTTGGTCTAATTGGAAACATTTTAGGGTACACAAAAATCCTCCTGGTGATTTGAATAATGGAGTCAGTGGGGTACATAGTAATCCCCTAAGACCTCGATTAATGACATTGCTACCAAGCTATATCCTGTATGGCGATACCACTTAATGTTGCCTTAATACTTGACCCCATGAATTGGTGGTTAGGTTTTGTGTTAAATGTTTTAATTAGGAAATAATAGGCATTGTAATAGCTAACCATGAAGGTGTGAGTCCGATGGACGGACACTGGAAACACATGTTTTCCGACATGAGGGGTGGTCATGGTGACCATATTCTTATGGGGTACATTAGATTCCCCAAGTTTATACTTGTATATATGTATCTTGACCCTTATTATATTTCCATTTCATGCAGCTACACGCACTGAGGCTTGTTCAAGAGGTAACAATAGACCCATATAATCCATGGGAGGATTATGACGGTAAAGCTATACAACCCAGGTAAGGTTTTAAATACATGCTAAACCCGGTTCCCTTTCCCGGCATGGTATATATATATAAGTGATTACATATGGTTATTTACTTTGGTTTCAAAAATATCGCATTATCTCATCCTTATTCCTATGTACATACTAGCGTTCACCCAATAACCGTCTTCGGGCATTGTATCCCCACACGATGTAGGAACTGACCATAGTATCACACCTCCTGCTCAGTGATTTGGTGATTCAGGGACAGCTTGAGTTAGACTGAAGTGGAGAGATTCCATTCTCCGGAGGTCCTAATTCATGTAATGGTTTATTTTATGTCTTTACTATCCCTTATACATTGGTTTGTGGCTATGGTCGGAGGCATGTCCCGACAAGATATTCTTTGACATTGTTTAGAGTCTTTGTATGGACAATTGTGGACTTGGGTATATTATGGGTTTCTTTGTTTGGTATGGATGGTATGACTTGGTTGGGTTGTTCTTGATTTTAGGCTTATCCCAAAGTCATTAAATTCTAAATACTCTATCTTTTTATATGTTTAAAATCCGACATAGAGTATAGGGCGATTATGGTTGGGTATTGGGGGCGGTCTTTGATCTGAGTTTGACTTAAGATGCCCGACACGACTATGCCCTGGTTTGGTTCGTGTGAATATGTATGCTCGTATCCTTGTTTGGTGTTTTGTTGTATTATTTATGGATATTATGGAACTATTTGTATAAGCGGTATGGGCTACCATGGTGGGATATTTTCTGATTGCATGTGGCATGCCCTTTTTATGTATTTTGTATGTCTTATTATCTTCTTTGTTGTTTCATCCTATGATATCTACTAGTACTAGTAGACCGTACTCACTCCTACTATGTTCTTTCGGTGCAGGTCCTAGTACGGGTGTGCCCCAACATGGTTGATTCAGGCGACTATTGGAGCTTTCAAGGTAGTGGGTGATTTTCATGCATTCGAATGTCTTCTACTACCTTTCTCTATAGACCATGTCTTTACTTTCATTCCAGAGATAGAGTTTCTCTTGTATTTTGAGCATCTTATGTATTTTATTTGAATTTTACGTTGTATTAGATATGTTCTTGTACTATTGACAGTAGTTTTTGGGAATGTATGGCATATTGGATTATTTCTTTTCGCATTTGTGATATTGTTGTGGTTTAGCTTTGTTCTGTAAGCCTTGATTTGGGGGGTGGGGTATTTATGTCCTTTCTCCTTTGTGTATCAGTTTGGGTGATAGGCTTACTCGTTAAGGTTCCCCGCAACAAGTGTCATCATGACCCTTGCTTTTGGGTTGTGACAGAACAGAATACCACTAACACTATTTTGTGGATATGGCCTCTTACTGGTACTTCCATATTTCTCAATACATACGCTCTCTTTAGCCCATGCATGATCAACAACCTTAAGAAAACTAGACCCAGTTGCAATCTAATTCTCCAATACTAAGCGAAGTGGTAAAGTCAATCCTCTGATAATCCAGACACCATCTCATGCACTGTAGGAAATGGCATAGGAGTATGTCTGATCCACTTGAGAAACCCAATATAATACTCTGAAACTAAAAAAAAATCTTTATATAACACCAACTATACCAACTACATCTAAAGAATCATTCAACATACCAAACACTACCACTGACTGTGAAGTATCCATGAAGAGGATTAGAATCCCTAGCATGGTATCCTGAAAAGCTGAGGTTGTCCCAAATCTACTAGAGCCTAGGCTAGCTCCAAACCCTCTGATGATGCTCAAGATCCCCGATATAGATCTCTAACTCCCTAGTTTGGCTTTGAGATAAAACTCTAGTGACATGCATAGAAGTCCCATCCACATCTATCAAAAACCTAATGTTATCCATCTTGTAAAGAGTGGACTCAAAAGAAGTACTTACAGGTTCATAGAAGCACGAAGACACAACAAGGAGTCTAGAATAGAATTTTCTAAGAATTCTCTATAGCCTCCCGACGATAGCATACAGATATGTCTGCACTAATCTATAAAACTCTACTAGTCACTTAGCTCTTGTACTATCAACACTGCAAACCAGCCTGATTCAATTTGACACAATCCAATTTCTATGGTCACGATGGAACCTACTATAATTGCTAGTAGGTAATCAAACACGTAGTCCAAAACAACTAGTAGCAGACTAATAAGGAAATATAAAAGAAAAACTAAACAAAAGAGGAATAAGACAAAAAAAGTAAATACATTCCAGAAACCTGGTGAAGTTAATGATAGATCTTCGAATACAATAGGAGTATAAAATAAGCATGAAATACACACACACACACAGAGATATATATTAAAATATCTCCAAAATACAAAAGAAAGACCAGTTCAGTAATTAGAGAGAGAGTAGGAATGTTCTTAACGTCACGTGCTCACCCTTAATCTGCAATCTATAGATACTCCGTAAGATGCACACATCAACAGTGATAACTCATACTATGATCAACTGGTTTCAGAAGTATAGTATGAGTACAAAACACGTGGTTCTCAATAGGCATCAACCGATTGAGATCCAAAGAAAATACAAGTATAAATAATAAATAAAGCATGGATACAAAATTATAGGCAACTTTCTACAAAGCTACGCATAATAGTACTAATGAACTGATAAGGATAACCTATCATGAACTACCTATAATTTGGGACAAGCGTGATAGGTTAAGGTTCTAGCCAATAAACAGTAGTAAAGCGAAGGAAGAGATCTACCATATAAAATAGTAAAATGAACAAATGAATATACAAAGTATAATAGTAGTAAAAGAGAAGGAAGTAATATACAAATAATGGCTAGTGAAATATATATATATATACACACACACACATACATACATAATATCTTATACCAAGCACACCAAACCAAATGATACTACTATGAGGGAACTAGCCTAACATCTCAAGGATCCTAAGTGACATGGGAGTTATCTCTAGCATAATTAGGGTCTCTACTCAAAGTAAATAATCATTAAGTAACCTAGCAATACTAAATCTTACCACAAAAGGAGTAAAGGATCTAAAATGTCTCGACAACCTCAAAAATCAATCCATAACCAGCCTACTACAAATCATAAAATAATACCAAACAGTAATAATCTAACCGGCTATCCTGGACAATAGTAACCTAACCGAGCCTGCATAAGCTCGGAAGGTACAATTAAACACTCAGTAAACAACAACCATAACTTATACCTATAAAACCACCTAGAATACTAATAAATATATGCACAAAACTATTATATTGGTGATAGGCAATGCATATGAATAAATAAGAACTATGAAAAGAAACAGGTGATGCAAAGTGATCTAAGTATCATATATAATAAAGTGCAATAATATTCCAAGTGTATACGCTTCATCTAGCTCGATAGCCCAAAAAAGCAGGACATACAACAACCATACTTCTTTGATACTGTGGCTCGTAAAATGAAGGGCACATAGCTAATTTGGGATATCCATATACATTGCCTTGACCTGAACCAAGACTTCCATAATCCATCATTATAAATTTACTCCATATAATATAGAAGATATATGTATAGTATCATAAGGAATATCAAACTCAAACAAAAACTAAATGTCAATATTTGCAAATACATTGCCCGAGATCAAATCTGGACTAAAATAGTATAGTTATATAGAAAGGGTAAGAATTTTCCTTGACCGAGGTGAGGAACCAATGGGTAAAAGGGAGTGGATGAAAAGTGGACCAGAACAACCTCGGTTTAGGTTTCCAAAGTAATATGTTTAGTTTAAAGGTTTATAAGTCATTAATAAAGGTGGCACGACTTCTAACTACAGAATTACTAGTAAAGTTGAAAAGTAAAAATAAATCCAATTTTCAAAAGCAATAATAAAATCCATATTTCATTTTGAATTGTGCCACTAACCGGTGTAAATGCACCTAACTATATGCATACCATCACCCTTATCAAAAAAAATCCCATCGCGAGCCTCTAGGCATTTGTAAGCTAAGTCACAACTCAATCAAAGAATAGAGGACTAACCTGGTGTCTAACCGATATCATAACTGCGAGCTCAACCAAACGGTATATAACTCCACAAGATATCAATACCGTTTGATAAACTAAGGTAAACACGAGCATAAAACTACTAAATGGGTCTAATCGGGTAATATCTCCTAAAATACTAAGCAATATGATTAGTATCTTACTAAAGGATCTATCATGCAAATTTATGGATAATAAAGTCAAAAATTAGCTGTAATAGCATCCTACAGCCTTAACAAGTATTTTAGGCTAAGGTTTCAATTATATATACTGCGCCCAAGCGCACATATAAGTGTATATGGTCCACCAAGTAGTACAATGGCCTTAACAAAGCTAAGTATTGATACCACAAAGACTTTCCAATTCTAATTCTACTATGGAGATTAAATAAGTACAAGAGTAACCAAATATTTTGGGAAGTTAAAACTAAAAGTAAACTTAAAAACAATGCAGTAAAGTAAAGGTTCTTGAACAATATCGGGTATCAACCCAAGGTTTAGGCAATACAAACAATTCCACTTAGCTATGTAAGCTCATTGGTTTAGTTAATATCTTGGTTGTTGGTTCATGGGGTTCAAAGCATGATTATGGCCTTCTGAACCTTTAATCAATTATTTAACTTAGCCTCACAACTACATCATTGAGAGGGCATGCAAGAACTAAGCTAAACAAATTTTTATTCTTATTGTATATGAGAATAATAGGGATAATTAGGTATATTCCTATCCTAAAAGCAAATCATAACCTTAATTCATTGAACAATTATGATCCTATTACATATATCCCACGTTCTATTCCGTCATTTCTTCTTTCAGGCTCATGATAGAATTATAAATTTATACTAATAGTTGTGAATCCATAGAATAGTTAAAACAAGGATACATAAACAACCATTAATAATAATAACATAAAACAACTCAATAAATAGCAAAGTAATCATGTTCTTTGCTTTAATCCTAGATGAGGGTGTTTAGCCACTCATGGACATACAAAGAATCATAATGATAGAATCATGTAATAATCCAAGAGAAAAATAAACTAAAGTAATAAAACCCTAATTGAATCCTCCTCAATCATGTTTCAACACCCCAAGTCATCCAAGGTTAATAAAAAACAAGTGAAGCATTCTATTTATACTAGGAGAGCATAGACCGATTTTGACACACTAGCATGCCATGCCCTTATCGTGGAGGATAGAGAGCGCCGCACGCTCCTATCAAATGAGACACTAGAAATTTCCATTTAATTTGAAACAACAATCAAGTAATGCCCTTAACATTGTGGATAGGCAGCATGGCGTGCCCCTAAGCCCACAAATTCCAGATTTGGACATAGTTTTCCTCATGCGTTTGGCCCTTTATTTCTTGCTCCATGGTCTCTTTTATTCCTCAAAAACTTTTTATAGTTCATCCTAATACCAAGTGAATAATCTAATAAATCTTCTTATAACATTAAAAACCATAGATTAGACCCTTAAATACACTAGAATCACATGAGATGAACTAGAAATACACATAGCTTAACTTAAGAATTCTAGTTATCTCATTTAGACTTTAATTGAACATTGTGATTCCAACTTTGGTTTGAACACACCTTGAACATTATAAACACATAACTAAACACGTATATGCTTATTTATTCATAGATTAACTTATTAAGAACACGAGTCCTCAAAACCTAGCTAAATAAGCATAGATAACAACACTTAGGTGCCTAAATCCACCTAAGATCATCACTCTAAACTTATAGACTTGTTCTTCCTTGAACAACTATTCAAATTAATCAATATATAAGGAAGACTTCAAATTACTCCTACAACCAGAAAGACACTCAAACTAGCACTAAAATGACTACACATGTTGTCAATTTTACACCAAGCATGCTATGTACAAGTGAAAGCTCATGAACACAACTCTAAAACATCCTAACCTCAAGAATTAACTCCACCAAGTTGGCATACTCATGCATATCACTCAATTAAAGAGATCAAATAAGTCACCTAACTATCATCAAACATTTTCCATCACACAAGAGAGTTACCCATATTTACTTACACAGATATAATTTATCACAAGAACGGTCACAAGTTACACAAGATAAACTATAAGCTTGCCCTTAGTGTAGTACTCTATTAATATCAGATTGTTATGGATTAAGATCAAATATGAATTTAAGGGATGTAATGTATGCTAAGAGAGGAGTAAGAACTATTTTGGCTAGTAATAGTGACAACTTCCCTAAGCACTTTAATACATCTCACACATTAATTAAACTCTTTCCTCATCAATCAACTTCTAACCCATCTACCTTTACACACTCTTTTGTTTTGCCCTATCTCTCTAGTTCATATCTGGTATGGAGGGAGGATTCTTAATCAAAACATGATTGAATCTTTTTCTTCTCATTGCATTATTGTCACCCACAACACATAAACTTTTTCAACACCACTAGTTACTACTTTGGGTCTTCACTTTCACCTTTTTACTTCTTAATTTTTATACTCTTTAACAACATTAATTTTTAACTAAAGCTCTTAGGATCTTTGTATCAAATTAAGTTCAATCAAAAGTGGGGCCACAGGCTACATATGAGGTTACCAAAGAACTAAGATAAGGCTTGACAAGGCTAACTAAGATTATACACAAGGTTAGATAAAAGAGGGTATAAAATATGGCTATTAAATAAATACCTATATCATATCCTAAACCCATATTCTTCATTTTATTTTGCCCATGAACTAGGTAAGTTCTAGATGTCAAAATACAACAAGGAGTACATAAAAACCTCACACACATATGGAACATGCTTATGTCATGTAGGATCATTATAGACTCTCAACCAAGCAATAATATCAATTCAAAATTAAGTCAACAACATACAAGAGTCATAAAAAAAAACATGAGCCTAAGAGGCTCAAAAGAAATTCTTCAACACAATCAACAGGCTTAACAATCAGCACCAACTTAAAACATTCAATCATACATAGCACATAGCAAGACCATCCTACTTATTCCTAACACAAAAATTTTAAAATGTACTTCTGAAAGGAGAAAAAATACTAGGTTCAAAGGGTGACTTCATGGAAAATAACCAAAAAGAACAACCATGGGGTGGATGAAGTGTGCACCTGCTAGAAACCGACCAACAAAGCTAGAAACTAAGAGAAATTATTCTATAATTTTTTCCAAATTTAACAAAAAACTAGAAAACAACTTAGAATTAAATTCCTATAGAAACACTTCACCCCAAACAATTGAAATTTTCCCCACCCACACTTGAAAATATACTTTGTTCCTAAAGTATACTCAAAAGTAAGGATAAAAATACTCCCTAAGGCCTTTAAGTGTAATGACCCTACCAGTCATTTCTCATATTTCCTTTTATTTTTGATATTAAGGCTTCTCAATAGATGCCCCAAGTCATTTATGACTTTATAGAACCAACGGTTTGATTACCAGACAGTTCATTTGATTTTTAGAGCCAATTACATACTTTAAAGTCTTCGTTGGTTTGAAATGGCCATTGGGCAAAAACTTCAGTGAAACAATCTTGGATGCAAATTTTAATCATAAAAATAGATCCAAAATATCAATTTTATACTAAGTATACCTATGGTTTGGATTTCATTGCATCCGACCTCATTTTGACCTATTGGTCGAAAAATTGGAAAATCAAAATATGAGTGTAGGACTCACATTTTGTCAAAACAACCTCAGATTGAAAATCCAACATCTCCATCATGTCTGAAATATTAATTTTAGGCTAAGGGAACCTTGGTTCAGATCCCAAGGCTTCAGAACTTATTTTGGGCTATTGAATGAATTTTAAGAATAATAGAACTATATGTGTGGGACCTACTTTTTGCCTAAACGATCTTGGATAAAGTTTTGATGATTCCAATAGATTTGAAATGTGACTACACTCAAATTTCACATTGGATCATGTTATTTGGGTTCCAAATGAGTTCCAAGGGTCAAAAATAAGTTTTTGACATTATTGTCATGGCGATACCGCATCTCTTCACCGAGGGGGTCTATAAATAGACCCCAAGGTTGCGAGTTTGGGATTTTTCCCTTTATATTTGAGTACCTAAACCCCTAAATGGTATAACTTAAAATTAAGTCTTGTGGGTGTCTATGGAGCTTGGTAAATATATTTTATCATGATTATCATTCGGATTACAGTTTGATTTCATCACTTTCTTGGTCAATTTTTTCGTTCTTGACGAAAAGCCCCAATTTAGTTTAGGTATTGATTTAGCCCCAAATTTTATTTTTTTCACCCATTAATTGAGGGTTATGATTCCTTGGTGATGTATGAACATTGGGTTGACCTCCAAAATGCGATTTTTATATGTGGAACCCACTTGGGGTTTTTGGTGTCATTTTTTGGATCCAAAATACAATAGTGCAATATGTATATCATTAGATTCAGATTGATGATTATATTTTTTTTTATAGCATGGTTGTATTTTTGGGATTGTGAAGTGAAGACAAGCATGTGGTGCATGATGTGAGATTTTATGGTTTGGCCTTGAAGTAGGCTTCTACCTACTCTTCTTCGAAGATAATGTGAGTTATCTATGTCATGTGAATATGAATGCTATGCTTGATTATTAATAAATAACCTAGTATTGATTATTGATATTTTTGGAATTTGGTGAGTGTTTTAGACTTGTAAGGTAGTATGTTTATGACGCCTTGAAGTAGGCTTCTACCTACTCTTCTTCGAAGATAATGTGAGTTATCTATGTCATGTGAATATGAATGCTATGCTTGATTATTAATAAATAACCTAGTATTGATTATTGATATTTTTGGAATTTGGTGAGTGTTTTAGACTTGTAAGGTAGTATGTTTATGACCCTTTAGAATCCTATTGCCTTCTCCCTAGATTGAATTAGTTTGTAGTATGGAAATATTATGATTCTAGATTTGGGATGTGGTCCAAGTTTTGGAATAATGTTTAGTATGATTGACCTTAGTTGGGCTAGTCTAGTGATCTTGAAACTGTATCTTGGGGTAGAATTGACATAATTGCCCATGTTTCTAGACGAATTTCCTATTTTAAGATTGGTTATGGCTTAGTCGACATCTAAAGGTTGAACTAGATACCTTAGCCTAGTTATGGGTGTAGTTTTCCTAAATATTGATATTGAGGATTAGAAGTGAGATCATCCATCCCACTTAGGACAAGACTTGTGTTAGCCTTGTGGACTTCGTTACGGATAGTAGGCCAGTTGAGACTCATGAGCCTTATTTAAGAGATTTACTTGGTGAATTGATATATTGTGATAATTTTTACCAGGTTATGATTAATGGACTATAGAGATGATAATTTCCCTTAAATGTGATATTGGGCCTTTAGAGATGTTATTTTCTCTTAATTATGATATTTGGCCCTTAGAGATGAATTTTCCTCATAGTTATGATATTTTCCCCACAATATATGCATTTTCTTCTTAGTTATGATATGTGGATCATAGATATACATTTCCTCTTAGTTATGATATTCGACCCATAGAGATACATTTTCTTCTTAGTTATGATATTTGGCCCATAGAGATGCATTTTTCTCTTAATTATGATATTTGACCCATATAGATACATTTTTCTCGTAGTAATGATGTTTGGCCGATAGAGATATAGTTCCTCATTGTTATGATATTTTTCCCATAAAGATGTATTTTTCTCTTAATTATGATATTTGGCCCATAGAGATGCATCTTCCTCTTAGTTATGATATTTGGCCCTAGAGATGCATTTTCCTCTTAGTTATGATATTTGTCCCATAGCTATGCATTTTTCTCTTAGTTATTATAATCGGCCCATAGATATGGATTTTTCTCTTAATTATAATATTTGACCCATCGAGATGAATTTTCCTCTTAGTTATGATATTTGGTCTATAGAGATAATTTTCCTCTTAGTTATGATTATTGGGCTTATGGAGATGATATTCCTCTTGGTCATGATGTATGACATATAGATATTACATGTCTAATAGAGGTGATATGATTATTGATATTATTCCCCATAGATGTGACATACCTCCTATATGGGAGATGATAATAGATATGCTATGGCTTATAAATATGACTGTTGATATAAGTTTCGGATATGCATAAGGTCCTAAGGCTGTGAATATGGTGTTGTGATTATTCTGGAATATTATTTAATCTAGGGTTGTGTTATGAGATGGGTTGGATATTTGGGAAATATTTATCCTTGTAAAGAATACGGTTGTAGAATACAGACACATATATGTTTATGTTTCCCACGATTACATTGACAGAATAATGGTGATGGAATGCATAGATTTGGTACACTCATGATTATTATATCAGTATTGATGTGATCCTAGCTGAAATACGACCTTATCATTGTTTTTCTAAATATGGGTTAAAATCCACTTTTCAACTTAACAATGGATTTCTTTACAATAATAATTGCCTAACTAAATGGTATATTTATACATATAAAAGAGGTTTAAAATATTCTTTTAAATATTTGACTCAAATAGATTCTGGTGCCACTATTATTTACTCTGGTCATGAGATATTTGGACCCTTTCTATATTTTTGCAATAATTTACTCCCAAAGATCATTTTGGGCAATAGACTTATGGATTTATGCTCTTTTAGCCATGGTTGGATTCCATGCACCTATTATATATCTATATATATGTATTGATTGTTATGATGATATTGATACCCGTCAAGGCTGGAGGATTTTTTTATGATGATATTGATACCTGAAAAGGCTGGAGGATGTTGTTTTGATGATGTTAATACCCAACAAAGCCGAAGGATACTGTTATGATGATATTTATACCCGACATTGCCGGAGGATACTGCTATGATTATATGTTGATATTTGGCAAGGTCGAAAGTTGATTATGATTATGAGGATGGTTATGATGATGAGACTATGATGTTTATTGTATACTTTGCATTCATTCTTGTATGTGCATCTCCTATCACCAGTACGCACGTATGTCTATCAGTCGGTATGGGATGATTGAATAGATATGGGTGATGAATATGTCTTGTGTTATTGTATATTGATTGAAAATTCCAAGCTTGGGGAACTAAGGGTACGTATAGGATCGACTAGGTATTTGGTTGTCCGGAATAGCCAGTTATTTGCGCTGTTGTTGATATTATAATTATCATTATTATGATCATTATTATGGCAGGTTTATGACAGATTGGTCATTGATTTGGTATCGAGCTTTGAGGTATGTTTTTGGCCTCTTTTATCTTGTGGTTGCATTATCATGCATGACTATTTCATGTCTAGCCGTATGGATTAGAAACCCTGAGTATTATAGTATTAAATCCTGAGAGGATCATAATGAGGTTTTAAAATGAACACGTGATAATTGGGTTGTGCTTTGAGTTTACCTCATAACTATACATATATATATATTTATCTATATACAGCTATGGTACTACCGTATATCCTT